>NC_059085.1:7783351-8128290 GCF_020497125.1 Mauremys mutica
CATGGTTGTTAAGCCACGGTGGCTCTTTTTTAGTTCTTTTATTAGCCTGCTCACCCAGCTTGTCTCTCTCATACCCTGGGACCAATGCGGCTGCAGCAACACAGCAAGCAAGAGACCAGAAATCGATGGTGAGCTATGGGAAGTTTCCTTTGCCAGCCTCTTGCCCGCTCAGATTCTGTCCTTCCTTTTCTAACCTCTTGTGAGCCAGTCCCTCCTTCTGCCTCATTCAGCCTGCAAGTCGGAATTCGGTCTGGTCAACATTGTTCTGTTAACGTTTTTCCAACTCCTCATCATTGCGCTTCTGACTAAACAACAACTGTTGCAGAAAGTGTCTGCTTTTCTTAGAAATAGTCCATTTTCTGTCAGGAGTACGGCCCTCAGCTGCGCCTGCTCAGTACTCCTGACGCCCTAGGCAACCTGATTGGCTGAAGAAGCCAGCAGGCCGGTTCTTAAACCTAGCAGCAGCAACAGCTTGCTGGCTCTTCAATGCACATGCCCACCGACTCTGCCTTCCAGTGCTTGTCTCCCCAAGCCCTGCTCCTGCTATGCTCCTCCACGGCTCCAGCCACATCCTGCCCTGCACCCAGCCCTGATCCTGCCTTCCCTGATTCCTGGTGACCCAGTTCTGACTCTCGGCTCTGATTCCTGACTCCACCTGCACCTTTGGCTCTGGCATTTGGATTCTGACTCTGATTCTGATCTTTGGCCCTGCTTCCTAGGTCTGGCCCTATCTCAACCCTGGGCTCTGGTGTTCAGATGCCGACCATTAGGCCTGACTCCTGCTCTGACCACTAGGCCTGGCCACCGACAATCCTGTCTTCTGACATTTTCTTTTCTGGAAAACTAAAAAAATTTCAGTCTCTGACAGTTTTTGGATGAAAATTTATTAATTTTTCAATGAAAATTTGAAAATTTCCACAGGAACCCTCCTCCCCATGCACACTTTCTGATTCTCTGTAATCATAATTCCAATTTTACAGCCTCACCGTGTGTTCTCAGAAATTATTGGGTTGTCAGAACATTAGCATCGTGACCCTATTATGCAAGCAGGTAGGAAGAGGAGAAGAAGGGCGGTGGTGGGGAACTTAATTAAACATAAATGTTCAGTGCCATCAGCTGTCTTGAAATGATGGTTCGTCTTCACCCACCCGCACTGTCCAGCAGAGACACCAGTCGAATTCCAGGATGTCTGTACAGCTGTGATCTATGTCTCTCTCCCTTTCCCGTCCCCTCCCCGGTGATCTCCAGTTTTTACCCCAGTAATTCTGAGCTAGTTGTGCTGTTCTGGCCTTTTGCTGACATTTGTCAGTGATCAAATGAAAAGGTAAACAAAAGATTCAGAAAAGTCCCTGTATGCTTAGAAGGGGCAATTGTTAGAATTGTATCCCACTCCTACAAGGAGACCAGGGGGGTGGAGTGAGGAGAGATCCTTCTTTAGCATAAGGAAAAGTCTGTTACCTTGCCCAGAGATCTCCACTGCGGTTATGGCCTTTATATTTGTAGAATCCTGAATTGAGCCTCTGCACATTGGCCTTTAATTTCTCAAGGACTAGCTCAGTTAAGGGGAAGCACCTCTAGAAATCAAGACATCAGGCTTGGACCACCTCTTCCACCTTTCGCAGAAGTGTGTTCTTAGAGCTGGCTCTCAAGCCATTAATGCAGAGTCAAGTTCAGCCTATGGGGTAGAAATGGGAGACTGTTAAAGCAATCTGCAGCGCCATTCGCTGGAGTTCATCATTCCCTGCGTTTTCCAGCGATTGCCTACTTTGTCTGCTTGTGCTGCTGCTCACTCTGGGTGTTATGTCCTTAAAGGTCGCTGGAGAATACGGTTACAGAGTTCTCCTGTCAAAGGCTTGCTGGTCAATTGCATTTATTCTGGACAGATTGCAGCTGAAGCTATACAAAAAAAAAGAGTGTTTGCTGTCAGGGGGTTTCACTCACCACCAGGGCGCCTCCTCCTGGCTGCTCTGGGGATAAACTCTTTCCAGGTGCTGCACCCTCCTCTGGCAGTCCCTTCACCTGTCTTCTCTCACCCTGTTGCACCTCTTGCCCCAGCAGCTGCAGCTTCCTGTTCATGACTTGGCCCTCCAACCAGGTCGCTGTCGTCCTCCCCTTCTGGGGTATCAAAGTCGTCCAAGGTGAATTGTCCCAGGCGGTCCGTTCGCTGCTGTCTGGTCCGCACTGCTTCCCCGGTGGCTGGTAGAGAAACCTGCACCCACCCTCTACACCAGGCTCCAGCTCAGGGCCCCTCTCAGCGGCCAAGGTCTGCCCTACCCCATTCGTTGCTGCTTTTCCTACCTTCCCGGCTCTCCCAGCTCTGGGTTTGCCAGGCCAGACTCTCTCCTCCCAGGGAGTAACTGTAGGCTACCTGTATCTACAGCCCCAAACACACCTCCCTTCTCCCAGGGAGTGACTGCAGTCTGCTTCCCTGCAGCCCCTCTGCTGCGCTCAGCCCCTGGGCTTTAGACAGGCCCCTCCTGTTCTGTCCAGCCGACCCTGTCTAATTAATCCCTGCTCCCTGGCGCCTCCTCCAGGTGCAGCCTGGGCAGTTAATTGACCCCCCTCGCCACCTTAACCTTTCCAGTCTTGTGTGGGTGGACACCCATCACAGTTGCTTATAATTTTACTTCTGGTCTTTTGGCTTTACCAGTCCAGAAACCCTCACAACTTAGCTTGGGCAAAGGCTTTCCTATAGCCTTTTCCTGGAAGAGCTCCTATTAGAACATTGGCTGAAATACGAAGCCTTCCCTGCTGCCCAAACCAAGCCAGGGTTTGGTTAGTGACCCCGCTATTCACATAGTCCGTTTTCTTTACTCCTCTCTTAGCTCTTTGGGCCTGTCTCTAACTTCCCTGGGGAATGTTCTCCCTGTGGAGGCCTCCTGCTGGAGCAGGGAGAGAGAGTTTAAGGCCACAGCTGCCAGGAGATCCTTGAATTTGGTGCTTCTGTCCATTAACGCTAGTGGCTGGAGGCAAGTCCTCGGTGCTGGGCTGGGAGCAGTTAAGTGAAGAACACAAATTTGCTGGCATTGTGGGGAAAATGCTACTTTTCAGTTGGGGCAGTGCCCGGTGAGAGAGCAGCTTTTTTACTGCATCCAGGTAACCTGACTGTGCAGTGTTTCCCAGGGCTAACAGCTTGGAGAGCATGTTCCCTTTAGGGCAGATCCTCACCAACAGATCTGACTGCCTGCCCCTCCGGGGGAGACTGTGCCCTCCAGTTTGCAATTGCACCTATCTTTGAAGAAGGCATTGCAATCTCTTGTGTTGAAATAAAACTAATGGCACATCCTCCTAAGCAATCCATCCAGCTCGTAAGAGATCTGTGCTCTGTTCTCTGTTACAGGACATGGTTCCTCACTGTATTCACGGCGTTCTGCTGCTTGTTGAAAGAGATCTCACTTTTCGGATGGAGAAGCCAACAGCAGTGCAGGTAATGGAAGCATTCATGCAGGAACTGCTGGGGAGCTCCTGAGACTTGTTAACCCTCTGAACAGTGAGCTCTCTGTGCACTAATGTACGTTCATTCTCACTTGATCTCTGTAGTGCTGCTCTGTGTTTTATGGTGATGGTCTCTCTTTCCGGTGTGATATTTAAGGGGCTATAAATTTTTATGAATTGAGTAGATCTTTTATTGCCAAGTCCATCACTCACACACATGCCCATGAATGTCAGGATACCAGAAAGCTCTTTGATAAGACTCTAGCAGGAAGGATACAGTGGGGAGTTGTGCACATTGAACACTGACCTGAGAACTTTTCAGGCCCTGTTGTCAACAACAGGCTAAATCCCCCAATGGGGCAGCGTTGTTGTTGCGCTCAGCTGAGCACTCCTGCAAGGGGAAGAGAGGACACCAAGGATGGGGAACATCAACACCCTTTTCAGAGGTGGAGTGTCTGTTCTCTTCCCTGCCAGTTCTGACTGGCCCAGCTGTGGGGAATCGTCAGACCTAGGGCCTGGAAGTCCTGGCTGCTGATGACTGTTTCAGAGCTGTTGTCTGGCTTTGGTGTCTCCGGGGGGTGCTACCTCCCCAGCTGGCACTCACGTTGGGATGTCTGGGAAGGCACTTCCTCCACTAATGCCACTCCCCCGTACTCCCGCTGTCCCAGAGGAAATACAGGCCCCTTCTGTGGTCACTGGGCTCTGCTGGACTCCCCAGTGGCTTCCCTGAGACTTTGACCTGGGTGTGGGCTGAGTGAGGGCTTTAGGAAAAGGCCCCATGATTTCATCATACAGAGGTAGAAAATGAGTAATTTTAATGGCCAAGTCATGTTCTCAGCCCCAAGTCACGGGCTGACACTGGAATCACAGGATGGAATTCTCTGGCTGTATTATGCAGGAGGTCAGACTAGGGCTTCTCACAACAAAATTTTTGGTGGCCTCAGAGTGCGGCCACCAACTCTTGCTGGTGGCTGCACTGACAATTTTTCCTAAAATGCTTAATTAACTTTAGGAAAAACAAATAAATATGCACATATACTTGTCCAAATCATTGTCATTTATTTATGTAGGGCTTTTTCAGACTCAGTAATAAAAATAATTTACAGTTGTCGCTATTCTTTACTGGACCTAAACAGAATAGAAACACAAATAAGGTGCTTTGCATGTTCTTGTCTTTTTGTTTCTTTTGCTTTTTTGGTTGAGCTTTTTTTTTTTCTTCTAAGACTTGCTAGCTGGTAAGTCTTCTGCTGTGAAAAGTGATATTTGTATGTTTGTTAATACCATTTTCACAGCAGACGTACTCAGCCCTAGCAAGCCCTGGGACACATTTAAGTCCTGAATGTTTGTGGTCCTGGGAGAGGGGCCACTGCTTTTCGCCCCCCCCCCCATCACAGCCCAGGTGACACTGGCCGCAAGGAAAGGCCCTGGTGGCCGCATGCGGCCGCATTTGAGAAACACTGGACTAGATGCAGCCCCTCCTGGCCTTGAAATCTGTGGCGGAGGCGCTGTTCTGTGACTCCAGGAAGCTCAGCACAGAAAGGTCCAACAGAGGGACGGGCGTGGTAAAGGAGTAGCTTAATATATTACTGATGGTTGCAAAATGTAAACCTCAAAATGTAGAAGACGCACGACGTGGCTGAGTTAGTGTGGCTGGTGGAAGCTTAACTTCTGCGTCCCCTCTCACCCGTAGTTCTGACTGTGCAACTGCAGCGTGACTTCGGTGAGTTAAAACTGATTGAGCAGCCTCCAAAAGTATATTATTTGTAGAGTGGTTGCAACACCTAGAGGGCCCAGTCAGGGGTGGGGCCCTGTCACCAGAGTTCCTTCCCCAGGGACCCCCTAAGGCTCTGGGCAGGGCCTAAGCACTCACCCGAGCCGCTCTGTGATGTCTGGGCATTTTTCCCACCGCAGTTCTGAGAGCCGTCTGGTTGGGCCCCGGGTAGTCGGCCCCTTCTGGGGTTGTCAGTGAACAGAACAACAAGGGAAATAACCCAACGGAATCATCCCAAAGCTGGGCTTAGGCTCTCTTCCTTCAGAGGGCACTCGTTGGGCTGCAGTCCTAAACTGACTTCACAGGTAATAGAGGGGAATGGTTCCCTCTCCAGGTGAGTCAGCACTGGGGCCTCCTTTCCCTCAGGGAGGGTTCATTGAGGAGCTCCTGCCTTCAGCCAGCCCTCTCTCCAGGAGCTGAGGACTGGAGATCAGGTCAGGTCTGGTCTGGTCTGCCATCAGCTGAGCTGGGTTTCGCCCTTTTAAGCTCTCACAAGTGTGTTGGGGCAGAGCCCACGTTATCCTGTTAACGTGTGTTGCCCAGCACGGGGTTTCCTGCATACCCCTTCACAGGGCCCTTGTGCTGGACACTGTAGATACATGATATAGCAGGACAATCTCTGCTCCAAAGAGCTCACAATCTGAGTGTGGAAGATGCTGTCTGAATTGCCGGCAGGAGAGTGAGTGGAGTATTGGACTCGACATGTTGTCAGCACTTGGGTCAGACACCACCTCAGTTGTAAATGTGTAAGGAGCCAGGAAACCTGGGGTGAAGCAGTAGCCCCTTTGAAATCAAAGCTCCCATTGACTTCAGTGGAGCCAAGATTTCACCCAGGATCCCTACAGAAAAAGGTCCTGAATGCTCTGAGGTTCATTTGGGGAGAAATTGTTTTAATATGGCTGTGTGTGCAGAGTGTTGCCATCTCTAGTTACAAAGAGAATGAGCAAAGGTGACAAGCCAGAGGCATTTGTTACCAGTCATTCACACGCAAGGGGGCGTGTGTGTGTGTGTGACACCGAGCAAGGGATAGGGAGGTATATCTGTGTGGGTGAAAACAACCAAAGTAATGAATGGAAAAAAAGTTTTTTAAACAAGTGAAAGCTGCCAAATCCAAGGGGATCAGAAAGGTGCAGAACAGAGATTAATAAAGAAATTGGCATACAGCAGAATCAAAGGGAAAGTCACAGTTTTAATGAGAAAATGGAAACTTTGCAACTCTAGAGGAATGTTGGATGTTTGTGTCTGAATTTCTCACTCCCAGCCCAGCACTGCAGGCTCTCTCAGCAGCTCTTGGCCATTTTCTCTGTGGGTATTACGTTCCTTGGATGGCCCAGCTCAGCTGCAGCCTCTAACCGGAGCAAGCTGGGGTGTATTGGATCTTGGGTACCCTCTAAGTGGCAAATGACTCCTGGCATAGATCGTAGGCGCACTGGGATTGGCGCGGAGAAGGTCTGTGTTAGGATGCTTCGCTGGGCATTACTTTGGGAAGCCTGCAGCCAGTTTTACAATCCCGCAGAAACTTTATAAACATGCATGAATCATACCATGCCATGTGACCATGGAAGGCAAAGATTTGCTCTGTTGCCACCAGATAATTTTGGCTTTGGAGGAATTCCTGGCTCCTTTCAAGCTTCCGTTTCACACTGCTTTGCTTCCAGTTTGCTCATTGAACTATAGAACGGGAAGCTAGTGAATTATTCTAAGATTGCTGAGCTTTTGTTTTTTCCTTCTTATTGTGATTGGATTTCACGTACCTCCCCTGTGTGTGTAGAGGTTCAGGCTGTCATAGAGAGCTGGGGTCTCTTGTTAGCCCTGCTGGAAAGTGGATCAATAGAGAGACATTCACCTTACTTATTCCCTTCCCCTCATATTATATGCCTACACTGCAAAAAAAGGTGTGTTCTTGACTTGAGGTTAGCCAACGATCAATGGCTATTAGCCAGGATGGGCAGGGATGGTGTCCCTAACCTCTGTTTGCCAGAAGCTGGGATTGGGTGACAGAGGATGGATCACTTGATGATTCCCTGTTCTGTTCATTCCCTCTGAAGCACCTGGCATTGGCCACTTTGGTCTGACCCAGTATGGCCATTCTTCTATTCTAACTCAGGTTAAAATAGCACTGAAGACACAGCAACTCGGCTTTTATCCTCAGCTAATGCCTATAAGGGAAGCCTGGGGTTGAACTCGAGCTACTAACCTGAGTTAAAAGCTGAGGTGCTGTTTCTTCACTGCTGTTTTAATGCATGTTATCTAACCCGAGCTAAGAACATTCCTTTTCTGGCAGTGTAGACATGACACTCTCGACTTTTCAGTGTGCCTTTCTGCAGACAGACGTGATGCAGATGTGCTTTTTTTCTTCTCAGATTGAACTTCTCCCCTCAATGAAGTCCCTCCACAAGCACATAGACAGCACACAGCTGCCACTGGAATTGGATGGAGCCTTCCCTTACTGCCATCGGGACTGGTTAAGCTTTCGCATGGTGAGTGAGACGTGAAACAGTCTTTACATTTGCTGCTTCTAGGATTATGGCCAGATTTCCCATACACCAGAGAGGAGAAACTTACAATTAACTGGGTTAGTGCAAGATATAGCAGCAAATAAATATGAAACTTACCAAAGACGGGAGAGGTGACGTTCCGGTTCCCCTGGTAGCCATGTCTCAGCTGCACTGTGCATGTCTGCATGGCCGTATTTGCCTCGTGTTAGTGTTGATGGATGTGCCGAGTGGCCAGATCAGCATGGCTATGGGAACCAGAACCTTGAATGTCTTAACTTGTGTATGTTTAAGAATGTAATTGCCAGAGGGAGCAGTGGATGCATGAGAACCTGCAGGGCTAGACCCTGGGAGGAACTGGGCTGTTGATGCCTCTAGAGGCTTGGGTTAGGCAGCCACAAGAGGACCCTGTGAAGCTAGGCGCGGCAGGGCCTGAGTGACGGCCCCTCACTGCCCACTGGTTGGCCAGTACCAGTATATAAGCCGTGATAGGGAGCTGTCTGAGCAACAACACTGACTGCTTGCCCACTTCTGCTCCGGGCCTTGCTTGCTATAACCCCCAAACTCCAGCGCTGGCCCTGGTTTGTCATTGCCTTTGCTATTCGACTGCTGGCTGTAGCCTGGTGCCTGATCCCGACTTCCCAGGATCCTGACCCTGCGACTTCTCTCCCAATCGCAACTTAGCAGCTGACCGGGGCACATGGGCCGCCCACGGCCTGACCCTGACAGGAGGGAGCAGGATCATTGCAGCCCTCTGCAGGGAGGAGAGACAGACGCCTTCCTTCCTTGTACACTCCCAGGTCTCCAGGGCAGGAACTCTCTTGAAGTTTGTCTCATTCATCAGTGATTAGAATAACGTCACCGCTTAACAAATAATCATTTGAATAATAAACATTCCAAAGTGATCAGAGTGAGTTAGAATTCTGTTACTTTGGAGCCAGATTTCCTGGAATATATAAAAAACTGCCCATTGAGGACTATGCTCCTGGCGTTTGTAAAGCTTTCGAACGCAGGTGCTGGATCCTTGGAGGAAATGCCTGAATTGGCTGAACACCCCGTCCTCCAGCACTGGTGACTGACAGATTGTACCAAACTTGCCACCACATTCCACCTCAGCAGCCAAGCAAGGAGCTTCAGTTCCTTTGTGCCACATGCTTCAGGGTATTCCTGTATCAATGAGAGCCACATCTGTAGTAGTACTGTTAGGTGTGATTCAGCAGGTATGGGGGGGGTTCATTTCCTTTCATCTGTGACTCCCTGCAAGGATCATCGGCAGCGTGCACAAATGGGCAGTGTCTCCATTTGTGTTTGATTTGCCGAACGGTGTTTGGGACGGCGTCAGTTTCATGGTTTCTGCTTCCACGGGCTTCAGACTTGTTTCTGCCCTGATGTTATTGGGCAGGGCGCAATGTAGCAATGCCTAAATGCTGAGCTGTCTGTCAAGATGTCACAAATGATATTGCTGGGCCTCTGAGGCTGTCTCTCTTCATTTCAACTTGCTTCCCATATAAGGCGATCAGAAACATCATCATTAAAGTTCTCTTCCCTCCCCATATAGAATCATGAAATCATGTCCAACCTGTTCTTAAAACCACCAATGATGGGGATTCCACAGCCACCCTGTTCCAGAGCTTAACTACCCTGAGAGTTAGCAAGTTTTTTCTAGTATCTAAATCTGCCTTGCTGCAGATTAAACCCATTCCGTCTTGTCCTACCTTCAGTAGACATGGAGAACAATTGATCACTGTCCTCTTTGTAATAGCCCTTAGCATATTGAAGGCTGTTACTAGATCCACCCTCAGTCTTCTTTCCTCAAGACTAAACATGCCCAGTTTTTTTTACCCTTTCCTCAGAAATCAGGTTTTCTGAACTTTTTCTCATTTTTGTTACTCTCCTCTGGACTCTTAATTTGTACACACGCGGTGCCCAGAATTGGACACAGTACCCCAGCTGAGGCCTCACCAATGCCAAGTAGTGTCATACAATTATCTCCTAGGTCTTACATATGTCACGGGTTGGATCACAGAAACCCCGGTGGGACTGCCACCTGATGTGCCTAGACTACCTCTGAGCCCATTTTCCCTGCCAGCTTGGGACTTCAGTACCTTGCCATGTTTGAGCCAGACACGCTAGCCTGCTACAACACAGACCCAGGGTCTGAACCACGTCCCCCACAAGCTGCAGGCTTAACTGAAAACAGCTTAAGAAATGGTCCTGTCTCCAGCACTCAGATACCCAGCTCCCAATGGGGTCCAACCCCCGCAAAATTCTGTTTTACCCTATATAAAGCTTATACAGGGTAAACACATAAATTGTTTGCCCTCTGTAACACTGATAGAGAGATATGCACAGCTGTTCTCCCCCCCACCCTAGGTATTAATACAGACTCTGGGTTAATTAATAAGTAAAAAGTGATTTTATTAAATACAGAAAGTAGGATTTAAGTGGTTCCAAGTAGTAACAGACAGAACAAAGTGAATTACTAAGTAAAATAAAATAAAACACGCAAATCTAAGCCTAACACAGTAGGAAACTAAATAAAGCTTCTTTGACTGACTAGCCTCTTTCTAGTCTGGGTCCAGCAATCACTCTCATCCCTGTAGTTGCTGTCCTTTGTTCCAGTTTCTTTCAGGCATCCTTTGGGGTGGAGAGGCTGTCTCTTGAGCCAGCTGAAGACAAAATGGAGGGGTTTCTCAGAGGCTTATGTAGCCTCCCCCGTGTAGAATTAGAGCTACAAGATAGAGTTCTGCAATCACATGGGCAAGTCACACGTCCATGCATGACTCAGTTCTTTACAGACCGACGCCTTGTTAGCCTGAATGTTCCCAGGAAAGCTCAGATGTGGATTGGCGTCTATCAAGGTCTTTCGTTGGCCAAGTACTTCCAATTACTTGAATAATCTCTTTACATTATGTTGACCAAATCTGCCTTAGGTGCTTTCTACAGCAAACACTTTAAATACAAGCATAGAGCGTTATAAAATATATATATATAAAAATGATGCATGCATACGAATAGGATGAATACATTCAGTAGATATGTTACTGAGATGTTACATGGCATATGTAGCATCAAACATATTCCAGTTATGTCATATTTACATTGATAAGCATATTTCTATAAAGCATTATGGTGTGCAACGTCACAACGTACAACACTCCTCTCCATCTATCCCAGAATGATATTCATCTTTTTTTGCAACTGCATACTGAATTTGCGATCCAAAATAACCCCCAGAACCTTTACAGCAGTGCCACCACCAGCCCCTTACTCCCTGCTCTGTAGTTGTGCTTTTGATTTTTTTTTCTTCCTGCATGCAGAACTGTGCACTTGTCTTTATTGAATTTCATCCCGTGCTTTCAGACCAGTTCTCTAAATTGTCAGGGTTGTTTTGAATTCTAATGCTGACCTCCAAAGTTCTCTCCCAGCTTGGCATCGTCTGCAGGTTTGATAAGCACACTCTCCACTCCATTATGCCAGTCATGAGTGAAAATATTGAAAGGTTCGGGACCCGGGACTGACCCCTGCAGGATCCCACTAGATACACCCTCCCAGTTTGACAGCGAGCCATTGAGAACCACTCTTTGAGTACAGTCTTTATCAGTTGTGTTCCCACATTGTAGTAATTTCTTGTAGAAATTCTTGTAGTTTCATTATGAAAATGTCATGTGGGACTGTGTCCAAAGCCTTACCAAAATATCAGGGGTAGCTGTGTTAGTCTGTATCCACAGAAACAACAAGGAGTCTGGTGGCACCTTAAAGACTAACAGATTTATTTGGGCATAAACTTTCGTGGGTAAAACACCCCACTTCTTCAGATGCATGGAGGGACAATTACAGACTAGAATATTAAACACCTCGGCCATCTTGATTTTTATCAGTTATTAACTCTTCTTCCCTGCTATGGAGAGGACTCCACTGTCCTTGTTATTTAAATACATTAGGAGCAAGAAAAATACACCTTTCTTATTACCTTTTATTTCCCTTGCTAGATGTAACTCATTTTGTGCCTTGGCCTTTCTGATTTTGTCCCTACACGTTTGTGCTATTCTTTATACTCCTCTTCAGCAACTTGTCCATGTTTCCACTTTTTGTAGGATTCCTTTTTGATTTTCAGGTCACTAAAGAGCTCCTGATGAAGCCATATTGGCCTCTTACTATTCTTCCCCTCCTTTGTGTTGGGATAATTTGCTCTTGTGCCTTTAATATTGTCTCCCTGAGAAATTTCTAGCTCTCTTGAACTTCTTTATCTCTCAGATTTTCTTCCCATAGGACTGTTCCTACCAGATCTCTGAGTTTGTTAGTCTGTTGGTTTTTTTAAGTCCATTGTCCTTATTCTGCTGCCCTCACTCCTTCCTTTCCTTAGAAGGATGAAATCTATTATTTCATGATCACTTTCATTCAAATTGTCTTCTACCTTCAGATTCCCCACCAATTCCTCCCTGTTAGAGCAAGTCGAAAATAGTTGTCTCCCTCATTATCTCCTCCACCTTCTGAAACAGAAAGTTGTCCCCGGTATGTTCCAAGAACGTATTGGGTATGAGACATGGTGAGGAGTAGCTAGGGAAATACCTGGAAATAAAGAATCTGGGGAAGAATCCTGGAGTTCAGGGCCACCTCTTGTTTCACATTTCTTACATTTTAAAGTCAATATCTGTCCCAAAGCTGTAGCTGAGGTGGGAGTTCATGCAGGAATTTGATGGCACAGAGCTGCTAATCGATGCACTGAATGTGACCATGACCCAAGTGATAAATGTCTGTAGCTCTGCAACCACATGCCAAACACTATTTATTTAACATCTCTGATGAGCTCACCTGCTTCCTGCTCACTAATCCGTCTCCGTCTCCAGCGGGGCTGCTCACAACATTCCAAACCTGGGAGCAGCTTCGAACAGCTCCTCGTTCTTTAAAAAAATAAGAACCTGCTTGTGAATGTGGAACTTGTCCCCAGATTGCACCGGTTATAGGCTGACGACAACAGTATTCAGACCTGGATCAATGACACTTTTAAGGGGCGATATCTCATGAACCACCATCAGGGGCGGCTCTACGTTTTTGGCCGCCCCAAGCAGTCATGCGCGGGAGGCGCCCCGGAGCCGCGGGAGCAGCGGACCTCCCGCGGGCATGACTGTAGAGGGACCGCTGGTCCCGCGTGGCTCGGCTAGACCTCCCGCGGCTGCGGACGGTTCACAGGTCCGGCGGCTCCGCTTGAGCTGCCGCAGTCATGCCTGCGGGAGGTCCAGCCAAGCCGCGGGACGAGCGCCCCCTCCGCAGTCATGCCTGCGGGAGGTCCAGTCGACCCGGGGCTCCGGTGGACCTCCCGCAGGCATGACTGCGGCAGGTCCACCGGCCCAGCCTGCCGCCCCCCCCGGCCGCAAGGGACGCCCCCTAGATTTTGCCGCCCTAGGCACCAGCTTGTTTTGCTGGTGCCTAGAGCCGCCCCTGACCACCATTGTCCCAGAGGAGAGCTGAGAATGCAGGTTTTCTATGGTATAAATCATTTGAATCTAGTTCTGGAGGTTTGCCAGGTGTCAGGCCTTAAAATTGTATCACCCTGATGTGTAGAATAGCTAACTTAGGTCATGTATAGAAGTCTTAAATGTGTGTTCTATTTTTTCTATCACTCCAGGGTCCATACATTATAACTGAGGCAATTTAGCTTTCCCAGTGGAAGGGTATGAAAACTATTCATTCTGAAACAAATCCAGATCTTAAAAGAATGTTACAAAAATCCCTCTTCTCTAAACTGTGGCACAAACAAAATCCATAGTAGCTTGGGGTGGGAATAAATTAGGTTTGTATTGGACCTGCTGTGGGATGACCTATTTAAATTCCTGGTTTGGTCACTTGTGGCTAATGTGGCCATCCCATACTCAAGACATGAAAAGCTTAATACCTTACTTGTATGTGGTGTTGTTGTAGCCATGTTGGTCCCAGGACACTAGAGAGATAAGATGGGTGAGATAATATCTTCTATTGGATCAATTTCTGTTGGTGAGAGAGACAAGCTTTCGAGATTAGGGCCTGATGAAATGCATCCTAGAATACTCAAGGAGCTAATAGAGGAGGTATCTGAGCCTCTAGCTATTATCTTTGGAAAATCCTGGGAGACGGGAAAGATTCCAGAAGACTGGAAAAGGGCAAATATAGTGCCCATCTATAAAAAAGGGAAATAAAAACAACCCAGAAAACTACAGACCAGTTAGTTTAACTTCTGTGCCAGGGAAGATAATGGAGCAAGTAATTAAGGAAATCATCTGCAAACACTTGGAAGGTGGTACGGTGATAGGGAATAGCCAGCATGGATTTGTAAAGAACAAATTGTGTCAAACCAATCTGATAGCTTTCTTTGATAGGATAACAAGGCTTGTGGATAAGGGAGAAGCGGTGGATGTGGTATACCTAGACTTTAGTAAGGCATTTGATACGGTCTCGCATGATATTCTTATTGATAAACTAGGCAAATACAATTTAGGTGGGGCTACTATAAGGTGGGTGCATAACTGGCTGGATAACCGTACTCAGAGATTAGTTATTAATGGTTCCCAATCCTGCTGGAAAGGTAGAACAAGTGGGGTTCCGCAGGGATCTGTTTTGGGACCGGCTCTGTTCAATATCTTCATCAATGACTTAGATATTGGCATAGAAAGTACGCTTATTAAGTTTGCAGATGATACCAAACTGGGAGGGATTGCAACTGCTTTGGAGGACAGGGTCATAATTCAAAATGATCTGGACAAATTGGAGAAATGGTCTGAGGTAAACAGGATGAAGTTTAATAAAGACAAATGCAAAGTGCTCCACTTAGGAAGGAACAATCAGTTTCACACATACAGAATGGGAAGAGACTGTCTAGGAAGGAGTACGGCAGAAAGGGATCTAGGGGTTATAGTGGACCACAAGCTAAATATGAGTCAACAGTGTGATGCTGTTGCAAAAAAAGCAAACGTGATTCTGGGATGCATTAACAGGTGTGTTGTGAGCAAGACACGAGAAGTCATTCTTCTGCTCTACTCTGCGCTGGTCAGGCCTCAACTGGAGTATTGTGTCCAGTTCTGGGCACCGCATTTCAAGAAAGATGTGGAGAAACTGGAGAGGGTCCAGAGAAGAGCAACAAGAATGATTAAAGGTCTAGAGAACATGACCTACGGAGGAAGGCTGAAAGAACTGGGTTTGTTTAGTTTGGAAAAGAGAAGACAGAGGGGACATGAGAGCAGTTTTCAGGTATCTAAAAGGGTGTCATCAGGAGGAGGGAGAAAACTTGTTCACCTTAGCCTCTAAGGACAGAACAAGCAGCAATGGGCTTAAACTGCAGCAAGGGAGGTTTAGGTTGGACATTAGGAAAAAGTTCCTAACTGTCAGGGTGGTTAAGCACTGGAATAAACTGTCTAGGGAGGTTGTGGAATCTCCATCTCTGGAGATATTTAAGAGTAGGTTAGATAAATGTCTATCAGGGATGGTCTAGACAGTATTTGGTCCTGTCATGAGGGCAGGGGACTGGACTCAATGACCTCTCGAGGTCCCTTCCAGTCCTAGAGTCTATGAATCTATTACACAGAGATCTCCAGGTCTGACCTGCAGATATTACCTCACCCACCTTGTCTCTCTAATACCACGCTGTCACAGGTCGCTTTCGAACACCCCCTCCTGGCTACCACTGGACTGCTGTGAGGGAACCCAAGCCTCTGGATCCTGGGTGTTTTAAACCTCTGGAGCCTAAATGGAGCCCAACCATTGCCCCAGTCTTTGGGGTCCATAGGCACAGCCTCAGGGTGCAGACCCTGTATCTGTCACCCCGCACTGAGAACTTGCTGCCCAACCCTTTGGTTCACTGCTGACCCTTCAGACTCCCCCGTCGTTTAACACACCGAAGGGGTGAGCCTCCTGGGTTACAGCTGAAATGTTGCAGGAGGCATGGGGCGTATAACACACAGAGACTTCTCACCGGAATCTAGCATCATTGCTCTCTTACTTGGCAGCTAAAGCACAAGCAGTACAGCTCATATACAGCACAACCAACCCTAACTGCAGCGCCCCTCAATAGCTCGCCCTTCTCTGGGGAGTCCTGGGGGACCATTGGTGGTTCAGGAAGGCAGGCAGGGTCCCCTGACTCATGAGGATTGTACTTGTTGGGTTGTTTCTTCCTCCTGGAGTCTTTCAGCCCAGCTTTCCATGATCCAACAGTTTTCATAAGAGCAACTTTGTGGTATTAACCGGAATTCGTAAGTTTCACAGACAGAGCCCTGAACCCATCATACACCATGCCATCGCTCCACTCAAGATTTCCACCACTCCCTATAGCTCCCTGCAAGCTGCTGTTTCTCTTCTGCCCCGAAGAAAACCATGCTGACCGTAACCTCTGCCTTGTTCCTTTCCCCTTCAGAAACTGGAGCATTTGCTACAAGGATGTCAGGGCGCTTGTGCGTTCCTGCAGGGGGCCATTCAGAGGGTGGAGTCCTGTAGATTACCAGAAAGAGCTGAGGTAAGTGTTGTCTTCTAGTGCCAGACAAAGGCACAACAAGCAGGATGCTAGACAGGGGCTGCCAGGCTGAAATTTTAATGCTATAATGGCAGCTCATGCTAAATGCTGCATTTAAAAAAAATTTAATACTCAAATTCTCAGTAAATTAGGGCAGAGCAAAGATCTTAAAGTTAAACAACTGGTGTCTGAATGGCTAAGTGTTTGTATGGAGATTGGGACGATGGGACTTCATATCTGGATTAGAGAAAAATGGATTAAAAAGAGCAATTAAATTTACCATCAAAGTAAAGTCACATTGACATAGGTTAGCTCTCTGCGGCCTGGGCCTAATCCGAGGCCCCTCCCTCTCTAGCAGTGAGCTGGCTATTGTAATGTTTGTTCTGGGGCTCAGATTTCTAAGGAGAACAAGAAGTACAGAAAAGAACTGGGCGAGGCTAGACGCATATAGAGACAAAATCCAGTGTTGTGAAAAGGAAATGCAAAAAGGGACTAAGATCTCCATGCTGCCATGGAAGAGGACCTGGAAGGAAGAGGGAAGCCCAACAGTGGAGCATCATGAAGGCTTTTCCAGGGTTCATTTCTAGCTTTCTTTCCATTCCTCTCTGGATGCACTTTTGCTTAAAAGCTCATTTGTATTGTTCTTTTCCCTGTTACAATAAGCAGACCCAGTCTGGTGCCTGGCCATGAGTTGGTTGGTATAACTACCATCTATGTAACCTCGTCATTGTCCCAGTGCTGGGGGAGATTTCCACTCAATCAGCTTTGCGATGATATGACAGTGTGGTTTGTAATGGGATTTCTAGCTGTTAAGGGAAGATACATTTGAGTAAAGTGAGTCTCTGATGACCATCCTCATGTCCAAAGAGAGTACTGATTTGTCTGAAATAATAAGTGCCTTGGTGCTGTCATTATTAGAAACCCCTCAGGGGAGGGCATTGTTCTGAGGGGTGTCATCTCATTGGTCTTTCTGAAGAGCCTGCTGCCTGCCCAGAGGAAAGGAGTTAACTGATGAGATATTGATTTCAGTGGGACAGAAAGCAGTGCCGTACAGTCCATATCCTTTCCAGTCGGTGCTTTCAAGGACAGAGAGAGGAGGTGGTGAGGGGGGAGTACGATAAAAGGAAGGCAAGGCGAACAGGACAAATTGTTCGCTCTGCAGTTACCATTCAATAGCTTAGAAATTCAATTAACCATGCCAGTCAAAGGGAAGCTAGTTTAAAGTGAGGAAAGATCAGGCCTTGCCAGAAGGCAAATGTGAAGCAAAGAGCCTTTAATTACAGCACTGTGCCTGTCACTTGTTCCCAAGATTTATTGTCATGGGGGTTGACATCTAAAACTACAAAATCCTGCCTAGGAGACAGCCTCTTCTAAGGCTTGTTTGTACAAGAGCTTGTGGGGTTTGACACTGGTAAAATGGACACTGAAAAAATCTCCCTCCTTCTCTCGAGTGTAATTCTGCAGCTGTAGAAAGCTCTGCATCAGTATGACTCTGCAATGATAGCTTTCTCTTACTAAGCCCAAAATGTATTTTCAAGGTATGCATGAGTTATACCAATCTATGTAACCCTGTCATTGTGCAAGCAGCTAAAATTTATTGCCAGGCATCCTGTCCTCCAGCAGAGAGTGTGAAAGATGCTGTACCAGATCTTTCCTCCTCCTGTATGCGCATCCACCAACACCATGTGCCATCAGAGATGAACCTGTTGCCAGTACTTGGGGTGCAGTGAGGTCCATCACTTGGAGATGATGGGCTATCATGCAATGGTAGCAAAATGAGAATGAGTTGGAAGGTTTCTCTTTCTACAGCCAAATCTGTCAAACGAACGCTGTGAGCAAAACACCATTATAACATTGTTCTTGGCAGCCTGGACAGACAGGCTGTGGACTGAAAGGACAATGGGGACTGAATTTCCCCCTCCAGCGTTTAGAGAGGAGGCTTTTCAAGGGTAGGGTTGAGAGGTACCATTGGGGCAGGGTATGTTTTCTTTGTTCTGCTAATGCCCATACATTGTAACAGCTAAATAACTGTATTTGCTTTGCTCTTCTAACTCCTCAGGAGGCCGATGTTTTGTTGAGGAATTATAGGCAATTAATGAAGAACGTCCTTGATGACACGCGGCTGGTTAAACTGCAGCTGGAGGGTGGAGCTCTTCTGGCTAGGCTGAGAAAGGAGGAGTCCTGTGTTACTGTCACTGAGGACTACAGGTGAGTCCGTGGGAAGGCAGGGAAGAAGGAGGGGAAATCAAACAAAGGCAGACAGAGACTGTTTGTGGGAAAAGACTAAAAAGCTCTCCAAGCAAAAAGTCCCCGTGCAATTCCCGCTTTGATGGGTGTTTGGGGAAAAAAGCAGAAATTAAGAATGTGATGAATATGCTTTTTTCTGATTTTTTTTTTCCAAATACCAAGAACCATCTTGTCTCTTTAAAATTCCTGCTGATCTGCAGGGTAGATTCCTCTAGATAACACCGAGCTCCATTTTAAAACCAAACCCTTTCCTGTGCAGGGGTGGACTGCTTCTGTCCAGAATTATGCTTGGATTTCATGTGCATACCACAAATGTCTTACAAAATTGCCTTAAGTGGTGATTCCAGCAGTGTTTATATGTTAAATTAACACAGCTTCAAACTAACTAAAACAGCTTCTTTCACAGAGAGATTTTCTGGCCTATACATAATGGTATATTTTGTGCTGCGCCGAGGTCTGGTCTCCTTGGCTGTAGCTGCAGTTTGCACCCATAAGTGATGTTCCTTGCATGAGTGCATCATGAAATCAATTGTGGCGCAAACGTCAGTAGTTGCAGTTCTCTCAGATTTGCACTTGCAAAAGAGAGGCTGCCTCCTGGAAACTGTACTTGGTACAGTATGGCAATATACCTACCATGGCATTATTATTGTTCACTAGTAGCTGAAAGTCTGGGCTGCGGCCCTATGTTTGGCAGTTGGGCCAAGCAATCCGCTCTGTGCAGTCTCCCTCATGCAACTAGTGAAATTGTGGCATGCAGATTAGCTGCAGAGTAAGGGTTGACATTGGTTGAGTTGCCTCTGATGTCACAGTGGTCTAGGATCTTGGCATGGCACAGATTCATGCCCTACTGTAGCTGTACACCGCACGGGTGTAATGCGTAAAGTCAAAATGGCTGACGCCTTACAAGTGGGACGGTAACAGACCGTGAGTCCCAGTGATGCCACAACCTGTAATAATTGGAGATATACCAATCTCCTAGAACTGGAAGGGACCTTGAAAGGTCATTGAGTCCAGCCCCCTGCCTTCACTAGCAGGACCAATTTTTGCCCCAGATCCCTAAGTGGCCTCCTCAAGGATTGAACTCACAACCCTGGGTTTAGCAGGCCAATGCTCAAACCACTGAGCTATCCCTCCCCCCACATATAATATACCTGGTGATATTCTGAAGGAAAAGCGCCCCAAACCATGCTGTTTTCATACTTTACATTGATGGTATACCTGCCTCTGGAAATTTTCATTCCATGCATCTGACGAAGTGGGTATTCACCCACGAAAGCTCATGCTCCACTACATCTGTTAGCCTATAAGGTGCCACAGGACTCTTTGTTGCTATTGACTGTATAGACATTCTAGGCTTCAGAGTGACAGTCCTGGAAATGTATCATATAGATTATCTGTATTACTGTCTTACCCAGGAGCCCAAGTCATGGACCGGGAGTCTGTTGAGCTAGGTGCTGTACAAGCACAGAACAAAGAGATGCCTCCTGCCCCCAAGAATTTACAGTTAAAATGAAAGACAATAGACAATAGCTAGATACAGACAAGACAGATGCGGGAGGAAACAATGACATGATACTAACCAAATGTTTTGTAGGCATCATAACAAAGGAGAGTTTTAAAGATGTAACAAGTTAGTTATGGAGATGTTTATGGGAGCTCCTCCCAAGTGTGAAGGGCAGCAAAGGAGAAAGCATGAAGGTACTTGTTTGAAAATCTAACAAGTGGACTGTGGAGGCTGGTATCATGGGGCGATTGTAGGCAGGAATCAAGTTACTTGGCATCATTGGCTCTTGTAAACGGAAATTGTGCCTCACCAATCAGAATTCTTTGAGGGGGTCAACAAATATGGCAGGGGTGATTTCAGTGGATACAGTGTACTTGGACTTTCAGAAGGCCTTTGAGAAAGTCCCTCACCAAAGGCTCATAAGCAAAATAAGCAGTCCTGGGATAAGAGGGAAGGTCCTCTCATTGATTAGTAACTGGTACTAAACAAAGGGTAGGAATAAATGACCAGTTTTCACAGTGGAGAGAGGTAAATAGTGGTGTCCCCCGGGGGTCTGTACAGGTACCAGTGCTGGTCAACATACTCTGGAAAAAGGAGTAAACAATGGGATGGCAAAATTTGCAGACAATACAAAATTACTCAAGACCAGCTTAGTTCAAAGTAGGGCTGTCAAACGATTAAAAAAATTAATCGCGATTAATCACACTGTTAAACAATAATAGAATACTATTTATATAAATATTTTTGGATGTTTTCCACATTTTCAAATATATTGATATCCATTACAACACAGAATACAAAGTGTACAGTGCTCACTTCATATTTACTTTTTATTATAAATATTTGCACTGTAAAAATAACAGAAATAGTATTTTTCAATTCACTTAATACAAGTCCTGTAGTGCAATCTTTTTATCATGAAAGTTGAACTTACAAATGTAGAATTATGTACAAAAAAACTGCATTCAAAAATAAAACAATGTAAAACTTTAGCGCTTACAACTCCACTCAGTCCTACTTCTTGTTCAGCCAATCACTCAGACAAACAAGTTTATTTACATTTGCAGGAGATAATGCTGCCCGCTTCTTGTTTACAAAGTCACCTGAAAGTGAGAACAGACATTCCCATGGCACTTTTGTAGCTGGCATTGCTAAATATTTACATGCCAGATGCACTAAAGATTCATATGTCCCTTCATGCTTAACCACCATTCTAGTGGACATGTATCCATACTGATGATGGGTTCGGCTCGATAGTGATCCAAAGCAGTGTAGACCAACACACGTTCATTTTCATCATCTGAGTCAGCCACCTGCAAAAGGCTGATTTTCTTTTTTGGTGGTTTGGGTTCTGTAGTTTCCACATCAGAGTGTTGCTCTTTTAAGACTTCTGAAAGCATGCTGCACACCCCATCCCGATCAGATTTTGGAAGGCACTTCAGATTTTTAAATCTTGGGTCGAGTGCTGTATCTATCTTTAGAAATCTAACATTGGTACCTTCTTTGTGTTTTGTCAAATCTGCAGTGAAAGTGTTCTTAAAATGAACAACATGTGCTGGGTCATCATCCGAGACTCCCATAACATGAAATATATGGCAGAATGCAGGTAAAACACAGAGCAGGAGACATACAATTCTCCCCCAAGGACTTCAGTCACAAATGTAATTAATGCAATATTTTTGTAACGAGCATCATCAGCATGTCCTCTGGAATGGTGGTCAAAGCATGAAGGGGCATACGAATGTTTAGCATTTCTGGCATGTAAATACCTTGCAATGCCGGCTACAAAAGTGCCATACGAACGCCTGTTCTCACTTTCAGGTGACATTGTAAATAAGA
The DNA here is from genome assembly GCF_020497125.1 of Mauremys mutica. Lineage (NCBI taxonomy): Eukaryota > Metazoa > Chordata > Testudines > Geoemydidae > Mauremys > Mauremys mutica. The sequence goes on from NC_059085.1 coordinate 7,805,122, forward strand.
AGCGGGCAGCATATCTCCATAAATGTAAACAAACTTGTTTGTCTGAGCGATTGGCTGAATAAGAAGTAGGACTGAGTGGACTTGTAGGCTCTGAAGTTTTACAATGTTTTGTTTTTTAATGCAGTTATGTAACCAAAAAAATCTACATTTGTAAGTTGAGTTTTCACGATAAAGAGATTGCACTACAGTACTTGTATGAAGTGAATTGAAAAATACAATTTCTTTTATTATTTTTACAGTGCAAATATTTGTAATAAAAATAATATAGTGAGTACTGTACACTTTGTATTCTCTGTATTTGAAAATGTAGAAAAACATCCAAAATATTTTATAAATTTCAATTGGTATGCTATTGTTTAATGGTTTGATTAAAACAGCAATTAATCGTGATAAATTTTTTTAATCATGATTAATTTTTTTGAGTTAATTGCGTGAGTTAACTGCGATTAATCGACAGCCCTCATTCAAAGCTGACTGCGAAGAGTTACAAGGGATCTCACCAGTGGTGAGCTGGAGCCTGTTCCCACTGGTTTGCGGGAACTGGTTGTTAAAATTAGAAGCCCTTTTAGAACCGGTTGTCCCGTGAGGGCTTTTAAATTTAACAAAAGCTCCAGCAGCTCTCTGCCCTTCCCCCGGCCCCAACTCACCTCACTCCGCCTCTGCCTCCTCCCCTGAACACTCCCCCGGCTTCTCCTCCCCATCCCTGGCTTCCCGCGAATCAGCTGTTCGCGCAGGAAGCCTGGGAGGGCTGAGAAGGAAGCAGCAGCTTCCCGCAGGTGAGCTGGGGGAGGGGGGCCGGGGGTGCGAGGAGGGCTCCAGGTGCCATACAGCTCTGGCTTGGCCCCCATCCCCGGGCGGCGCGGCTCCGGCCCGGGCCTGACCCCAACCCTGGCTGGCGCATGTCTGGCCCTGGCCCCGACTGCGGCGAGCCGGGCGCCGTGGCTCCAGCCCGGCTCTGACCCTGGCCAGCCGGGCGGCGCGTGTCCGGCCCAGCCCTGACCCCGGCCAGCCGGGCGGCGCGGTTCCGGCCCGGCCCCTGGGCCCAGTCCCGGCCAGCCGGGCGTCTCCAGCCGAGCGGCTCTGGTACCAACCCCAACCCCAGCTCCGGCCTGCGGCCCTGGCCTGGCCCCCACCTCCAGGCAGCGCGATAAGGGGACAGGGAGCAGGGAGGGGGTGTTGGATAGAGGGCAGGGGATTTGGCGGGGTGGATTAATGTTGGGGCAGTCAGAGGGCAGGGAACAGGGTGATTGAATGGGGGCAAGGGTCCCAGGGGGGCAGTCAGGAAGGAGTAGGGGCGGTGGGGGGCAGTCAGGGGTAGGGATTCCGGGGGCAGTCAGGGGACAGAGAGAAGGGGTGGTTGGATGGGGCAGGGGTCCCGGGGGTCCATCAAGAATGAGAGGAGGGGTTGGATCAGGCAGCAGGGGGGCAGTCAGGGGACAGGGAAGGGGGGTGGATGGGGCAAGGGTCCCAGGGGAGGCTATCAAGGAACATGGGGGGTTGGATGGGGCACGACCCCCTTGTGGGGTGAGGGGGAGGGAACCGGTTGTTAATATTTTGGCAGCTCATCACTGGATCTCACTTGACTGGATGATAAAATGGAAGGTGAAATTCAATGTTTTGCAAATGAGCTGCAGGGAGAGAGCGATGCAGAGGTCATGGATGGCTGAGATTTTTAGGGAGATGGAGTAGCAAGAGAAGGGGAACGGCAGGGGCAAGGAGGGAGAAAGGTGTGACGTTAGGAATGGTGGCATGAGAGGGACAGAGGTGGGGATGGAGACAGGAGGGGGAGAGGTTGGGTTTGGAGAGAGGGCCAGGGCTGGTCCTTCAGAAGTAAGGAAATGGAGGGTGTGGGACCTAGATTTGTGCTTGTGGGAAGAGGGGGAGATTGGAGTGGAGAGGGGAAGAGGAGCAGGTAGAGTGATGTGAGCAAGGACAGGAAAATGGAGCCAATGGGAAATTTAGGGAAAAGAATATCACATTTATAATTTTTAATGGGGTTAATAAAATGCTGTCTGGCATGTACTGGAACATGTCAGACTTGAGCAAAGAAAATAAATGCTCAAACTAGTGGCGGGGGCGGGGGGGAAGCAAAGGGGCCGCTCTCTGAAAGCAGCATTGGATATGGATAGTTCAGAGAGGGTGGGGAAAAAATTTCTTCCACAAAAAATCCTAACTACACTCACGTAGGCCAAGCTATAGGGAAATGCCTGCCTCTGAAACTTAATGTGGGCAGAGCCCTTTTGGAGAACCAGCCCCTTTGTTTGCTTTGGAAAACAAACTGCTTTGACCGGACAAAGTTCTGTGTGCTTGTACAGTGCGTGCAGAGCATGTGTAGTAGGGGCTTGTTCTGCTTGGCCAGTCAGGGTTGACCCAGTGCCTGCTGAAGTCAGTGGGGCCAGATCCTCATGACAGTGCCCAGCCTGAGAAACTTGGCTAAGCACAGACATCCTGCTCCTCCAAACCGTAGAGCAGGGGGCTCAAACTCAATTTACCTTAAGGCCAGTGCCGGTCCCCAAATCCTCCCAGCGGGCCAAGAACGTCACTGAAGATGGTGCTCAGAAAAGAAAATGTTTATATTGTATTTTTTATTTCGAATTTCTTAGAAATACTAAAGCTGCCGTACAACTTTATACGATTCTTCCCCTGCCAGAGAGTTTTTAGTGTTTGCCAGACACCTGGCAACACTTCAGTTCTGTCGGTTTGTTGATGTTTGGCCTCAGTGACTGAGCAGTTGAAACCTTCAGGATTGCAGCAAGGTGTGCGTCCGATAGTTGTGTTCGGTATTTTGACTTGTTTATATTCATTGTGGGGGAAAAAGTGAAGCTGACTCTGCCCAGCAACTAATGATGCCTCCTCCATGGCTGACTCTGCCCAGCGACTAGTGATGGTATCTCTGTCCCTCCCCGCCAGCCAATGGGAGCTGCAGGAGGTGGTGCCTGCAGCAGACATTGCCGGTGGCCGCCTGCGTTTCTCCTCCGCGGGCCACAGTGGGGAGGTTCTCGGGCGGCAGATGGCCACGGGCCGGGACTTTGAGACCCCCGCTGTAGAGTGATTGCTGAGGCTACAAACCACATAGGGTATTGGCTGAAGTAGCTGCACACGAGCCTTACGTGTTCCATTGCAGGGCAGAGGAGCAGAGAATTCAGGCAGCTCCATTCCCATCCTGTACCTGTGGACTGTTTGAACCCCACCCCTTTAAATGGGGGAACCTCACTTGTTTTTCTGCTAGGGGACCCACCCCACAGGCAGGGCAAGTTTTAGCCCCTTGCAGACATCCTGCTTATTCATGCCCAGCTGGGTGAGTGCATGTTCTCAACACTGGTTTGCTGATTGTAGACACTCCTGGTCTTAAAACTACAGGACTAATTTTACTCAAACTGGGCTTGTATTGCCAGCCCCACTGAGACATACGCTCCAATCGGGTTTAAAGAAAGCCGGTTGTTCTTTGAGTAGTGCCCCTATGGATGCTCCACTTCAGATGTACATGTGCCTCTCAAGCCCTTGGTCGGAGATTTTTCCGCTAGCAGTGCCTGTTCGGCGTGCACATGTGCCCAGTGTCTCCTTATGCAGGACACCAGGGCTATGTCGGGATGTGCGGGCGAGCAACCCTCAATTCCTTCTCTGCTACCTCAGCTTGAGACAGAGCTCTAGGGTGCCTGCCTTGAGAGTGCCTGGGCTATTTCGTCGTCTTATAGTTTGTTTTGTTAGTATAGCTAGTTGTTAGTAGTAGTTATAGTTACTTAGTAAGTGTTAGCAGTGAGAGAACAGTGCTTTCTTTTTTTCTTTCCTCTCTTTTTCCTTGAGGAGCCTTGTCTTCCTGGCAGGGCATGCCTGGCTCTTCAGACTCTGCCTCTCCTGCCAAGAGGCTATACCTGTGAGTGATGGCCACTCTAAGCGTGTCCATAGTTTGGGGGAGTCTCCTGGAAGTGCAGTTTCTGCCTGGCCCTCATGTCGAGGGCAAGGAAGAGCAGGAAAGTTAAGATCAGCCTGTTAGTGATGGAGCGACCAGCCTCTGAGTCAGCTCAGGGGACCCCACCATACATCTGTCTCTGGACAGATCCAGTGCCCCGTCCACTTTGGCTCAGGCTTCCCCTAAGAAGGGGAGGTCATTGGTGGCTTCTGAGAGGGCTCCCAAGTATAGACTATCATCTGAAGTAACCTGCTCTTAAAAGGCCCAGATCCCCTGCGAGATCTAGATCTCCAAAGCCTTGACCTCTTGTTTTGCTACTGTTGAGTTGAAGGATTCCTCCTCCAGGACTGGGGGAGCTGGAAAGCCCTGGAGCTCCAAGAAAAGACATGGTTCCAGTGGGGCTTTGTTCCTGTCTATCCGGGACAAAGAAGGCAAGGATGAGCACCCTGGTCCCATGCCGCCAGACTCAGTCCTGCTGTCAGCACCTGCCCATTTGGCACCTACATCAGTATGCCCACTATCAGCTTCGGCTACTGCATCGGTACCAATTCCCTACTTGATACAGCGGGAGGTTAGATAGGCAAGGGACTTGTTCATAATGGATACGTCGGAATCCCTGCTCCTCATGGATACCGAACGCCTTTTGGTACCAAGATCTCGATCTCTAGACTGCTACTGTCCCCTGGCACCACAGGACTCTCCACCCTTTTCTATGGGGGCTCCGCAGTGGCCACACGGGGATCCCTGGACTGCTTACAGACAGCAGTTCTCCTCCAGACCACCAGTGCCATCTCAAAGGGAGACTAGGGTTGATCAATCCTCTTCTCCACAGCCAGTCACCTCCACAGGAGGAGACATTTGAGGAACAGGGGGCAGGGTGGATAAAGAGGCCACCCCTCAAACACCCATATTCTCCTTATATCCAGATGAAGTGGTTATGCCTCTACCACCTTCCATGGCTAGCGATTTTCAGCAATTTCAAGATGTCCTAAAGAGGGAGCTGACACTCTTCATATTCCACAAGAAGAGGTCAGGGATTCACAACACAAGCTGTTGGATATCCGACAGTCAGCAACACCTGCCAGGGTGGCGATACTCATCAACCAGGTGCTCCTCGGTCCAGCTAAGACTGTGAGACAAACACCTGCTACTCTTCCACCAACATGTAAATGACTGATAAAAAGTATTATCTTCCCTCCTAGGGACTCTGATTTCTTGTTCTCCTACCCTCCATCTAACTCCCTATTAATGGGTACAGTAAATGAGCGGGGCAGGCAGCATTTCTTCAGATCTACTCCACATGATGAGGACCAAAAGAGCGTGGATCTGTTTGTTCTTCAGCAACCCTGCAGTTCAGGATCATGAATTATCAGGCGGTCAAGGCCAAATACAATTTCACAAACTAGACTAGATTGGCCTTTATTGAACACCTGCCATAGGAACACAGGGAGCAATTCCAGTGCATCATTTCAGAGGGCCAGTTATTGGCCAGGACTGTTTTTCAAGTATCATCGAATGCTGTGGACACTGCCGCTAGGTCCATCTCAGCAGCGGTAGTTATGTGCAGGGATCATGGCTCCAGCCCTTGAGGTTTCCAAAAGAAATACAGAACATCATTGAAGACCTCCCCTTCAGCAGTCATAGGCTTTTCTTGAAGACCACAGATGAATCCTTGCATACACTGAAGGACTCTAGTGCCACTTTACGTTTCCTGGGCATATGTACACCTACAAATAAGAGACAGTAGGTCACAAACTGCCCAGAGATCATGTCCTTCTCAGTTCTCTGGATTTCACAGGTCCCCTGATGCCCCTGTCCCCAGGAAAAGACATAAGTTTCAGAGAAAGAGGGCCTCCCACCTGCCTTCCACAACTACCTAACCATCTTCTAAGCAGCAATATTGATGGGCTGGTCGAGAGTTTGAATCCTCCACATCTCTGGTTTCATAGCCTCTCCCAAACACCCATCACTTTCCATTTGAGAACTGCCTTTCCCATTTCCAACATGCCTGGAAGCGGATTACTACAGACAAGAGGATCATAAACATCATTACATAGAGCTATTCCATCCATTTTATGTGTCTCCCTCCTTTCAACTCCCCTTACCTCATGAGCTTGTACTAACAAGCAGTGGACCCTATCTTCCGATTAGGAGCAACAGAGCCAATCCCTGCCCCTCACAGGGGCAAAGGATTTTACTTGAAGTATTGCCTTGTTCCAAGGAAGGATTGAGGGTGGCGACCATTCTTAGATCTAAGACTTTTATGAACAAGTTCGTAAAGCCTCAAAAGTTGAGAGTGGTGACTCTGGCATCTATAATTCCTTCACTGGACAAGAGGGATTGATTTTCCACTCTCAACCTACAAAATGCCTATTTACATATAACGATACACTCTTTGCATAGGAAATATTTACAATTCACTATAGGCCAGGATCATTTCCAATACCGAGTGCTTCCTGTCAGTCTCTCCTCTGGGCCACCACTCTTTGGGGGACACCTTTCTTCTGCCCTAGAAGAAGGGTCTGCTCTGTGTTTCCTCCAATTCCACTGATACTGAGGGTGATGAACAAAATCAGACAGGACAGGGCCAGAGTTATCCTTATAGTATTAACCTGGCCAAGACAAGCTGGGTAAAGTTACCTGCTTCATCTACGCATCCATCTACTGCTAAAGCTCCCAACCACCCCTTATCTCCTCTCTCGGGATGTGGGTTGCATGCTTCACCTCAGTCTGGGAGTTTTCCACCCCTGGACATGGTTCTGCGATGGATCACGGGGCTAGAATCCTCCAGCTCTAAGGAAGTGCAACAGATGTTACTGAATCATAGGAAGAAGTCAACCCATATGATTAACCTGCAGGGTTGGAAGAGATTCTTCCATTGGTGCTGTCATTACTGCTTGCTGCCTGGATCTGTGCCTTTTTCAGTCATCCTGCATTATCTGCTGGATCCAAAGACATCAGGGTTATCAGTTAGGGCAGTTAGCTCCATTTGTCTGCAGTATCAGACTTTCACCTGACTATTTCCATATTTGCTCATCCTGCATCATCTAGGTTTATTGAGGGTTTTGGACATTTCTACCCCCAGACTAGAGACCCACACCAAGCAGGGATCTCAACCTGGTATTCAGTTACCTTATGAAACATCCCTTCACACTTACAGCAACCTGTTCTCTACTCCATTTATCTGTGAAGTTGACCATTTTAGTAGTCATCTCGTCGGCCCACAGAGTTGGGGAGATTGGTGACGTGACGGCAGATCCCCCCCCACCCTTCACTGTATTTTTCAAGGATAAGGTTTCTTTACACCCACATCCTACATTCTTAGCTAAGGTTCTTTCAGAGTTCCACCTTAACCAATCTATTCATCTACCAGTGTTTTTCCTGAAGCCACACAACTCTTTGTAGGGTATGCAAACATGACTCCTATGTGTCAGAAGGGCTCTGGCCTTCTACTTGGATAGAACCAAGCAATTTTGAAGATCACCCAGGTTGTTCATCTTCTTCGCAGATATATTCCAGGGATCCATGATTTCTGCTCGGAGACTAAGGATAGTTTATCGATAGGATACCTGCCTTCCCTTTCCCTCTGCTTTGGGCTGTTCTCTGTGGAGACATTTGGGTAGAAAAGAAACCCAGGGCAGTTCACCCGGGCATCCCTGTGTAGCTTTAGTGTCTGGCAGTAGGAGGCAAAGGGCGCATGTGCAGGCTGAATGGGCACTGCTAGAAGAAAAACCTCTAATGACGGGCACGAGAGGCACATGTGCACCTGAAGTGGCGCTAGGGTGACCAGATATCCCAATTTTATAGGAACAATCCTGATTTTTGGGTCTTTTCCTTATATAGGCTCCTATTACTCCCCCACCCCCTGTCTCAGTTTTTCACATTTGCTGTCTGGTCACCCTAAGTGGGACACAGTTCAAAAGTCTGCAGTTATTGCATAAGGCCAGTAACCTCTACTTATGTCTATTTGACCTTTAGAACTAGTACTGAAGTAGCTGCAGATTTATACTGGGGCAAAATAGCAGAATTTGGCTCTGTGACTTGTAGATACACACGGGCAGGGGCACTCTTGTGCACAACCTTAGTTTTTGCGTTTCCTAACTTTCGGGTGTGGGTTGTACAATTTTATCAGTCATTGGACAATTTTTGTATTTAAAAGGACTTGAAATCAAATTTTTTACAAGAGTTAAACGCGGTTTTACATTTTACTCTCGGGTCCCCCTGCCAATGTTTTGTCACTTGAGTCACACTTTCCTGTTATTTAAAATGCTGTTCTGTCTCCCGTTGCTGTGTGGAAGCCTGACATAAACAGGGGAATGTGATTCGCTGCATTTGGCTGGTGCTGGGAGGTAGTGAGACCGACTGTACACAAGGTGTAGTCAAAGAAACAACGCAATCAAACAGAAACAATGGAGGAAATAATAGATGTCTCTAACCTGTCATGGTGATAGTCAGTACTTGTATTCATAGTAACTAAGCCATGTCAGACTGCAGTGTGGCTTTTCAGTTGACCGTGTCACTTTGATAACGTTCATTGATAAGGCATAGAAAGGACTGATACAGTTTACAATCGTTCTCATCTGGATGCCGTGAGTGAAAGGCCAGTACCTGTACTAAACCACACTCAGCAGAACTCTTACGAAGGATATCCCCAGTACACTTGCTGGCTCTGAAGGCCTAATTTCCCTTCCTAGCTCGTGGCTTAAGGTGACAGCAAATTCAAGTCATAAAGTGGGAATACAGAGCAAAACAAGCCCAATGGAAAACATTTAATTAATGCCTTCTTTCAGGTTCGTGACCTATGCACTAAAATATGCAGGAACCCACATCGGTGGCCTGGAAAGGAAGCAGGCTTGTACTCCCTGTAGTGGGATATTATCTGACAAACACTTTTTGGAAATACATTGCAAAAAACCTCACTTCAGTCATTCTTTAGTAATGAGACATCCCCCACCCTGCCCCATGCCCCAGCTGTTAGTTTTGGCTCCCTGCCCTCCTCCCCACCCTCTCTAGCATGCTTGTTTACCATTCTGTGCTTTCCATGGCACGTAGAGCAATCTCCCTGCATGTGACAGCCGGGGACCTGACCCAGAGCATTCTGAGTTCCTAAACCTGAAGGGTAAATGGCATGTCTCAGAAATTGACAACGACACCATCAGTGTAAGAGAAGTTGTTAGTTAAGAAGAGCCTGGTGTGGCATGTAAGTCTGTGTTTCAGACAAAATCTTGAAGTTACACCTAGGCCTATAGACAACTGCAGCGTAGCTGTCTGTTGGTACCCTCGCTGGATGTTCCCCAGCTGCCTTGTACTCTAATCCACCCTTAACATAGTGCAGATCTGCTCGCTCTCCAGTTTCAGTGTACATGGAGCCCCTAAACCTGCTCTTCCTCCTGCCCCAATAATGGCCAGGTGTAGAAGATGGTCTTGGCCAATCAGGCACGGATCAAATCAAGGAAATGAAAAGATTTCTGTCCCAGTCTAGCCTATGGGGGAATTTTGTCTAATAATGGTCTCACAGCCCAAAAAAGTGTCCTGCTGAGGCTGGCAGCACCTACTTGGGATCTTCCGTAGCCCTCCGTGACATGGTAGCCAGGATGTAATTTCTGCTGAATAGAGTCCCTGGGGACAGTGTTTTCAGCTGCAAGTACCGTACATCTGTGTTTGTACCCAAGATTTCAGCTTGCTGTACTTGGCATACTAAACTCAGGCTCATTAGCATGGACAAGGGAAGCCTCCACCTTCTACTGTACAGATCCTTTGGTGTAGTAGCTTTGGCATGGCTGGTGTTGAAATGCAAATCTAGGAATCTCAGCTAGTCTTGCTGTTGCCATTAGCCAAAGAGCAGACAAATAATGTAGATAAATAATAGCAGCATAAAAATGATGGACTCTGCCTGTAATAGCAGAGACTGCTACTGCCCATGAAATTCCTCAGTGCCATTTCAAACAGCAAGTGAACTCCTCTGGCAGGTAAATTATATGTATTTAAGAGGCGTTTTATTTTGCATACCAGCTCAGAGCAAACTCATTGTGACATTAGTTTTGGTAAATATTCTAGTTCACTACTTAGTTTGTGGGGGATTTAGACACCTATTCTGTAGACTCTCATCTTAAGCACTGAAAAGCCAGCTGAGGCGAGGCAGCATCAGTGTGAGTCCTTATGAAAGAGTGCGATCTGGGTGCTAGGGAGTGAGTGGAGGTGAGTCACTAAAACCTAGCCTCTATCTTAAAATTTCTCACCATTGCACTTCCATTATTGCCGCTACAGCAGTGTAGAAAAACTGGGAGCTCTAACACAGATGAGGTGCCTTGTGGCTGCTGATCTTTTATCACTGTATGATCAACATGTGCTCTGAGTCCATCCCAAACTTTTTAGTGCTGTGGCTTCCTTACAGATATTTTAAAACTTGGTGGCTCCCCATAGCCAAATACCGTTTTTTTGTTTGTTTTTTTAAACCAACCAAGTACATTAGATTGAAGAGGGTTACCAGAGTTTGGATGGTTTTGTGACTGTATTCAACCACATACGGTTTAATTATATCATCGGATCTAATTTGGGATTTTAAAGCTATCATTTGAAAATATCAATTTTTTTGGCATGTTCAGATTCAGCCTAACATTTCCATGAGAAGAATGGGCCTTCTTCAGCTATGGTACCTGCTTTGATGACTGTCCCATAACACAGAAGCTGAGCCATGTTGGCCAGTCTGTGGCTTCATCATGCTGCAGTGCAAAGTATTGACTCTTCTTCAGTTGGTCCTGCATGTTTTCTGCAATGTATTGACAGATGGCGTTATTTGACTTGGAATGGTTTTCAGTGCCAGGGCTGTTCCCCAATCATAATGCTCTATATGTCTCTTGCTGCTGGAAGTAGAAGGTCTTCTACGGTGTATGCTGGGTTGCATTTTGCAGTGTGCATGGCCACAACAAAAGATGCTTCTAAGGCTTTTTGAGGAACGGTTTTCTTCTTTAGCAACTTTCTCTCTGGATTTGCTATATGCTGAGTGGGCTACAAACTCCACTGGGCACTATATTTTTGTCCTTGGGTAAGCTTACACTCTTTGTCGTCTTACACTGAACTAACTTGCCGTTGTGTTACTACAACTGTGTATATGCACGGAGAAGAAAATATCAGAATGTATAGTACAGCACACTAAAACTGCAACGGTGACCAGACTAAACCGAGAATCTTGTAACACTTTAATTCTAAATAAAGAAAAATGACCGGAGGCACTAATTTATCAGTGCAATATATCTATATTGTATAGACATTATCTTAGAATTACATCAAATGCGTGACAGATAATATATGTGTACCCAGATAATATATATGTAGTAAGGTTCATCTTTACTGAGCACGACTTGTTGTTATGCTGTATGCAGTGTTGTGGTAGCCATGTCGGTCCCGGGATATTAGAGAGATGAGGTGGGTGAGGTAATAACTTTTATTAGACCAACTTCAGGTCAGACCTAAAGAAGAGCTCAGTGTAGCTCAAGAGGGTAGTATTACCTCCCCCACCTTGTCTCTCTTGTTATGTTGGATGTTTCTCTTGAATACCTGAGGTTTCATCTGTACCCAAGATATAGTTTCAGAATATATCGTCGTACTCCTAAAAAGGGTAACTCCTGCTGGTTTTGTTTTTCCAGCCCCTAGCAGCTATTGATTGGGATCTTGTTAAGATTGTAAATGGGCATCTCTTGTGAACCATACAATCCTTAATTTGTATATGACCAGCCAGAGTGAGATTAGCTACTCCCCCGACTCACAGGAATGATAACCCTAACTCCATGTTCCCTACCAGGAGCGGCACCAGGGTTTCTGGCGCCCCAGGCAGAATTCAGGGGGCGGAATTTTGTGCGCTCCCCACGGGGCGCGCGGGAGCTTCCGGTTCCGCTCCCATCGCGCCGCTGAAGAAGGACCGTCCGCCGAAATGCCGCAGGTGACAGCAGCAGTCATTGAGCTGCTCAATTGCCTGCCGCTGTTTTCCGTGGCACGTCGGCAGAAGGTCCTTCTTCGGCAGCGCAACGGGAGCGGAACCGGAAACTCCCCTGCGCCCCGTGGGGAGAGCACAAAATGCCGCCCCCCGAATCTTGGCGCCCTAGGCGACCACCTAGGGTCGTCTAATGGAAGCGCCGGCCTTGTTCCCTACCCATAGGAACCCTAACCCCAGGGCAGGAAGCCCTTACCATAAGAACCCCAGTCAATGTGTGGGGAGCCATATGCATAGGAACCCTCACTCCAGGGGCCCTAACCCTAGGGTGGGGAGCCCTACCCATAGAAACCCGAACCCTAACTCCATGCGCCTTAGAAACACTAATCCTAGGAGGGAGCCCTACCCATAGGAACCCTACGGCGGGGAGCCTTACGCATAGGAATCCTAACCCTAGCTTGAAGAACCCTGCTCATAGGATCCCTAACTCTAAGTCCAACAGATCTGCTCATAGGAACCTTACCCCTAAGGGGAGCCATACCCATAGGAACCCTAACCCTAGGGTGGGGAGCCCTACCTATAGGAACCCTAACCCTAGCTCCAAGTGCCCTACCCATAGGAACCCTAACCCTAACTCCAGGGGCCCTGCCCATAGGAACCCTAACTCCAAATGCCTGCTTCATAGGAAGCACAGCACTAGGGTGGGGAGCCCCACCCATAGGAACCCTAACTACAGGTGCCTTACCCAGCAGTGAGGCAGTGTTACCTTTACCTGGTAACTGGTGAGACCACTACGAGAGACTGGGTCCAGTTCTGGTGTCCACCCTTCAAAAAAATGTTGAAAAATTGAAGGGAGTTCAGGGAAAAACTACACGAATTTGAGATTGGAAAATCTGCCTGAGAGTGTGTCGCTTAAGGAGCTGAATGTGTATAGTTTATCAGAGAGAAGGATAAGAGGTGGTTTGATCAAAGTCCATCAGCTCCTATATGGGGAGAAGATTTCTGATAGCAGAGGCCTCTCTAATATAGCAGACAAAGGCAGAATGGAAGCCAGTGGCTGAAGTTAGACAAATTCAGACTTCAGATGAGACTCTCTTTTTTCAGAGAGGTGTAATTAACCTTTGGGACAACTCACCAAGGGACATGATGTATTTATCACTTGAAGTGTTTAAATCAAAATTGAATGTCTGTCTAAACAATATACCCTAGAGACGCCTTACTCAGCCATGTTTCATGGGGTGCACTACGCAGGAGGTCAAAGGAGTGGTCCCTTGCCCTGAAAACCTAGGAACTAGGTGTGTAAATGGCACTAGTGCCAAGGAGAGAGAGAAGTTATTTAAGAGGATCAAAGGGATTATACCTCTTGTGCGCCATGTGCAGCACTCGCTTCCCAATACTTCCAGGTGCAGTTTCAGCATGTTGGTTTTATTTTATAAAGACATTATGTGGTTTGGGAACCTCCTCTCCTCTCTGCCTATGCAGCAGTATGGTGGCTGAGATCAGCTGAGTTGTGTTGTTGACCATCCCTAAATTGAAGACTGAGGCCCGAGAGAGCTCTGGCCCCTATGAGTTTGCCAGAATCCACATTTCTTGGCATTCAGGGTTCTAGCTTCTTGTAAGCGAAGACTCTGAGTAAGGCCATGTCTATAGGTACAGCGCTGCAGCGGCACTGCTGTACCAGTTCTCCCAGTCGGTGCTCGTTTCTCCAAAGCAGCTGCTCCGTGAACACCACCAGCATCCTGGAATTGGTTTTTTTTTTTTGCTATGACTGTAGCAATCTGTCCTCAAAGAAATCGTCCTGCCCCTCTTTGTTGTGGTTCTTCCCGTGGCTCTGAAACGTTCATGAGAACAGTGCAGAACCGTGGAGGCGCCGTGCTTCTGTCGGATGGTGGACAGCAAAAAGTGCTGCGCAGGTTTGCGGGGTTTAAAAAAGATTGTGTGAAAATGCTGAGATAGGGATGGAGAAAATTGCATGATGGGAACTTGACCCCTGTGCTGCTCATGTGTGCCCCACAATGCATTGCAAAAATTCCCCAGAAGACATTGCACTGGAGGATGGTGTGACAGTTTTATACCAACGTAACTTGCGTCAACCAAAGTTTGTTGTGTATACATGGCCTCAGTCATTCTGCAAATCTGGTTAAGGACCTCAGGATTTGACCATTATTATTACATACTGGTCCCTTCTGGCCTTAGAATCTATGAAGGGAGGTCATGTTATATTTTGTCAGTTTCTTTTGAAAGAATGCATTCTGATCTCTCCCCGGTGAGCTGGTAATTGCTCCAAGTTTTCCTCCATTTGTGAGAGGTGTAGTGCAAAATGCAAAGACGCACACAGCGACATTTCTATCCAGACACATACCTTCACTCCAGGCTGTCGTTTTTGGACAGTCCAACCTGTTCTTTGTGTTTACCTGGTGGTTTGAGCCTGGTGAAGAGCACTCACATCCCAGTTAAACAAACCCTGTTGCTCTGTACATAAGGGAGTGCACAGCCATTCTCACGTTGAGCACATTCCAAAGGTGTGTTATGAAGGCTGCAGTTCCTGAGCTTCTCAAAGACCAGCAGAGGAGGTCAAGGCCTTTTTAGGTAAGTTTTGGTTGCGCCTGGAGGTGTCTCCTTGGGTCCCCGGTTCTGTAGTGAAGGTAGGCAGTGCTTCACAGTCCGGAAAGGTGGCTTTCTCCCATGGGACAACATTCCCGGAGATGGAAAATAGCAAACATGGCAGGATTTACAGTGACAGGGCAAAGCTGCTGAATCCCAGCTTGTAGCTAACAGAAGCTGCTGCCGCTGCTATTCACTTACTATGTACTTGCTCATGCAAAAGTCTAATTGATTCAATGACAGTTTTATATGAGGAAGAATTCAAGGTTCCGGCTAATTTTTGTTCAGTATTTGCATTATGCCAGGTGCGTGTTGGGTGCTTAGTTACATGCTGCACATATTGAGTTTTTTTAAAACCCTGTGTTGTCCATGCTAGACACCAGTTCTGCTACCTAGTTGCTTCTGGGTCAGCCTGCTTCTTCCCACAGGCCTGGCTGCTCATATGGATGAGTTGGGAGCGTTCAGCTCGCCTTGGGGGAACTATTCTAACATTGGTACAGATTTATTGGTATACCCACGGTCACTATATATAGTGTGAAGTAATGGATTGTCTAGAAGAGGGTATGTGGAGCGTGTGCAAAATTGGGGAACGTGATTTATAAATGAGGATTGTCCCCGTAGATCTGTGTGTGGTGCTGAGTCTTTTAAAGGTAATTCTTACTCGGAGAACACAAACCAGCTGGATAACACAATGCTCCATGCAAATCAAATAACAGTTCATATGAATGTAGAACTAGGTACCGGTCTTCTCAAGCTAGGCAGTGCTTGTAAAGCCACTTACAAATATGAAGCACAATTATCCCTATAGGTAGATTGTATTATCCAGTTTTATTCCAATGTAGCTTCTTTTGTTGATCTCACTGAGATTTCAAAATCAATCTGAGTCTGACTTGGGAGTATTATAGCAGCATCCCCCCCAAACACTGTTTCCTTCCACTGCCTTGTCCTGTTAAACTCTGAGGTATGAATCACTGGATGAACCACACAACGCCTTGAGATTAATGGCAGCAAACTCACCTTCATGTACCATAGCTAAGGATCAGTTAATCGTAAGCCCCCAGCTAAGACAAAAGGCGTTTTGGACTGAGTGACTGGCTACAGTTTGAGTGTCATGGGTGGCGGTTTTATTTTTGGGGGAATGTAATCAGACTATTTGAGTGGGGGAAGTTAGACATGTGGGGAGGGGCATTGGGGCGGAGGAGTGTGTGAAGAGGGGTTTTGAGCGGTAGGGAGTGGGATAAATGGGGATGGATGGCAGGGGAGCTGAGAGAGAGGGGGGATTCAGGCATGAGACCCCCAGCTCTTCCAATGCATCCCTAGCTCTGCCAGTGCATCCCAACCCCCTGCACCCCACAGCTCTGCCAGTGCACCCCAACACTGTACCCTAACCCCCTGCACACTCCAGATTTTCCAGTGAACCTCAACCCCCCTGGACCTCTCAAAGTCTTTGGGTAAAAAAATGTAGACGTGTGAATGCTTCCTGGGAGAGAAGAGGGCGATTGGGGGTGCAGCAAGAGGAGTGGGGTAATGGGGAGGGGATAAATGGGGATGGATGGTAAGGGAGGGGGAGTGGTTGGGGGCTAAGGTGAGGGAGGCTTCGGAGTTAGGGGGTGGAGGAGTGGGACAGTGGACGGGAGGTGTGGGGGTGAGTTCCAGAAGGCCCGGGGAGAACAGGGACAAGGGCACCTGTCAGCTCCACATTCTGCATGTTCCCAGATCTGGGGCACTCTTGCCCCTCTAGGGGGGTCTGAGCCCCCTCCCTGCCCCCCACATATGATCTGGTTTGTGGAGTCCTTGCCCATCTGGGAGTGCCAGAGTCCCTCTTGCTTGTGTGTGTGTGGGGGGGGCGGGGTCTGGGTCTGGGTCTGGGGGCTCATGCCCATCTACAGGAGTTGGACCTATGGTTGCCAACACCGTATTTCAAAAATAAGGGACTGTTTTCTTAGCACCCCCCCCTCCCCTCTCTTCCTGATATTTTATTATTATCATCATCGTTAATGAGCACTACTCACCGACATTCACTGGGGGAGTTCCTGCTGCTCCCGAGCTTGTTGTACAGCCATGAAGAAACGAGGGATGTTCCTTCTAAGAAGAGACTGGTGGCATCCCTAGGACCCCTGCTCACTTCCTGCGAGCCAGGTTCTGGGGGGCTTGTCCTTTTGGGAGAGTCTCAGGCCCCTTCTCTGCCCCCATGTGAGTGAGGACCGGGGAAGGCCTGCCCCTTTGAGTGGGGAGCTGAGAACTGGTATGCTTCACACCCATCCCGCAGGCAGGCTCTGAGGCAGGCAGGAGGGGCCTGGGAACACCTACTGAGAGGAATGGGTTGGTTCACATGGCTCAGAGCTCTTGTTTCAGGCTGTGTCATTTCCAGGGGCTGTTCTCATTCAATGAGACTATTGCATTGACGTGAATGGGCCACTTCACCCCCCTCAGAGTCTCCTATGTTGCGGGTGGATGTGGAGAGACGCCCTTTCCCTCTGGCCTTCCCGTTTAGAGGTGTTTGTGACAGTTTTTGGGGTGCCCAGGACTCTGCCTGTAGTGAGAGAAAGTCCTGCCTGTGCTAGCTGAGTGTTAGCCACTCACACTGTGCCAAGCCTGCCTTTGCCCTGCAGGCTAACAAGAGGTGCTCCCCAGTTCCCACGTCCCCTTGAATCATTCCTCTCTGACATCCAGCCTCTGGCACTGGCTACTCCCAGAGATCCCAGAGCCTCTGCCTGCATAGGAGCCTGGGCCCCAGTTTATCAGCTTTACCTTAAATCACCACTCCTGTAAACCACACAGCACTGGTGAGCACTTTCCATGAAACGAAAGAAGGTTTATTTAAGAAAGAATAGAGATTCCACTAGAAACAGGAGCAAGTGATGGAAACAAATGGCTACATACAAAACCAAACCATAAAACTCGAACTAGGGGCAACACTTGTTAATAGTTACCTTTCCTATAAGAAGTCCTATAACTTTTTTAGCTAATATAAAAGGTTTCCCCCCTCCCAAAATTCAGTCTGTTGCAGAGCTGGCTGGCTTCCCAGGAATCAGGATCCAGTCTTTCCTGAAACACCCCTGCTCCACCAGACGCCTCTTCCCCACCCTGTGAGATACTGAGTCAGGCTTTTGTCTCTATTCAGAGACCTGCAGTCCCCTGTCTGGTATAATTTCCCCTTTTTACCTCTCAGTGGTTTCAGTTGTCTTTCATGGTTTTCCGTTGATAGTTCTGTGAGGGGGCAAGGGTAGACAGCTGAGCCTTGCATTGCGTTACTGGCAACTCCCTCCCGCTTGAATAGCCATCCCCGACACACACATTTCCCTGCTGACTAACTTGTACTCCAAGCCTATTAGGCGTCATTTTCAATATTGTCACATTACTCCTTAAATATTACTCATACGCACACCTCGCAACAATTAGGAATATTGATACATTACAAGCTTCCAGTAGAGACCTCACATGCTCTCCTTTATGGATAGATACCATGAAAGCGGTATATTAGACGTAGTGAGTTTGTCAGTTCTGAGACAGGAGTTGCTTGTAAAGGACAATCTTCAAGTCACCTCTCTTGCTAGCTTGAAAATATTGCCTGTAGACACAGTCCTCTGGGATGAACTCTGACAAGGCCTTGCTGAATGGCTAAATAAACACTGCGCTCTGCATCTTGTCTAGCTGCATCCCAGCCCAAGTCTCGGAGAACTCCCATTAGTTAATTAAACATGGTTTCTCTTTGCTGAATCCAGCCATGCTTTCTCTAGTCTCCTTCCCTTTGTTCTGTTCAGAAATGTACACAGATATTCATCTCAAGTGATATCAAACTGGCAGCCCTGCAACGTCATAGGATGCCCCGACTCTGTATAGATAGTGACTTGGAGATAACTGCCCCCTCTCTGGTCTGTGCTTAGCAAGCCTTAAGCTGTCTGCTAGGAAGCTGATTTTCCAGATAGTTTGTTTTCTGCTCTTGTATTTGGGATGTGAAGGGGTGAACTTGATCGGAGTTCCTGGGATGTTTTAATAACCCCATTCCTGCCCCTCCCTGTGCCCAGGGCCTGCTCCAGGCACCAGCCCAGCAAGCAGGTGCTTGGGGCAGCCACGGGGAAGGGGCGGCATGTCGGGCTCTTCGGCGGCGGGTCCCTCACTCCCTCTCGGATTGAAGGACCTGCCGCCGAATTGCCGCTGAAGACTGAAGCGGCGGCAGTAGAGCTCCCGCAGATCGTGGCTTTTTTTTTTTTTTTTTTGCTGCTTGGGGCGGCAAAAACCCTGTAGCTGGCCCTTCCTGTGCCCCACCTCACAGTTCTGAGCACCGAGGGGAGTCGGGCAGACTCCTCACACAGACTGCCAGGGACGTTCTAATTCTCTCTGTACGTGTGCTGGTCACAAGGCTGAGAGAGGGAAGGCCGTGGATCCTGGAACACAGTGGGACCTAGTGACTGACATCATGTCCCAGCAGCAAAGAATCCTGTGGCACCTTAT
Source organism: Mauremys mutica (assembly GCF_020497125.1). Lineage (NCBI taxonomy): Eukaryota > Metazoa > Chordata > Testudines > Geoemydidae > Mauremys > Mauremys mutica. The sequence continues at coordinate 7,824,021 of NC_059085.1, forward strand.
AGACTAACAGACGTTTTGCAGCATGAGCTTTCGTGGGTGAATCCCCACTTCTTCGGATGCAAGATGCACAGAAGAGTTCTTGATGCTGATCCTTTGTCACAGCACTTGCCGGGGGCCTTGGGATGACAGGTGTCAACGTGCATCTGGCAGCCTCAAAGCTTTCATCTCCAGCAACAATGCAGCTCACAGACTAAGACACAGGGGATACTGCAGTTCAGGCTGTTAATTTTCTCTCGGTCTGAATTCGTATTCCACCCCCGACTCCTGGAAGTCTGGGTACCATCTGTACTGATTGATCTGTGAACACGAGCTGGCGGAAGTGTCTCTTTCTCCTGTCCCCATCTCTCTCATTAAGTTGCACATGGAGGAGACAGTGGACTTTTGAGAGGAGACGAAAGGCAGGAGTTCCTCCCAGGTGGATCCAGCCTTTCTTCAGCTCATGGAGGACTGCACTGAGGACCTGGGCCAGGTCCCACATGCCAACAGCTGTCCTGCCCCAGCTATTTGACTTTCACAAGACCCACTATCAACTGCTTTAATAAACACCAGGCTAGAGTGTGCCCCTCCATCCACCGGTATTATTTGTAAACCTATCCTGTTAGTTTGGGAAGATGTTTCTTGCTGGCTCCCCATGCCCGTCACAGTTCCATGTCCCTCTAGATTGGTGGATTAGAGATATTTTCTCTTAATATTTGTTCCATTATTTGGTCAGGCTAAAAGTTGGACGACAGGACAGTAATGGCCAGGATCACTCTTCTGCTGCTGTTAGAAATCAGTACTCCATTTGCTCTTCACCTCGGTCTACAGGCACAAGACACAGGCACCTGTTTTTGGCAGCCCACGGGGTCCTCTCCTGGGGCCGTGTTCTTACACACAACCCTCTCTGGAAAGTGAATCCCTAAACCTCCGTTTGATGGGGGCGTCCACCCCACACAAGACTTGAAGGAGTTAAGGTGGCTGAGGGGGGCAATGAACCCCTCAGACTGCACCTGGACGAGGAGCCAGGGAGCAGGGATTAATTAGACAGGGCTTAGCTGGACAGGAACAGGAGGGTCCTGTCTAAAGCCCAAGGAGTTGAGAGCAGCAAAGGGGGTGGGGGTGGGGGGGCTGCAGGGACGTAGTCTGCAGTCACTCCCTGGGAGGAAGGAGTCTGGGCTGGCAAACCCAGAGCAGGGGGAAAGCTAGAAAGGCAGGAAAGGCTCAGGGGAAAAGCAGCAAGGGATGGGGTAGGACAGACCTTGGCTGCTGAAGTGAGGACCCCTGAGCTGGAACCCGGGGTAGAGGCCGGGCCGGGTTCTCCTGCCTGATATTGAGGGAGTAGCACCTGAGGCAGTGAATGAGAAGACTGCCTAGGATTGCTGGAGAAAGACTTTACATGGTCTCCCCTTTTGGGGGGTACCAGTGACCTGGCCGGAGGGCTGAGGCACAAAGAGGCAGCAGCAGCTCAGGGAGCAAGAGAGGGGCTGCAGACCGACAGAGGGAGAGAGACAGAAAGATGGCGTCAAACCGTGGGAAGGGGCATCGACCTTGCAGAGCTAATCCCCAGAATGGCCAGGAGGAGGCACTACCTGGCAGCGAGAGTGCCCCATGACAGTCCAGTTCTAGCTTTGGGAAAGGAATCTTCAGAAAAAAAAATGCAGTGAAAAAAGGCTTGAATTATATGTCTAAAATTACCCTAGAATTATACAACAGTACTGGCACTGAACCAGAAAACTGTTCAAGACTCTTGGAACCTTTTCCACACAAACGATAATTGCCCAATGAAAACAGGATTCAGGGAAATATAAGCTGACATCAAGCTACTCATTTTTGTTATAAATTATATTGAATCTGCAGTATTGCAAATTTAATGTGAATGATTTGACCCTGAAAGAATGCAGTGAAAGGCTGTCTACCACACTCACGTGGGCAGGGGAAACTGACTGATTCAAGCAAATCTGAGCTTTAGCTCCTGATGAGATTTCTTGGTGTTTTCAGATGGCCCCCTGCTTTTCATTGGGAGAGTTGCACAAGCCACTAGTGAAGTCAGTTAAAGGCTTTAACCACCATTTTTTTTAGTGGTGGTTAACAAGATCGAAGCCATCTTTTCTACACAATGTTAAACCAGAGAGTCAGATCTGTTTTCTTCATTGCAAGCTGCTTTTAGAATCGTAGTGATGGGGGAAAAGGTATTGGGTCCATCCCATAAAAGGACGCATATATTATATGCATTTCTTTCAAGGTTTACACACACACACACACACAAAATTAACCTATGGAAATTCCTATCACATCATATCATTGAGGCCATGTCCTCAGCAGGAATCCAGAAATGATTAGACATTAAGCAACGATTAGCGTTAAGGTTGAGGGCACATATCAGTGAGTTAAAAGGTAAAAAGTAACTTACACAACTGTTCTAGTTATAACAACAAGCATTAAAATACCAGGAAATTCAGAGTTAAGACTGAATTTAAAAGGAGCCTCAACATTTATAAGTAAGGAAAAACACTGTTAATGCGCCCAGATAATCTTAACTCTGTCCAATAGCAATGCTAGTCTCCAATTTTTCCTTCACTGATTTTTTGCTACCTACCAGGAGAGTTGGGAGACAGCATGTATACGATCACCTGGTTTAATTCAGGGTCTGTGAAAGGCAGTACCAGCGTTTCCCTTTAACATCTTTTCACCAGAGTTTGCAATGTTGCTGTCAAAACCCCATCTCCTCTGAACTCTAGTGTACCAGGTGTCAATCTGGGAGTGATTTTGCTCTTGGCTGCTCTATCGAGGAATCCATTCAGTTTGATGGTATTTTGAAGAGGAAAAAAACAAACAAAGTTACAAGTGCCGGAAGAGACTGAGGTTTAAAAATCGGCTGCTGAGTATCTGGCATCGCTTTGGATGGAAGTTTTCTATGGAGTTGTGCTGTGCCGAGTTAGTTGTTCAGTGCTATCACACAGCCTCATGCCAGCTAGATACTAAATAAAAAATTGCAGGATGATTGCCATTAAGTACCAGCATTCATAGACAAAAGGGCTGTAATTTATGGTAGTGATGTGCTTGGGTCCTGGACTGCTGAGGATCCATGTTAATAACTTACTTCCTAGGGGTAACAGTTTCAAAAGCGCCTCAGTCACTTAGGAGCCTGAGAGTTAGGCTGTTAAAGGCCAGATTTTTAAAGAGGTTTCTGTGCCGAAGATGTGGATAGGCCAGTGGAGCCAGGTGCCTTGACACTCCTGAAAATACCACTAGGTGAGTATCTGTATCTTTAGGTGCCTGAACTCCTTTCAAAATCTGGTCCCTACATCTCTTTTGAAAATGTGGGGACAGGGAGGAGAGGGGGGCATGCTATCAAGGTGGGGCCATGGCAGCCAGGGGGCTGGTGTGGATGGAGTACCTATCTGCTCTTAAAATATCAGGATTATACCCCTGCTTAGACTCCTAAGTCACTTAGGTGTTTTTGAAAAATTTTCCTTGTGCTTTTTTAATCCAGGAAGTGTCAATATATGCATAGATATGCTAGAAATGTGGAGCTGATATCACGTGATGGATTGTGGGACAAGTGACGAATAAAATGTATCATACACCTTGGATATTTCACCTGCACTCTGCCCATTAATCCATCTCCCTCCTCCCATCCCCAGTTATCCTAACATTCTGAACAACCAAGCAGCTCAAATACCCACCACTGGTTTTATTGTAGAGAATATTCCCTGCTTTTCCTCCAAATATGGAATCTTCCTTCCCCCCTCACCCCCCACCAAACAAACAAAAAAAAGTAATTACTCCTGCCCAAGGCCCAGGATGGGCAACATTCAGTCCTGAACCACCACCAAGGTCTGATAGCTTGCAACCCCACACAGCTGGAAGAGGAAGCTTTATCCTGTTGCGGAGTGGAGACTCCCAGTTTTCCAGCAGGGGCAGTACACTCACTTTTAGCCCTGGAATATCCCGAGATAGAGCTGCTCTTAAAATTGCGGCCGTGTTATGGAAAGAAAATGAGATCATTTTTAGAGTGTTATATGACTCCTCTGTGCCCGGTGCACTTGGACTAAGACACCTGGCCATGGTAGGATAAAAATGATAGCCCTAATACCAAGTTAAAAAGTGATCTGAAGCATCTGTAAAATGATGGGTAGGTAATAACCATACGAGGACATGTATGTCTGATCCAAAGTGACTGTTTGCATCCCTTATGAGAACAGACTACAGTGACCGTGCTTGGCAGTACCACTGAAGGGTATCATAGTATTTCTTGTAAGGGCTGATAGCTATCACATTGTTTCTTTTCTGCTTCCATGTCTTTCCCTTCTTTATAACTATAGTTAAATAAATAAATCTGAGAGAATCAGTTACACCACACACTAGCTAAAACACAAGGGGTTCCCAGCTGAACCTCTGTAGCTAGGGAAGAATGAGCTTTGATTCCATCCTGACACATGGGTCCTCTACAATCTAGCAGAGCTCCAGAACCTCTGTTCCTGGTGGTGATGTCGCAAGCAGACAGGAACCTACTGATATTCGGGCTCCAGCATCAATTACAGCAGAGCCCTGATTAAGGGGTGGGGCTTCCCTGATTAAGGGCCCTATAAAAGAGGAATTAGTTAGGGAAGTGGACTGAACTGAAGAACGCAAGGATCTGAATGTGACGGAGGCTTGGAATTACTTTAAGTCAGAGTTACAGAAGCTATCCGAAGCCAGCATCCCAAGTAAGGGGGAAAAATTGTTAGGGAAGGCTTACAGAGTTGGACGAGCAAGCATCTCAAACAGGTTATTAAGAAAAAGCAGAAAGCCTACAAGGAATGGAAGATGGGATGGATCAGTAAAGAAAGCTACATCTTGGAAGTCAGAAAGTGTAGGGGAAAAGTGAGAATTGCCAAAAGCCAAGCACAGTTGAACCTTGGAAAGGAAATTAAAACAAGAAGTTAAAGGTTCTGTAGCCATATAAATAAAAAAAACAACAAGGAAAAAAGAAGTGGAACTGCTAAGCACTGAGGATAGAGTGAAGGTTAAAGATAATCTAGGCATGGCCCAACACATAAATGAATACTTTGCCTCAGGTTTTAATAAAGGGTAATGAGGCTCTCAGGGATAATGGCAGGGTAGCAAATGGAAATGGGTATATGGAAAGAGAAATTACTACATCTGAGGTTGAAGTCAAACTCAAACAGCTTAATGGTACTAAATCCAGAAGACCTGGATAATCTTCATCCTGGAATATTAATGGAACTGGCGCATGAGATTGCAAACCCAATAGCAAGGATTTTTAATGAATCTGTAAACTCAGGGGTTGTACCCTGTGGCTGAAGGGTTGTTAGTACAGTACCTATTTTTAAGAAAAGGAAAAAAGTGATCCAGCCTGTTAGTTTGACCTCAGTTGCATGCAAGGTTTTAGAACAAATTTTGAAGAGAAAGTAGGTAAGGACCTAGAGGTAAATGGGAACTGGGATAAAACATGTGGTTTCACAAAAGATACATTGTGCCAGACCAACCTGATCTCTTTCTTTCAGAAGATAACTGATTTTTTAGACAAAAGAAGTGCAATAGATATAATTTACCTGGATTTCAGTAAGGCATTTGATTCAGTTCCACATTTGTACAAAGTCTAAATTTGGGGTCAAAAAGTTGAGTGCCCCTTGCAGACCACGCAAGCTTTGGAATGAAGTACTGTAAAGAACCCCTGGCCCCTTGGTAGGATCTCTTTCTCTGTCCCGGAACAGAATGCAGTGACATGGGTATTGGAATGCTAGTACTGTAAGCTGAAGCAGAGGAAGTGCCCTGCTGTTCTCTAATATATATTGTGACGTACTTTGTTCTTGTATGACAAGAAACTTCTGGATGAAGGGTGACTGAGTGTATGTCTACACAGCAAAGAAAAACCTGTGGCTGGGACCCTCCCACCCTGCAGGGTCCTAGAGTCCGGTCTCAAGCCCGAGCCCAGAAGTCTACAAAGACCCACAGCACAAGTCGGCTGGCACAGGCCAGCCGCGGGTTTTTCTTTGCTGGGTGGACATACCCTCAGGGGCTGCCAATAGCCAAGTCATATATAGGTATGAAATATGAATAAGAATGTGAAACATGCTGACTGGACTTGTGTTCCCTTTCAGAGACGCTCTGGATGCTGCTAGCACACTTTATAACCGAGTGGATGAGGGTGTCCACCTACTGGTGATGTTGTCAAACAAACGCATCCAGGAGCTGGAGCTAGTGATGGAATTCGAGGCTTTTGAAGAAGGTTTTAGGGAGGTAAGACCAGTTTGTCATTGGTTGTAGTGATTAGCCTTGACTGCATGTCCCACAAAGGTGGCCAGGTATTTAATCCCAGTTTCCGTCAGGGTTTGAACCAGGTGGTAGTAAATTAACACAAGAAGGGTCCCAAAGGGACATGCCTTCAGATCCCAAAAACACTCCATAAGCAGCTTGGCATTTAGTAGTTTCTGCCCAAGCTGAGATGGGCACTACCCACCCGATAGCATTCAGGGACCCGGCACTCCTGTACTGACGAGACATACAGACTTGGGGCCAGCTTTTCAGACATGCTGAGCACCAAGTCAGCGGGTACTCTGTAGGCTCAGCACTTCGGAAAGTCCAGCCCCAAGCATGTGACCTTCATACCGGTTTGATCTAGTATAACCCCATTAATGTCAGTAAGGTTCCCTCTGATACACACTGGTGGAAATCAGATCAGTTCCTTAGAGTGCAGAGGCCTCCTGGCCAGGAGCACAAACACATGGTGTTTCCCATGGTGCACTGCAGAGAAACTCGAGGCCAGTGAGGGCTCGTTCCATCCCTCCAGAGTGAGCAGAGCCATCTCAGCCCCCAGGGTGGGAATGGGATTAGGGAGGGTGTTGGTAGGGAAGGCAGATGAAGACCAACACAGTCCTTAGCCAGGTGACAAAGTCTGACTATCCCTGAGGAGATGAGCCCAGTGTCAGTGATTGGCCTGTGATGAGGAGCTGCTAGGAATAACATGGACACCGGAGATTATATTGGGTGCTGTGTTCAGGAAATAAGACAGCAGATATAGGGCCCCAGATAACCACATAGGTGCGACTTCATTGCTGTGTTCACGGTAATTCCGTTGCTCCTCATCCTTCTGCCAGACAGAAGTTGGAGTGGGGTGCAGGAGATGTGGCAGCAAAAGGAGCTTTGGCAACAGGAGCAGTAGGAAGATAGGACCAGCCCAGGAGTTGCAGAGCTTTCATCCGACTGCTGTTTGCCCAGAAGCACAGACCTCCAGCAGCCACTCACTTTGCTTATGCCTAAAGCCCTGTGAGCAACAGCGGAGCGTAGCAATTATCCAGAGACCTAATGTGGAAAAGGTCCATGCGTAAAGCAGGAGGCATACACTGAAATGCTGAGATTTGGGGAGAAATGCTCATGCATTCTTTCCAATGATTAAATGACCAACCTCAGCAGAGAAGCTCCCTGCTCTTTCCACACTAAGGCCTGCCTTGCACAGCAGCACTGAGTGACGAATAGCACAACTGCTTTCCCCTTTTTCTCCTAGGTCAGCACTTGGATCGAGAACATTGGCGGGAAGCAGCTAAAGGAAATGATTGACCTGGACGATTCTTTGGAGCTGCTGCTTCGAGCACAAAAGCAGTTCAGGGAATTTGATCTTGTTGCCAGTGTAAGTGTTCTCGGATTGGAAAGAGGGGCAGAACAGTTTGTGGTGGGAAAGAACACCCCTGCCTGCCACAATAGTGGGGGAATTGGCTGGCGGGTGCCGCCTGCCAGGCTGATTCATAGTGTGCGCTGACACCATCCTGGGGGCACATCCCACAGATCAGGCTTAAACGACCTCTGACCTACACTGGAACAGAGTGAGCCGTACACTCAAGGCTGGAGACACAACACATTTGTGGGTAGCTCTGAGAGAGACTGAAGGTATTGTGCTATTCCTCCTGGAAGGCTGTGGAGTGGAGTCTGCCTTAGTCTCTGCCTACGTGGGCTGAGGATTTCATTGAACATGTGTTTCAGAGGGAGACTTTATGTAAGTCACATCCGTGTCTCTGAACAACGCCACCTGGGCCTTCATGATGCCTTCTGTCACATTCCCCTGTCCCCTCTCCAAACTGCCAGCGGTGTCTGCCTCCCGCACCACCTCCCCATTCCTTTCCTTTGCCCATCACTCACTCCAGGACTTTTTCCATACTGTCCATATGTTTGTAACCCTTCCGCTAAGTGGGCTCAGCAGCAACCAGGGCCAGGTTCAATATCCAGGGGTCCTCTTAACACTACAAAACAGAACTGGCTTGAGCCACCACCCAGTAATCTGAGAAAACTAAACTTCACCCCGGGTGCCTCTTGGAGGCAGTACTTCCCTGCTGGCAAGCACTGGCTCTGTGTATGACAAAAGAAAACTTTTTATTGCAGTGAGAGGAAACGGCATTCATTGGGAAAATACTGCAACACCGATTCAAAAGCATGTACTCCTTAAGTGAACACCCACTCCGCAGTACATTGGGCAGCGTCCTTTGCCTCAGTTTCCCACCTTTCGCTGTGAAAGTCCAATGAATGAATGTCCCTTCAGTACGCCACTCACGGTTGCAGGGCCACCCTTACCCCTATGCAAAGTACGCAGCTGCGTAGGGCACCAGGAAATTTGGGGCACCACATTTCCTGGTGCCCTGTGCAGTTGCGTGCTGCTCCAGCCCCTGCTCCCCTGCTCTGTCTGCTCCGCCCGCACCCCTTCCCTGCCCCAACCCTGCCCTGCCCCCACTCCCCTGAGCTCTGCAGCAGGGCCAGGGCTGCACTCACCGGCAGCGGGAATGCAGCGACCCAACCCCAGACACGCCACTGGTGAGTGCTGGGGGGGGTAGTTCCCCCCTGCGGAGGCCCGGGGTCCTCCCCCCCTGCGGAGGCCTCGGACCAGCCCCCCTCCCTCCGGCAGAGGCCTGCCCCCCCCTTCAGGGGTGGGGGGGCTGCATAGGGCCCCAGAATAGCTAGGGACGGCCCTGCATGGTTGGTAGCCCGCAGTCAGCGAAGGCCCAGAGTTCAGAGACGCATTCACGTAGGTGCTCTGCCCCCACTGGCCACTTGCTGCCACTGTTGTTCTTGCTGCTGCTCGCTGCCAGCTCTGCACTGTTGTGTTCTGGGGTTCCGCACCCTGCCCGGCCCTTAGCGATTTCACTAGGGAGCGGGGAACCTCACTGCTAGTGCAGTTGTCTTTCCCTGCAACAGTGTCCCTGCACCAGGCCCGTCCACGTAAGGAGCGTTGTGTGAACATGCATAAGCGATGTAATTATAGCCCTTTATGATTGTCAGTATAACTTGCGTTGACTTAACTCTGTCGTGTAGCTATAGCCTAAGGCTTGGCCCTGAGACCTGCATGTCAGGGCTTTCAGCTCGAGTGATCACTGAACAGAAACAAGGACTCTCCCCTGAGCCTGATCAGCTCTGTCTTTAAATACTGGAGCGGGGTGGCTCAAATGGTGCCCAGGGCTTATTAAGCAGAGTTCACGCCACCCTGCCCCCGCCCCCTCTGACTTTCACCGAGACTTGGCTTCCCCATGCCTTGCTTAGCAAGTGGGGTCCAGCTTAGGGGACTCCCTCAATCAGGGCATGGTAAGTACAGTTCTGCTGCCCTTTACTCTTACAATCCAGATAATAACTTTTCATTGCTCCTGCATTCAAAACTGAAGTGACTTGTGACCCAAAACCAGCCAAAATTGATACTTTGGCAGAGTAGGTTTGTCTGTTCAAATACGGTCTTCTCCTGAAGTCTTCCCCCACTCCCCACCCCAGTTCACCACTAGGTGTCAGGAGAGAGCTCATTCAGACCCTGCTTACATGTATAAAGCACCTTCCTGGTCCTGGTTCTCCAGGCCAGGGCTGCCTCCTCAGGCAAATTCCTCTGAAAAGCTCACTGCTTCCAAGCCACCTACCAGACAGTTATTGTGCATACAGCTCAGTGGATAAGTCACATGTCTGTTCATGGGACGGGAATGTTTACAGACATTTCCAGGATGTGTCATGGATTTTTTGAACTCACTTTGGGTTCTTGAAACACTTCAATTTCTTTGATCCTAAGTAGCCTGTTGTCATGCAGGCCTTTTATGCTGAAGCTACAGATTCACTGCATCTAATCTGAGCTTCCCAATTTAATGGGGTGCTGATAAAGAATGAATGCCCGAGAGAGCTACTGTTTTGCATCTCTGCCGTCCCAAGCACGGCAGGCAGATTGCCTTCAGCGGCTTGCCTGTGGGAGGTCCCTGGTCCCGTGGATTCGGCGTCCCCGCTGCCGAATTGCTGCCGAATCCGCAGGACCGGTGGACCTCCCGCAGGCAAGCCGCCGAAGGCTGCCTGACTGCCGCCCTCGCAGGGACTGGCAGGGGTCCCCCCACAGCTTGCTACCCCAGGCACGTATTTGGTGCACTGGTCCCTGGAGCTGCCGCTGGGTTTAGCTAGTTCTAATGGTTCCCAGGGGCTTTAGAAGTCTCCTGTGGTCTGTGTTTCCAGGTCTCCAGTGCAGCACACTGATCCACAACTGCAATTTTCTTTCAGGAATATTGTAGAAGGGGACAAGAAATGTTAAAGAAGCTGGACAGGTGGGAAGATTTTTCCTCTGCAGACTTGCATGTTTATGGACTCAAGCTGCAGACATATAGAAATGAGCTGGAGGAGTTCTGCACCCGACTGGATGACACCAGGAGTCGGATTGGAGAGACAGTCAGGCTGTACGAATTCTTCGACAAGGTGAGGAAACAAAGCACTGAGCTTTGAGTAGGGGAAGGTATGTGCCCGTCAAAGGACATTTTCACTGGGGAATAGAGGGAAGACCCCATAGTTTTCCTCTGGTCTAATTCTTCTAACCTCCAGGCCCGATGTGGTGGGCACATCCTTACAGTCAGCACCAGTGTCTCAGTTGGATAGAAGGATCCTTGAGCAGTTAGCTTGGAGACCAAGGAGCCAGAGTTCTGGTGTCCTGCCTTTCAGCGCAGAGGAGGCTTCCAGGCTGGTGTTTTGCTGAATACCGTGTACTTCATGTTATGGACAGTTACATGTGTTGATGTGTCATGCAGCCCCTTCATCTGCAACCATAAAAAGAGCCAGTTCTCTGTTCTGGGCAAGTCCATGCAACGAAACCGGGTCTGAGAACATAGTGCCTAGAACCTCGTGGGTGATGGCAGCTGGCTGGTGAGTAGGGTTGCCAATTTTGTTTGGATGTATTCCTGGAGGTTCATTACATGATATAATATTTAACTAAATATTAGTCTTTAATTCCTGGAGGCTCCAGGACGATCCTGGAGGGTTGGCAACCCTGTTGGTGAGGCCCATGGGGAGTGAGTTGGAACAAATGGCATGGGGAGGCCAGGTGCCGTGCACATTGTACAGGAGCCCTGAGTGCCCAGAATTCTCACCCCTTTGCTTTGACGTGAACACGGTCTGCTGCCATCGGGGGCTTGGTACAGGTTAGTTTCTGAGGTCGCCGATGCAGAAACGAGTTTCCATGTACATTTTAAAATCCTTGGCAAGTGTAAAAGGCAAATGAATTCGTGTTCTATTTATTTCCCAGTTGTACAAACACTGGGTATTGAAGTTCTCAAATTCCAGAAAGAATCAGACCCTTCCAGTTAAGCTGTTCCAGATGTAGGCGCCGCTTAGACGCCGTCTCTCTGAATTGCCTTGGCAGCCAGAGGTGTGTGTGTATGTGTGTGTGTGTGTGTGTGTCTGTGTGTGTGTGTGTGAATGCTGCTAAACACGAAAACATTCAGAAACAGGCTCCAGCATGAAGGGGTGAAGAGGAAGTGGCCCAGGATGTTGCTATGCAGCAGTAAACAGGGTGGTTGTTTGGTGACAGTCTCTGCACATGCATGTTCCCCCACCCCGGGCTATGCTCTGCCCTTGCTCCTTCATTGAGGGGAGGTTACTGGTGCATAACAGGGTTTAAAAGAGAGCTACATAAATTCATGGAGGTTAAGTCCGTTAATGGGATTGAGACTGGGGCCTCTGGAGCTAAATGCACGAGCCAAAAGCCATGTGGCCCTTAGCTAAGGCTGTAAAGCAGACTCATCAATCTATTTCCAAGTGGTCTTGGTGCCATTAGATGGGACAGAACACCACATCCAGAAGGTGTGTGGGGTCACATACTTCTCCTAGCTGAGGAAGCACCTCCCAAGCTTCAGAGACTCCCCAGCTGAAATCCCGGATGAGTCCCCACTGGTAACACTGACAGACCCCGTTCGTCGGCGGGCAGGATCGAACTTGGGGCCTCTGGAGCTAAATCATGAGCCTTTACCACAAGAGCTAAAAGCCATATGGCTGTTAGTTAAGGCTGTAACACAGACTCATTAATCTCTCTCTAAGGGCTTGGCTACACTTACAAATTTGCAGCGCTGCAGCAGGGTGTGAAAACACACCCTCTGCAGCGCTGCAAATTGCGGCGCTACAAAGCACCAGTGTAGTCAAAGCCCCAGCGCTGGGAGCCGCGCTCCCAGCGCTGTCCGTTATTCCCCACAGGGAGGTGGAGTGCGGACAGCGCTGGGAGAGCTCTCTCCCAGCGCTGGCGCTTTGACTACACTTAGCGCTTCAAAGCGCTGCCGTGGCAGCGCTTTGAAGTGTAAGTGTAGCCAAAGCCTAAGAAGTCTCGGTGCCACTAGAGGGGACAGCAAACCACACCCAGGAGGTATGTGGGTTACATTTGCAGCTGGGCTGGGGATGGAAGCAGGTGCATTGGTGAATGCAAAACTTGATGGAAGAGTTTGAAGTTTCATGAGATGATTACGTTAGATCTCTATCTCAAATCCATCCTGCCTGCCAAAAGCAAAGGCAAAGTCAGAGGCATGGTATGATGTGGAGAGGGAAGAACAGACGTTCAGTCTAAATTAATTTACTCTCTTCCATTGCCGGGCCTTTCTGATCTCACACAACTACCTTCTGCTCCTGCTGGTGGCTCCCTGACCCCTAAAAGGCCTTCTTGATAAGCCCAAGCCTGGATGGCGCAGTGGCAGGAGGCTGAGATTAGCAGCATCCCTGGTCGTCTTCCCCATAAAGGCCCTGCAGTGTGCTAGATCACGTGGTCTGGAGGCGAGCCGTCAGGCCGCTTGCTCTGTGGGCTCGAGAGTCTCCTTGGTGCTGCAGAATATGGCGGGTGCCAGAAGAATGGAGCCCAGGCTTCCAAAGGGATTGTGTGGTTGGCCCATGCACAGACTTGCTGCCCAGTGAGAGAGGTGAATTCCACCTCAGGAAATCTGCGGGCTGCTGTCCCAGCTGAGGGCTTCCTGTGGTGGGCAAGTGCTCACTGGGGAATTGGGGGCAGGATGTGAGAGCAGGGCAGTGCTTCACCACTTGGCAGACCCCTAAAGACCTGTCCTTTGGATCCTACTCTCGGGCCTGACTTGACTGAGGCCGTTAAAGGTTGGGTGGGTGAATGATTCCAGCATTCAGTGTCCCAGAGCCCTTTGCAGCATGCACGTTCGGCGGGGCAGCCCCGCCCCAGGGGTGGGAATCGCTGGGCAGACCAGAATTGCCTGAAGGGTTTATCGGAGGCCAAGGACAAGCAGTTGGAGGAAAGGTCTGTGTGGTAAAGCAGCCTGAGCTGGGGCCAGGCCGCAGGCAGCTCGCACACGGCGCTGGCTGGATTCCTTCTCCCTCACTCCTCAGAGGATGCAGCTAAGGCCAAGCTGAATGTTTCCCCTTGTCTGCCCTTCCTTTATTACAGCAGTTCTTGGTGCCTGACAAAGGCTGGGCTGGTGGAAGAGGAGGCTTCCCATCCTGCCCCTGCTGAGGGAAGGAAGGGTGGGGGTTGCTTCTCTGAGTGTGTGTCCGTGTGGATCCCAGTGTTGGTGTACGTGCGCCTCAAGTGTGCGAAGCCAGATTCTTTAGCAGCGCCCATGAGGCTGTGCATGCGCCCCTTCTCCCCCCCCCCGCCTCCTCATGCACTGCCGCAAGGGCACAAAGGGGCAAGGCAGGCCCACGACCCCCCCTGGGTTCCCACTTACCACCTGTGCCAGCAGGATAGAAACTAGCAGTGTGGTGTGTGCTGACAACCCTAGCACGGGCTGTCTGTACCTGCACTCCTTCACTTGGGGCTGACTTCTCTGCCCAAGCCTTGCAGTTGCCTGTCTGCTGGACAGAGCGCTGGATGGTCGGGTTTTGACCCGAATGGGGGTGTTCGAGTCTGGCTCTTCTGGGCCCAACACCACTCTCAGAGATTGTTGTCGGAGGCGGTGCTTGAGTCCTGTGATTTCTGGTTCAAGTGGAGAATGGAAGACGAACCGAGCAGTGGTCTGAGATGTGGAATTCACCCGGGCAGGAAAGTCATCATCTGTGTCCATGCAGGTGCCACTTTGGGGGGGTCTTTTATTCACTCCCCTCCCCAAACCCAGATCTCAAGTAATCCCAACTTGACCAAGATCCACTGAAAGATAAAGATCCCAAACAACTGGAGCTGTTTGAGAGAAAGTCCCATTCCTCTGCATCACTCCAGCTACAAGTCACTAATTTCCAAACCCTACTAGCCAAATGCAATTTTCTAACATGTCAGTCAAACTGCCTCACAAGGCTAGACAGGAGTGTAAGGACGTTGTAAAAGAGGGACAAGCTAGTGACAAAGACTTGCCTGAAAGCCTTACTGAATGCAGCTGACACCTCCGCTAGGTCCATGGCTAAAATAGAATCATAGAATATCAGGTTGGAAGAGACCTCAGGACGTCCTCTAGTCCAACCTCCTGCTCAAAGCAGGACCAATCCCAACTAAATCATCCCAGCCAGGGCTTTGTCAAGCCTGACCTTAAAAACCTCTAAGGATAGATATACCGCCACCTCCCTAGGTAGCCCATTCCAGTGCTTCACTCCCCCACCAGTGAAATAGTGTTTCCTAATATCCAACCTAGACCTCCCCCACTGCAACTTGAGACCATTGCTCCTTGTTCTGTCATCTGCCACCACTGAACAGCCGAGCTCCATCCTCTTTGGAATCCCCCTTCAGGTAGTTGAAGGCTGCTGTCAAATCCCCCCTCACTCTTCTCTTCTGCAGACTAAACAGTCCCAGTTCCCTCAGCCTCTCCTCATAAGTCATGTGCTCCAGACCCCTAATCATTTTCGTTGCCCTCTGCTGGACTCTTTCCAATTTGTCCACATCCCTTCTGTTGTGGGGGACCCAAAGCTTGGATGACTCCAAGACAGCCCTACAGCCCCTGTGAATCTACACACATCTGGTGTATACTACAAAACACACCTCCCCAACAGCAACACCAACAGAGAGACAGGGGACACCTTCATACCACCGCCAGTCCAGGATGTGGCCAAGATATGGTAGAGCACATCAACCCTCCCCAACCCCGGCCACGCACGTCACTCTGGCCACATGGCAGCAAATTTTTGCCAGCTCAGCTGAGAGCTGCACCAAGACCAGTTGAGTGAGCACTGCTTTTGGAAGCCACCTCGCCTTGTTCCATGGGGCAAGGGTGGACATCACCATTGCCAAATTGGTGATAGATACCGTCACCCATAGCTATACCATCCAGTTCCCTCCCCCTTCCCCATCCCTCTTCAGGGATCCTTCTCATGAGAGCCCTTTACAATCAGCCGTGGCCTTGTTGCTCTGTCTAGGAGCCATAGAGAAGGTGCCTCAGGAATACAGGGGAAGAGGCTCCTACTCCTTGTATCTCCTCATTCCAGAGAATGGGTCTTCGTCCTATGCTGGATCTGAGGAGGCTCAGCAAACGCATTCACTGCCTCAGATGCAGGAGGCAATGCTTGCCTCCATCATTCCGTCACTCCAAGCTCCAGGACTCCTTGTGAACTACGAGAAATTGTCTCTCACACCCTCACGGAGGATATATTTCATAGGAGCACTGCTCAACTCACAGCCAGCACAGGCTGCTCTGCCGCACAGATTCAGGTCCCTTCAGTTCTTCATACATGATATAAGGGCAAGACCATGTGCAGCAGTTCACACGTGCCTTGGATTGCTAAGTGTCACGGAGTGTGGGGGGAGACAAGGCGCTGCACCCCCGGCTTCCTGCCATTCACCAGGACTCTCAGCCAGCCAGTAAAACAGAAGGTTTATTTAGACGACAGGAACACTGTCCAAGACAGGTCTTACAGGTACAGACCCCCTCAGTCAGGTCCATCTTGGTGGGGGGCAGGGAGGCCAGAGCCCCGTTGGGAGGCCAGAGCCTCATCTGGGCTCCCCTCCATTGTCCCAGCCAGTTCCAAACTGAAACTCCCTCCAGCCTCTCACTCAGCCTCCCCTGGCCCCTCTCCCAGCCTTTGTCCAGTGTCCCGGGCAGAGGTGTTACCTGGCCTCCAACCCCCCTCCTGGGTTCTCATGTTACGTGCTCAGCAGGGCCGGCTCCAGGCACCAGCCGAGCAAGCGCGTGCTTGGGGCGGCAGATTCCAAGGGGCGGCATTCCCGCGGGTTTTGAGTTTTTTCCCCTTCGCTGCTCCGGCCGCCCTGCAGGTTTGGTTTTTTTTTGCTTGGGGCAGCAAAAAAGCCAGAGCCGGCCCTGGTGCTCAGATATCCTCCCTCAAGGCAAGTCTCCCATCCCCAATGCACAGTCCAAGCAAAACTCCCCTGCAACCTTCCCAGGCCAACACTCCCCGCTCAGCATTCAAAGAACACAGCAAGAACATTCCCACTTCGTCACACTGGGGCACACACTGGCATGTACCTTTGCGATGCCGCTTGCCAGACCTTCCCTGCGGCCATTGCAACGCTGGCTAAGGACAGTGCACTCCCTAGCCAAGCACCATATGAACAAATCTGTCATGGTGCTGCCTCGGTCCTGCAAGAACTGACCTGGTGGCTGGATCCTTCGAGTGTGAGGAAGGAACATGAGGGCCTTCCTGACCCTCTCCCTGAGAACAATGCTTATGGACGCAAGGACAGGTTGGGGAACCCACCTGAATCACCTCCAAATGCAAGGAGTTTGGTTCTCAGATGATCCAAAATTGCACTTGAATGTGCTAGTGGGACCTGTCGTGTTCTTATAGTATTGAGCGTGTGCTGGGTTCTATCCCCTGATTACTCAGTTTCAAGACCATAAAGGCACCACACTGTGCTTTAGAGGAGTATGGGGAGGCCGAGTGAGTGAAGAGGCGTGTGAGAGCATAAAGCATTGGGGATTGCTTCGCTGTGGAGAGTTAGTGCCTGTGTTGAGATGCACAGGGCCTTCGCCACCCCCTCATCCTCTTACTACCCGCCGCTGGCCTGGGATCCAGCAGAGACGGGCGCCATCTCAGATATCACTCAGCCCAAGCAGGTCTCGCGTGCTCTCACCTCACTCATCTAATTTTTCTCTCTCTACATTTATGTCTCTAAGTAAAATTGTTTCCCCAGTTGTCTTTGCTCCCCCTCATTCCATTCATGGAACTTCTTACTCTCTTATGTAGCTTGGATTTAGAATGAAGGAAACCTCTGTTGTATGCTGAAAAGACCCCTCCATGCATCCGTGAGCCACCCCCAACTCTAAAGGCTCCAGGCCGAGGTTTTCTCCAGCGTGCCAAGGGTTTGTGCAAGACTGTGGCTCATTCGTCCCTTGCTGAAGGTTCAGGGAGTTACCCAGCCCAGTGGGGGGGAAGGGAGGTGGCTGCTTTCAGTTGAGGGGGTGCTCCCCCTACTTCTCCTGCAGCCACTCTCTCAAGGGAGGCTGTGGGAGTCCCATGGGATGTTTGAGACTGGGCTGGAGGAGGGATTTGACACGTGCTGCCCTTATGGAGGAAGGGCCTGTAAGAGGCTTTCTGCAAGGGAGATGCGTGTGCATCTTCTGTCTGCCCCACCAAGCCTGACCTCTATGCAGAACTGACCTGGTGGCTGGATCTGCATACTTGCCAGAGGAGGTTGTGAAGGCTGGGACTATAACAGGGTTTAAAAGGGAACTGGATAAATTCATGGTGGTTAAGTCCATTAATGGCTATTAGCCAGGATGGGTAAGAATGGTGTCCCTAGCCTGTTCGTCAGAGGGTGGAGATGGATGGCAGGAGAGAGATCACTTGATCATTACCTGTTAGGTTCACTCCCTCTGGGGCACCAGGCATTGGCCACTGTCGGCAGACAGGATACTGGGCTGGATGGACCTTTGGGCTGACCCAGTAGGGCCGTTCTTATGTACAATGGCACCAGTGGCGCCATGGAGCCGGGCCCGTGCTCAGACGGGGCCCCGGCCTGCTCCGCTTGCACTGCGCCCCGAAACCCCGCTGTCTGCCCCCGCCCACCACTTGCTCCTCTTGGCCTGCTCGCTGGCCAGCCGAGGGTTCCTCTCCACCCCCTGGCCCCACCCGTCGGCCCGGCTCCTCTCCGCCCCCTGGCCCCACCCACCGGCCCGGCTCCTCTCCGCCCCCTGGCCCCCCCCACCTGCCGGCTCCTCTCCGCCCCCTGGCCCCACCCGTCGGCCCGGCTCCTCTCCGCCCCCTGGCCTCACCCGCCGGCCCGGCTCCTCTCCGCCCCCCTGGCCCCACCCGCCGGCCCGGCTCCTCTCCGCCCCCCTGGCCCCACCCGCCGGCCCGGCTCCTCTCCGCCCCCTGGCCCCACCCGCCGGCTCCTCTCTGCCCCCTGGCCCCACCTGCCGGCTCCTCTCCGCCCCCTGGCCCCACCCACCGGCCAGGCTCCCCTCCGCCCCCTGGCCCCACCTGCCGGCTCCTCTCCGCCCCCTGGCCCCACCCACCGGCCAGGCTCCCCTCCGCCCCCTGGCCCCACCCGCCAGCCCGGCTCCTCTCCGCCCCCCTGGCCCCACCCGCCGGCCCGGCTCCTCTCCGCCCCCCTGGCCCCACCTGCCAGCTCCTCTCCGCCCCCTGGCCCCACCCGCCGGCCCGGCTCCTCTCTGCCCCCTGGCCCCACCCGCCGGCTCCTCTCCGTCCCTTGACCCCACCCGCCGGCTCCTCTCCGCCCCCTGGCCCCACCTGCCGGCTCCTCTCCGCCCCCTGGCCCCACCCGTCAGCCCGGCTCCTCTCCGCCCCCTGGCCCCACCTGCCGGCTCCTCTCCGCCCCCTGGCCCCACCCGCCGGCCCGGCTCCTCTCTGCCCCCTGGCCCCACCCACCGGCTCCTCTCCGCCCCCTGGCTGGACCCCAGTGCACCTCCAGCTCTGGGCTGCCTCTGCTTCCCACCACCTGTGGGGCCCCATCAGTCTCCCCCAGCTGAGCCGCCTGGGACTGGTGCAGAAGCCTGGCCAGTCTCAGCCAGGTGGGGGGAAGCTGGGGGTGGGGCTGGCTGGGCCCCTCCAGGCAAGTGGGTTTTGAGGGATCCCAGCTGGGGCAGGCGCTGGCCTAGCTGATCACATCACTCCCGAGGGGCCGGAGCGATTCCCTGCCCCGGGACCAGCCCTGGCTGCGCCGGCGGCTCAGCCCGGCAGACACAGTCACCTCCCAGAGGGCCGGCGAGTGCGGCCGGGAGGCAGGGTGTTGGGGAGTGGGGATCTGGGGGGTGCTGGGCTGTGAGGGGGTGGGGAAGATGTGTGGGGTGGTGGGGCACTAGGGTGTGGGGGTTGTGTGTGGGGTGCCTGGCAGCTGTGGTGGGGCTGTGGGCAGGGGGGCACTGGACAGGGGTGTTGGTTTGCAGGGCTCTGTGCATTTGTGGCAGGGTCTGGGGGGGGTGCTGAGCATAGCGGGTCTGGGGGGGCTCTGGCCATAGGGTGTAGGAGGTGGTTTGTGTTGGGCGGGGGGATGTGTGGCATGGCATGGGCCCACCCCGAGGGGAAGGGGCAGGCTGGCAGCACAGGGCTGGGCAGGCCAGTTTGTAAATAGTGCCCTCGCACTGGGCTGGGCGGAGCGGGGCCACCCCCGCCATGCCATGCCCCATTGCCCTTGGCTGGCCCCTCGCTCTGGGGACCGACCCCCACCCCTGCCATGCGGTATTGCCCTTGGCTGGCTCCTCGCTCTGGGGACCGACCCCCACCCCCACCTCCGTGCCATGTGCCATTGCCTCCATGGGGGCCCACAAATACGTTTGGAGCCGGGCCCACAAAAGGTTAATCCGGCCCTGCCTCTATGGGGTTCTCTGGGTCCCCAGTCAGATCCTTTGTGGGGTTTGTTCTGTCACAGGATCCCTTGGCCCCCACCCCACCAGGATTCTCTCCAGGTCTCTGTCTTGTGGAGACTCCCAGCCCGCCAAGACGGTGGGGTTCTCTCTGTCTCGTGCACAGCCCTCTCCCCAAGGGAGTTTTCTGCTGTGCCTGGAGAGCATCCTCCATCCCCTCCTGGTGGCCTGTCTGCTATGGTGCTCCTTCCCCTCCCGCCTCCCTGGTGTGGGAGTCCCCACCCCCTGTGTGTGTGAGTAGCCCCTTCTGTGACATACCCCCCTCCTGCAGGGTTTCTCATGCCTTGGACTCTGAACACAGACACCACTTTCCTTTGTGAGTCAGCAAACAAAGGCCGGGCCAGGGAAGGAGGTTCCTGCTCCCTCTGTGACTGAGGGAGGGCCAGCCAGCCTGTAATCTATATGGCAGCCCCTCCCCATTGTCCCTGTAGGAATGCTAATGTGGCTGTACATTCCATCTGCCAGCAAGTGTCACTCCTTCTAGGGGCCGAAACGGGGCCGGGGGCCCTGGCTGACATCGGCTCACAGCCAGGGGTGAGCTGCAGCGGGTTCGCACGGGTTCGCGGGAACCCGTTGTTAAATTTTAGCAGCCATTTTAGAACCGCTTGTTAAGGGCTGCTAAATTTAACAAAAGTTCCCGCCCACTCCTCTCCTGCTCTGCCCCCTTCTCCTCCCCCTTCCCTGCTTCCCGCGAATCAGATGTTCGCGGGAAGCCTGAACAAGCAGCATGGAGGCAGCCAGCAGGTAAGCTGGGGCGCGGAGGGGGAGGGGAGGTGCGGCTGGCTCAGCAGCTCCCGGTCCCAGACCGTGGCTCCCTCCAGCCCAGCGCCGGCCCAGGGAGTCGGGCCCCGCGGCTGCCGCCGAGCGGCCGGGCCCCGGTGCCGGCCCGGGGAGTCAGGGGTCAGGGCAGTCAGAGGGCAGGGAACAGGGGGATTGAATGGCGGCAAGGGTCCCGGGGAGCAGTCAGGAAAGAGCAGGGTTGGATGAGGTGGTGGGGGCACTCAGGGACAGAGAGAAGGGGTAGTTGTATGGGGTAGGAGTTCTGGGGGGCCATTGAGAATGAGAGGAGGGGTTGGGTGGGGCGGCAAGGGGCAGTCAGGGGACAGGGAAGGGGGGGATGGGTCAGGGGTCTCGGAGTGTGTGTGTTAAGGAACATGAGGGGTTGGATGGGGCACGACCCCCCCCCCCACGGAGGGGGGGGAAGGAGGGAACCCGTTGTTAAAATTTTGGAGGGAGGAGGGAACCCGTTGTTAAAAATTTGGAGGGAGGAGGGAACCCGTTGTTAAAAATTTGGCAGCTCATCACTGCTCACAGCTGCATGTGGGCCAGACTCCGCTCTCAGGAGCAGTTCTCTGCAGCTCTCCTTGCATTTTCCCTTTGAATCAAATACATACTCCCCTGCTTTCAGCAGCAAACAGACACTGAAAATGCTCTTGTAAGTACCAAGCGTCCAGCATGCCGTTGGATTGAGGCAGTTGAGAACAAGGCTTTCCATTCAGTAGCTCGTGTGCACTGGTCTGTGTGTATTGAGGGTGAAGCTTGTGTGCTGTCTGTGTTCAAACACAATCCAAAGGACTCTCTGTGTGTGGGCGCGTTTGCATGCTCTCTAAAGCCCAGAGTTGCACCGTCTGTCTTTTAATCTAGCAGCGACAGCCCACTAATGTGAACTGAACTCTCCCTTTATTTGCTAATGCTTTACGATCTTTGCACTCTAGTGTAAATGTAGCTGCCGTGGTCGCTGGGTGCCTGGGAATCCCTTGGCATGAGAAGTTAGAAAGTGCAGGCTGCCACGGACGTACCTGTGCCTGGCGAGGGGCTCCCTTTTGCTGCATGGCTTTGTTTGATTGGTTGTGGACAATGGAAGGCAGCAGAAAGCTGTGACTTGGTCCTGCCGCTCATTCCATGCTGCTTCTGATTGTGCGGGGCTTGGCTGTCCTGTGGGGTGAACGCTCTCTCCCGTTTCAGGGGATGGGCTTGCTATCTAGATTTTGGAAGTTGAAAACTAGGGTTTGAAAAATTAACCAGATTCCTCCAAGACAGAAGACTGCACCTCCTCACCAGAGGCCGTTATGGACAGCAGGACTTGGAGTCCCCACCAGCAAGTTTCAGGGGCATCTTGCTGGTGAGACAACCAGCACCCAGTTCATTCTGCTGCTGGAAAATGGGAAGGTGATGTCCTGGACCACCCGGGTTGGGGATCTTTCATGTCAGCCTCTAGCTCAGTGTTTCTCAAATGCAGCCACCATGACTCCATGCGACCACCGTGGGTATTTCTTGTGGCCACATCCTCCTGGGCAGGGATGGGGGTGTGTGCAAAACATTCACCCCCTTCCCCGGGGCCACCAGTAGGGGTTGGGCCCTGCGCCCCTCTGGAGCCACAAACACCAGAGGAGCAGGCAGCCACTGTGTGTTCCCCCTTTCCCGGGGCAGGGGGGCTCAGGCTTCCGGCTTCAGCCCTGGGGCATTGAGCAGCAGCTCTGGCCATGGGGCTTCAGGTTCCAGCCCTGGGCTCACCAGCACCCCCATCAGCCATGGCCCCCGATGCCTCTCTACCCACCCATTCAGAGCTTAATTTGTTCCCCGGCTTGCCAGGGCTGAGTAAGTCTGCTGTGAAAAGTGATATTAAATCTACAAATACCCGTTTTCACAGGAGCAGACAGAGAAGCTAGGAAGTCTCAAAAAAAAAAAGCAACCAAAAAAAGCAAAAGAAACAACAACAAAAAAGAGAAGAACATGCAAAGCATAGAATAGAATCTCAGGGTTGGAAGGGACCTCGGGAGGTCATCTAGTCCAACCCCCTGCTCAAAGCAGGACCAATCCCCTGACAGATTTTTGCTCCAGATCCCTAAGTGGCCCCCTCAAGGATTGAACTCACAACCCTGAGTTTAGGAGATTAATGCTCAAACCACTGAGCTATCCCTCCCCCCAAAGCACCTTATTTTGTTTCTATTTTGTTTAGGTCCAGTAATGAATAGAAACAACTGTACGTTATTTTTATTATTGAGTCTGAAAAAAAATGCTAGGTAAATAAATTACAATGATTTGGACATGTATATGTGCATGATTATTTGTTTTTCCAGAAGTTAATTAAGTATTTTAGGAAAAATTGTCAGAGCGGCCACCAGCAAGAGTTAGTGGCCACACTCTGTGGCCACCAAAAATTTTCTTGTGAGAATCCCTGCTCTAGCTAGTAGCCCTGGCTACATTTGGTCGTTCAGCCCCTCTAGCTACTGAAAGGGAGAAGGAGCTTTCTGCTTCTGACTGCAGTGAGGGGACTGCTCTCTGGGTACGTCTACACTACCCGCCGGCTCGGCTCGGCTCGGCGGGTAGTGATCGATCTACTGGGGATCAATTTATCACGTCTACACTAGACGCGATGAAATCGATCCCCGATCGCTCTGCCGTCGACTCCGGAACTCCACCGCGCGCGAGAGGTGAAAGCGGAGTCGACAGGGGAGTGGCAGCGGTCAACTTGCCGCCGTCCTCACGGCCAGGTAAATTGATCTAAGATACGCCGACTTCAGCTACGCAACTGCGTATCTTAGGTCGACTCCTCCCCAGTGTAGACCTAGCCTCTGCTATTCAGCCCTTCCCCCAGGCACAAAGACAAGAGGTGCTGTACTTCAGTGGCTCTCAATCTTTCCAGACAACTGTACCCCTTTCTGCAGTCTGATTTGTCTTGTGTACCCCCAAGTTTCACCTCACTTAAAAACTACTCGCTCACAAAATCAGACATAAAAATACAAAAGCGTCACAGTCACACTAACAATGAAAAATGGCCGACTTCCTTGTTGTTACCATATAATTATGGAAGATAACTATTGTACTTGCATTGCAGTGTACAGTATCTAGAGCAGTATAAACAAGTCATGGTCGGTATGAAATTGTAGTTTGTACTGACTTCGCTTGTGCTTTTTATGTAGCCTGTTGTAAAACCAGGCAAATCTCTAGGTGAGCTGATGTACCCCCTGGAAGGTGTGCCCCTGGTTGAGCACCACGACTCTAGATGAACCGTAGACAGACAGCTGGAAGGGAGCCTGCCAGCCAGGAGTGGGCAGCGGCCCAGAGTTTTCAAACTCTGAGCCACCTTTTATTGCATGCAGGAGTCTAGATCAGCCTGTGAGTTACTCATCTTTAAATGAAGCTCAGGTTCCCAGCTCTGTACATTAGATGAGAACTGAAGAAACTCAGCAAATAAGCTGGAGGGTAACGACTCCAAACTGGGACACACCCCATGCGTCGCCTCTGACACCATGCCTTTTGGTCAAGAATCCAGAGTGGGATAAACATGTAGCATGCTCTCCCTCGCCGGTGTTCTCTCTTCAGGGCGTTCTGCATGGAAATCCCAAACAGCAGCTTGAGATTTAGGAGATTTACTCAGGATAGAGAAAAAAGATCAGATTAACATAAAATAAGTAATCTGCATAACACCTGTAGTCTGCCAGGCTGCGAAACTCATCTAGCTGGAGTCACCTTGGGTTCTTTTCCCCCTCTTAGCCAGGCAGCGTCTCTGTGAGAGAGACAGCCTCTGGTTTCAAGTCCTCTTTCTCTCTTGTCATCTCCCTCAGTTACAGTCTGTGTTTCGTGTAAAATCAGGCATCCCTCCGAGATGTGCTCTCTGAGGGGGTTTATTGTCGGGTTTGAAAGTCAGTCACTGTTCTACCCAGTGCTGCTGAGTGAACCGGCTTGGGGTGGAAGGTTGAGCCACGCAATAGGAGCTCTCAGCTATTTCTGCCCTCTGGTTCTTATTGGAAAAGTTCTCTTCTAAGGCCTATAAAACCTCCTTGCTAAAGTTGACTGTCTCTGACCGAGTTATTGACCTGGTAGATAACTCCCTGCCTCGGGTTTAACAAGATGGAGCATTGTATGTAGAGTTCTTAGACTTCTCTCTAAACAGTGATTCTAATTTATAACAAAAAGGAATTATTGAAAGATTAAATCCAGCTTGCCACAGCTCATCAAGGGCATTATGTTTTGCCAAATGAGTGACCAGAGATTTCTGCAGTGCTGATCTTCCTCCAAGAATTCATTGTCAGCTCCATCAGCTTCCAGGCTGTTTCCTCGAGGTGGTCTGTTACAAGCTGCCTTGCTGAACTCACATCCCAAAGGAAATAAGCCTTTGCTCACTCATTGCCACTCTCCTGTCTTAGCAAAGCTTGAGGTTAGAGACTTCACAATGTTCCGGGCTTTTCTTTGTCCTCGTGCTGCATGGCTCAGATGTGGGACTAACGGTTTTTGTCCATCGAGTGCTATTTAACCCACCATCCAAAGACCTCGCTGCATCACAGGCAGGGGTGCTGAGGTGCTACACCCCAGGAACTCTAACAGCTGAAAACAAGGAAGTCTCTGGTTAAGGCAGCCTTGGTGCCCAGGCCAGCGCGCCCACGCCTCACAGTGACCAATGCTCAGTCAGACCACACACCTAGAGAAGGTGCTCCCGGACATTTCCAGAGCAGCGAAACGCACGCACAGAATTCCCGTGACTCACACTTGATCACGAACCTGATCCCAAGTGTCTGATGCTTTCTCCCATGCTGCCCCTTACACACAGCTCCCTGTAAACAGCCACAAAGCTACCTTGTTCATCTCCTTCACATCCCTCCTTAAAACTCTCCTGTGCCATGATGCCTACAAAAAACTGGACACTTGTTAGTCCACTGGTGTGCTGAGACCTCAGGCTGTCATGCTGATCAATGCTGCCTCATTGTTCCCTTGTACGTCCTTGTCTGTCTGGTGTCTGCTTGCCTTATATTTGGATTGTCAGCTTCTTGTTCTATGTTTGTGCAGCACCTAGCGCTGGGGGAGGGGGCCTGGTCCCTGGCGAGGCCTCCTAGGCAGTGCAAATAATGCATCATCATCATCATAACTCAGAAGATGAGCAGGATGGCTGGATGTAGGCAGGCTAGTCATTTTAATGTCATTGCCTCCCCTACTAAGAGGGGATGAGGAGACCATGTTACTGACCCAGCGAGTCACACTACTCCAAGGGTGTATATCTCTCCTGCAGCATTGCCTGAAGATCTGATCTACTTAGTTAGGTTTCTTTTACCAGATTATATATCGGGAGTAAGATAGGATCTTGGTTAGTTCAGTTTCTGCTAGTTAATTTAGCCCAGACAGAACTCCAAATTCAGCGTGGGGGTGCAAAATTCTTCATTTGCGGGGAGCGGAGTAATAGATGAATGAATCATCTGTGTAAAGAGGAAATTACTCATAACTGACAGGTTATGATGAGTCTTCTGTGAGAGACTATGCTATGAAATACCTGGTTTCTGACACATGGAAAGGTCACAGGTGAATTCCATCTCGGTGAATTCCATCCTGTGTTTTGAAGGGACTGGACATCTTTGTTTTAGGATGCGGAGGAGGGGTTTTGCTTTCCCTTCCCCCTGAAAGATCAGAATCGTTTTCTCCAAAGCACTTGTGTGCTTGGGGGCAGTTAGTTTCTTGCCTCGCCGTGCAATAGCTCTTTAGGGTTTAGTGGTGACATTTTTTCCTGCTATTGTTGCAGCGTTAAAATACAGGTGGCGTGTCCAGTGCCCAGTGCTGCATGTTCTCCGCTCGCTTCAGTAGCTTCAGTGTGAAGTTAAGGGGCCCTTCCCCCACCTTGTTTTCTCTAGTTACCAGGGACTGTCCAGCTGGTATTTAGGCTAGCAGCATTTGCTTGTGAATAGCAGAGTTGGTAGGGTGCACTAATTGGGCGCCATTGCTTCGGTCTGACTGCGATGGACGATAGCACTCAGCGCAAGGATTTGCACTCGGCCGTGGTATGGATCCCCTCTGTAGAAATATGAAGGTAGGATTAGGTTTATTTTTCAAACTTAATCACTCAATAATGTTCTGCCTACGTGGCCTGAAGTTTGTCTCACTGCTGGGCATTGTTAATGTGCTGCCTCAGAGCCACACTGCTATTGTCACAGGGAAATTCAAAGCAGACCCAAAGCAAATTAGAAGCCAAGTGCTGTACGGAAACAATTCCTAGTGTAACTAATTGCTCTAAGTTAGCAGAGATGCAGGGTTTTCTTTGTCTGTATATGGGCTGCTTTGTTGTAACGGTCACGTATAAGCCTGGATAACATGCCAGTGTTTTCAGTCTAACATTGTTTTTTCATGGCCTCGTTGAGAACTATTAAAGTGGGGTGCAATCTCCAGCCAGCAGGTCTGATTGGGTTGGGTTTTCCATATTGCAAAATGTGACAAAGGACACTTTGCTGTTGTGACCGTGGACCAATGCTACTGGTTGTCCAGGTGTTGTGTGGATTTTAGAGGGAATGGGTTTGAATGACTGGGATTTTTAATACAAAGAATCATTCTCGGAGCAAATGCAGAGTGCTTTCTCTGGCAGATTGTTCGCTGGGGACAGAAAGGAGAGAGACGTTTTCTTTGGCTTTCGCTCTTTTGTGCGCGCCGTCGCTCTGAAAGCTTGCACTGTGAGTATTGTCTCTGCAGAGAATGACAATCTGTGGGGTCCCAACACTGCTGAGTTCAGTGCCTTGGCAGCTGACTGCTGCAGATAACTACACTGCAGGACCCCACTGTAGGAGGAGCCAAGGCCAGCTTTAAAAAGCCTCTACGGGTTACACTTTATCTAAAACTGGGCAGGTGCTTGGCACAGTTTAGGTCAATGCTGCCTGTAGCGTTCAGGAGGGATCTCCTAGGATCTCTGCTGCTTCACTGTCAGGAGGATGGGTCGCATCAGTGCAGTGCAGGAGCAGAGATCCCGTACCCTACACGCAGCCCTGAACTGAGCCGTGCCAAGCCCGTGCCCAATTTCTGTGTAAAGCACCAAAGCACCCGCCTGCCAGCAGCGTTTTTTCAAACTCCCACCTGAAGTGCTGATTGTCGGTTACATTGCGGTCGTGGCTGGAGGCCCCAACCAGACTGAAGCGTCATTGTGCTGTTTGCTATGTAGCCGTCTGGTAAGAGACAGTCCCTGCCCCAGAGAGCTCGCAGGGGGGGCGACCAGACAGGTGTAGCAAGTACCCTGAGTGGCGAGGGTAATAGTCCTTGCAGACAGTAGCAGTGTGCAGGGGCCAAGGATGGTTTGGTTGTTTGAAATCAGTGACAGTATTCCCAGCTCAGCCCCTGTCTGCCCATTCCTCCGTTTCCCAACGCAGAAATATCACAGGGGACTTAGCGTCGGGCAGTGCCAGAGCCACAGGGGCCTGGGACTTACAGCTGCTTTTTGTTGCCAACATCCTTGGCACGGATCACTAGTGGCAAGGTGCTTAGACACAAGGCCACCAGTAGACTCTCCGCCTATGCTTCATTCTCAGCGGAGACGCAGACGGTCCTTTGTGGCTTCCTGGAAGGAGAAGTCCTGGGTTTCTGCTGTCGCCTTCTTTGATCTTCCCTGTACGGTCATTTGTTGTTGCTTCAGAGGCGCAGATGCATGAGCCTTCAGCATGGGCCTCACTGCTCCCTGGGATGGAAGGTTCTCCCGGGCCTGGGAGCGGTGTGCTTTCTTCATCTCTGACGAGGGAGCCTGAGTGGTTGATGTGCCTCTGTCTCCCACTCCAGACACCTTCTTACTCATGTTGGAGGTTTGCACCAGGGTCGAATTTAGGGCAGGTGACTGCATGGGGTGCCAGACTTGGGGGGCGCCAGGCTCAGGGTTCTGTTTTTGTTCTTAGCAACAAAAGGGAAAATAGAATGTATTGATCGTACAATTTTGAATGGGCCGGGCAAAATCGAGGATATGATGCACAGGCGCCAACTTTCATCAGTGCTAGTGGGTGCTCGCGCCCAGCCCCAGCCCTGCCCCTACTACGCCCCCTCTCTGCCCCTATTGGAGCCCTCCCCAAATCCCCGCCCTGGCCCCGCCTCCTCCCCCAAGCGCTCCACATTCCCCCTCCTCCCTCCCAGTCTTGCCACGCAAAACATCTGTTTCATGGCGCAAGCATTGGGAGGGAGGGAGGGGGGAGAAGCAGGACTCGGCGGCACACTCAGGGGAGGAGGCGGAACAGAGGCAGAGGTGAGATGGGGCAGGGGGACGGGGCGGGGAGCTGCTGGTGGGTGCTAAATACCCACTAATTTTTCCCCATGGGTGCTCCAACCCACGGAGTCGGCGCCTATGATATGACGTTTCCAATAAATGAGCAAAAGCGACACTTCTCAAAGTCACGCTGCGAAAGATGTCATTTGCAGTAAGATTTGTTGATGACGAGGATGGCTGTGTCCAAGTAAAGGACCATTTTATCTGTTTCCGGTCTCGGGACAACTCTGCTGGAAAAGGCCTACCAGGGCCATTTATGAACGGTTTGAATGAGAATAAAATAAATCTTCAGGACTCCTGCGGCCAAGGCTACAACAACGGTGTGAACATTATGAGAAGAAACAGTGGCATCCAGGCAAGGATCCTTGCGCTGAATCCAAGAGCTTTTTTCGTGCCTTATGGCTGCCATTCCCTCAACCCGGTTGTGTCAGATGCGGCATCTTCTTCAAATTCAGTATCTTTCTTTGGAGCACTGCAAAGGATACAGATCCTGTTTTCAGCATCAACTATCATGTGGAAGATCTTCACGAACAATGTTACAAAACTGACTGTGAAGCCCCACTAAGTAACTCTCACTGGGAGAGCTGCATTGACAGTGTAAGGCCAGTGAGGTACCAAGTGAGGTTTATGACGCCCTGATGGAATTGGCGCAGTTGAGTAAAGCTGAGGCCAGAATCCAACATGAGGCACAGAACCTGGCAAACCAGATCACTGACTTCAAATTTCTGGTCTCAGTTGTGGTTTGGCACGATATCCTGTTCCAAGTAAACATTGTTAGCAAGGCATTACAAACAATGCCTTGCAAACAGTCAATGAACATTGCGACTGCTACTATTTTGATGAGAAGCTTGATTTCGTTGTGGCCTACAGAGACAACGGATTTGGAGATGCCATCACTGCTGCCAAAGAAATGGCAGAAAACTTAGAAGTTGAGCCTGTCTTCAAGGAAACTTGCATTCATTGGAAGAAGAGACAATTTGGTTTCAAGGGCAGTGATGAGGTAATGGGTAGCTCGGAAGAAAAATTCAAGAGGGAGTTTTTTTGCTCGCTTGTTGACACGGTTTGAGTGACCACTGAAGAAAGACTTAGACAAATGAAGCACCACAAAAAGACCTGGGAGTTTTTGTGTGACTTTAGTAAGCTGCCAGGACAGGAAAACACTCTTAACAATTGTACGGACCTTCACTGGATGCTGACATATGGGAAATGTTTGGATGTCAATGATAAAAATCTCTAAACATCTGTCACATTTTGCCACACGGGATGCACTCTCCACTCCAAATTCTCTATTCATGATCCAGAGCTGAAGGACACTTTTCCTGATGTGCGGATAGCTTTGAGGATTCTGTCATGCTGCTGGTCACAGTCGTGAGTGGTGAACGCAGATTTTCAAAGCTCAGGCTCATTAAAACATATCTTTGATCGACGATGGCTGATGAGAGACTGACATCGCTTGCTATTTTATCACTTGCAAATGCCATTGGCCATTCTTTGGATCTCTCTGACACATTGCTTCAGTTCATGAGGGCAGAGGCAAGAAAAGCGACCTTTTGAACGAAAGGACTAGGGTTAAAATTCTAAGGCCGTCACCTACTGTAAGACCATTTTATACTGATCCACCCAGTGTTGGTGCACAGTTCAATTTCTTGATGTTAGTACATTTCAGTTATTCTTAAAAATTAAAAAGTTTCTTTAAGCTTAGAGGAAACTTTGTTTTTATTTGCTTATATATGGCATGAATAAATACAGATTTACAGATCCTAGCGTGCACATTTACAATATTATATGACAGGGATAAATCATGCATGCAAATCACGCATCAAAGTCGTGAAATGGGGTACGAATGCAATAAAAAATAAAGTATTGAAAGTTTAACAAATGGATGGTGGGGTGCCAAAGATGCTCTTCGCCTGGGGCACCATTTGGTCTAGGGCCGGCCCTGGTTTACACACTCTTCTCCCTTTGGCTTCTCCTTCTCCTTGGGGATTGCGCGTGATGCCCCCTCAACACCCTTACAGTCCTTACGGCTCTTTGATTCTTGGTCTATTGTGTGTGGTGGCAGCCCTTGTACCTAGAGCCTATTGTAGTTAGTCCGTAGGTGAAGAAGGCCAAGCACCCTGAGCACTAAGGAGAAACCAACTATTGCAGTGGTTCTCAAATTCTTCTTTTTCGTGGACCACTTGAAAACTGCTGAGGGTCTCGGCGGACCTCTTAATGCTCCTTCCTAATGTTGTTTGTACCATTAGCTAAGTATTGTAAAGCCCTTTGGATGAGAGCGCTATATAACAAAAACTTAATAATAATAAACGTTTTTGTTCTACAACTAAAAGCACACAACTCGTATTTTAATATCAATAGTCTTACTTTTCTAATACGATAGATGTGCCTTCTCTCCCCCGCCACAGCAGCCACAGAGCCCTGCACATCTCAAATTCCCCCCACCCCCTCTTCTCACCCCACTGCCCCCTCCCACCTACCCCTTATTCCCCCCAAAACCACCACCTCACCTTACATGTGTGTCTTCTCCAGGGTCCAGGCACCTAATTAGTGGAGTCACACCTGCACGGCTCCACTAATTAGGTGGATGGCTCTTCATTTTCTCATGTGCGGCCGCCCAGGCACGCACTTTAGAGGGAACTATCCACAGACCACCTGAATGGAGCTCGCGGACCACAGGTCTTCCACGGACCACAGTTTGAGAACCTCTGAACTATGGGGTTCATTTTTTCCAAAAGGCACATCTCCTTCTTCAGCTCCCCCATATTACGGCCTTTCAGGCATGGGGAGAGGAGGGAAGGAGTGGTGGAAGAACAGGGGTCTACCAGTCCATCCTTTTCTTAACTCCATCCCCAGGTAACAGAATGCCTATCTCTTGTTCCTTCACTCCTTGTGCCTTTAAGCAATTCTAGGAGATGTGTCCTGCTTTTCTGAAGGGTTATTGGTCCCTGTGACTACAGTCCATGAGCAATCTCTTCTGTGTGTTTACAGATTTTAAGGAAGAAAAGATTCTTGATCTCCTGATTAGTGAAGGGCTTTGAACCTGAGTGAAAAGTGCTGCTCGCACCAGATGGTGTGTCTGCAGTGCTGAGTAGAGATCTGAACGCCACCCACTGATTGTGGGTTGGGAGTGTTCTGTTGTCACCCTTTACGCAGGCAGCCCTTTAACACGGATGTGATGAGTGCTGTAGAAATCCCTGAGACACAAATTCCAAGTAGCTTCTGTTCCTGAATGTGTACCAATCCACACTCATACTGTAGACAGCAGTGACAATATCCTGGTAATTTATTGATTAGGGAGCAGTAAATCCACCTTCTCTCTGAGGATGTGCTGCGCCTTTCTGAGGCATATAGTCTGGCTCTCCCTAATGGGATGGATGGTCACTGCAAACTCTGCTTTGCCCTGGTCCCTTGGTGTAGGACAGGTCCGGCACTGACACCTAAATTCCATTGTGGCGTGGGTAGGCTCTGTGGGGGGAGGACGGTTATGATCCTTTTGATAACGAGTTTCAGGAAAGGCCTCCCTATGGTTTAATACTAATTAGATCACAAAAGTTGGCAGTTTCTTTCCTGGCTGACCCCAGAGTTAATTCCTTGGGCATAATTTGAGAATGTCAGTAGCATCCAGCTCCTCCACCACACACAGAACTGCATCTTTGTACTGTGCTAGCTGGAGAAATGAAGCCAGAGCCCCGACCCCCCTCCTCTCTCTCTCTCACATACACACACACACACACACACACACCCTGGCAGATGAAGCCTGGAGCCCCTCCCACCCAGCGACTGAAGCCCAGAGCCCCAATCTCCCTCCACCCTCTCCACACACCCCAGTGCACCCCAGAGTGGGAGGTCAGCTGGGAACTTCTCTGTCCTGCACCCTGGGCACTCCGTGAGCTGACTCATGAAATTAAAGGTGAGGAAAGGCCTGAGTCAGCAAAGCCACGGAAGAGCTGGAGCGTACGTTGTTCACTTGGGTGCTGGGTGGTGCTCTCCTCTCCTTGTCCTTGTTCTGCGGCTGGAAAGTGCAATTGTGAAGATGACGTGACCTGGAAAAGCCGCAGTGGCCATTTAGCCATCCACTGTGGGGAGGATGGAAGGCAGAGGCCATTGTGCAGGGGACAAAGCTGCATTATTAACTCGCCTGTCACAGGCAGTGGGGACTTGAATTGCCATCAAGATTTACAATCCTTTCTAAGTTCCTCTTGGGCTGTTAGCTTTTCCTGGCTCCTTTCTGCCATTGCCAAGGAACCTGCCAGCAACAACGGGAGCCGCTGCCTCACCCCAGGGCGTGGACCAGCGAAATTAGTTACATGTCACATGGGGAACAACATCGACCAAGCTCTGCTGCTGCCAGCTGGTCGCCCCATCCTGCCCTCACCTTCCTGGAGATTAGGTGTCACTGCCACAGCACAGAACAACCCTGGTTCCAACCCAGTGACAACCCTGCGCCTTCCCCTATTTCCATCCCCCCCATGGACAGACACCCCCACACACCAGCAGACACTTCTTCCCCACCCAGCTGTGTTCTTTAAAAGCCTGCTGCCAGGGCGGGGTCAGGGAGGAGGCAGGACAGACGGACTGGACGGACTGTCGCTGTGCTAGGCAGGTCAGCGCAGGGCTGCTGCTGTGCCTGCAGGCTTTGGTTGTTGTCATTGTAGATCTGGCAGCATTTGTTCTGGAACAGCTGCTGCGGTTTCTGAAGTAGCTTCTAGCTTTGCGTGTGTAGTGAGACTGGCTGGGCACACTCCATGTAACCGCAGCTCGAAAGAACGGTAGTTAAAGGACTGAGGAGGCTCCCCAGCTCTTGCATCTGTCTCTGGAGTGGCTCTGCTCTGTCTCTTGCCCCTGCAGAAATGGCCCTGTGCACTGGCATTCAGTTACCATACAGATCACAGAGCTGAGCGTACGTTCCTCCCAATGGCCTCGTAACACCTAGGGCATGTTCTCCCCCCTTTGCGGCGATATCCCTCGTATCAGGGGCACCTCTGGCTTTTTTGTCTTTGTTTGGAGGAATCTTGTGTTCTCTATGTGGAGACAGTTTCTGCTCCACACTTGCATTCTAATTGTTGCCTCTCAGTTGCTGGCACTTGGCTATATTGGATCACCCCATTGAGCATAGCAGTGAATCAGGGCCATTAACAATACAGACTGTTACCATAGAACCACAGAATCATAGAATATCAGGGTGGGAAGGGACCTCAGGAGGTATCTAGTCCCATCCTCTGCTCAAAGCAGGACCAATCCCCAACTAAATCATCCCAGCCAGGGCTTTGTCAAGCCGGGCCTTAAAAACCTCTAAGGATGGAGATTCCACCACTTCCCTAGGTAACCCATTCCAGTGCTTCACCACCCTCCTAGTGAAAAAGCTTTTCCTAATAGCCAACCTAGACCTCCCCCACTGCAACTTGAGACCATTGCTCCTTGTTCTCTCATCTGCCACCACTGAGAACAGCTGAGCTCCATCCTCTTTGGGACTCCCTTCAGGTAGTTGAAAGCAGCTATCAAATCCCCCCCATTCTTCTCTTCTGCAGACTAAATAACCCCAGTTCCCTCAGCCTCTCCTCATAAATCATGTGCTCCAACCCCCTGATCATTTTTGTTGCCCTCCGCTGGACTCTTTCCAATTTTTCCACATCCTTCTTGTAGTGTGGGGCCCAAAACTGGACACAATACTCCAGATGAGGCCTCACCAGTGCCGAATAGAGGGGAATGATCACTTCCCTCGATCTGCTGGCGATGCTCCTACTTATACAGCCCAAAATGCCGTTCGCCTTCTTGGCAACAAAGGCACACTGCTGACTCATATCCAGCTTCTCGTCCACTGTAACCCCTAGGTCCTTTTCTGCCAAACGCTTCTGCTTTAGTGATTCTCCAGTGCTCAGCGAAGAGTCCAGTACCTGTACTGCCTACACTATTTCTGGCAGAGCTCAGTCCCATATACTGTTTTCCACCTCTGCAGAGAGGTAGCAGATGTTGGGGCTTTGCAGGTCGGCTTCCCAGTGGAGGAGAAAGCAGTGACATAGGCTTTGGGCAGCCTGTACATGTAACTCATTGTATTTACACACCTTCACTAGTCCTGGAACAGAGGTGGTCACACAGCACACGGAGAACAGACTCCTCAGACCAAGAACCTGCCTCTCCTCAAACCAAAACGAAAACCAGCACAGCAGGTCTTCCCAAGCCTTACATTTGCTTGCACACTAAGGCCATGCCTACACTGAGAGCTTGATGTGTGATTCCCAGCCTGCAGACACAATCGCACTAGCTCAGTATAAATAGCAGAGTAGTCGCAGTATCCCGGGTGGCAGTAGCTGTGCAATGGCTTGGTCATGCCAAGTAGATACCCCCAGGATTTGAGTGAGGTTGTACTCAGCACAGCTAAGGTGTGCCCCTGTTGCTGCTACCCGTATGACCAAGCTACACTGCCATTTATATTCACACCAGCTCTCACTGAGCTGGCAGAAGTGTACACAAGCTGGGATCACTCCCCTAGCTCCTAGTGTGGACGTAGACTGTTTAACTGCGCCCCCTGGTGACACCTGTCATAACAGCATGCACAGCTGTGGCACCCAAACTTTGCTTATCTAGGACTCACATTGGAAACTTGCCAGGAGTCTGAGGGGCAAGCTCATTTTCATAAAATAGAGCAGACTGAAGCTACTGCCATAACACGGGCCTGAGAACATCCCTGAAATAGTTCCTGTGTGAACTACAGCAGATCCTTTAGAAAAATATGCAAAATAGATTTTAAAGTGGCCAGTGATGAAGGATCCAGCCCAGCCATTGATAATTTGTCCCAGCTGGTGATTACGCTCGCTACTAAGGGTATGTCTAGACTACCCGGATCGGCGGGTAGTGATCGATCTATCAGGGATCGATGTATCGTGTCTCGTCTAGACGCAATACATCGATCCCTGAACGCGCTCCCCGTCAACTCCAGAACTCCACCGGGGCGAGAGGTGGAAGCGGAGTCAACAGGGGAGCGGCGGCCGTTGATCCCGCACTGTGAGGACGTGACTTAAGTCGATCTAAGATACGTCGACTTCAGCTACGCTATTGTCGTAGCTGAAGTTGCATATCTTAGATCGATCCCCCACACACACACCCCCTCCCCAGTGTAGATCAGGCCTTGTACAGTTTATTGTCCCGTCTAATTCTCCCAGGCTTGGGCTTGTTGAAAAACTGTGGCTGCAGTAACTAGTCCCAGAAATTGGACATTTCAATTGGGAGTCCTTGGAGCGTGACTGTCTTGTTACTGCCCCTCTGGGCAGTGCGCGAGTACAGCGGGCTCCGATTCTTGTCAGTCAGTCCACACCGCTCCTGCAACACAATTGTAACTTCTACCAATACCAGGATGTTTGAAGAGTCTGGTTTAGGCAGCTGTGTGTGGATTAATTCTTACTAACCTCATGCTGTAGCATCCATGTACAGTAAAAGCTGTGTTATCTGGCACTTTACCAACCAGAAAGCTCTAGAATTGGCATTTCTGATTTCCCTTAAAAGTCCGGTTGGTGCGGGGCCAGCAGGCTCCCTACGTGGCTCTGCATGGCTTCCCAGAAGCGGCGACCTGTCCCTGCTGCTCCTAGGTGGAGGAATGGCCACGGGGACTCCCTGCACTGCCTCCGTCCCACCCTGAGTGCTGGCTCTGCAGCTCGCATTGGCTGGGAACTGCAGCCAATGCGAGCTGTGGGAGCGGCACCTGTGGGTGGAGGCAACGCGCAGAGCTGCCTGGCCGTGCTTCTGCCTAGGAGTAGCAGGAACACGTCGCCACTTCCTGGGAGCCACCTGAGGTAAGTGCTGCCTGGATCCAGCACCCCAAAACCCCTCCCGCACCCCGACCCCCTGCCCTGAGCCCTGTCCCACACCCAAACTCCCTCCCTCTTGGTTAACCAGAATTTTTGACTAACAGCCCCCCCACATTCCTCCAGCATACCGAATAACAAAGCTTTTACTGTACTTTGGTGAGCACAGCACTGATACTTTATCATTCAGTCATTCAGCAGCAGGAAGCATCATCAGGATCAGCCCCACTGTGCTAGGGGCACAAAACCAACTCCAGGAGAGTCCCTACCCCCAAAAGCTCACTGAATACAAGGTGCCAGCAGGTGTAACCAACAATAGGCACAAATACAGCCGGGGGGCGGGCACACAGCGACAGGAACAGGGGCTGCTGACATACAGTCCTTGGCATTTTCATTGTATTTCAGTAAACCAAAGCTATCAAAGTAAATAACTCACGTCTCTGACTCCTGCAAAGCTGATGGCTGGGTTCTCAACCACTCCATGAGGATGAGCAGTTCCTTAGAAAGGAACAAAATAAGGGAGAGGGGTTACATGACTGATTTCAGTAAAGGCAGTTTCAAGAGGAGCTCTGAACGAGTGTCAGTGATGGATGCAGTGCAGAAAGCCCAGGGCAGAATTCTCTGGCCTGGATTCTGCAGCCCATCAGACTAGATTGTTGCAATGGGCCCTTCTGGCTTTTAAATCCCCGACTCTACGTCAGGGCTTTCACAGAACCTCTTGGGGCCCCGCTCTCATGGCCCCTTCCTTTCCCCGTCCAGCGTGTCACTGGAATTGTCAAATTAACAGCGAACAAAGCGTCCAATTCCTAGAATCCGGCTAGTGGCTAATCCAGGCGTCTCACCCATATGGAGCTTGTAATATAGTAGGTCTCTGTCAATCCTGCATTCCGGTACAGGAGAAGCGAAGGGTGGAGGTGGGGAAAGGCTGGTCATGGTGTTGGGAGCCGGCCTGGCTGCGTTAGGGGCCATGGCGGCAGGGGGAAGGGTCAGGCCTGGCTGCGTTAGGCGCCATGGCGGGGGGAAGGGTCAGGCCTGGGTGAGTTAGAGGCCATGGCGGTGGGGGGAGGGTCGGGACTGGCTGAGTTAGGGGCCATGGCGGTGGGGGAGGATCAGGTCTGGCTGTGTTAGGGGCCATGGCGGCGGGGGGAAGGGTCAGGCCTGGGTGGGTTAGAGGCCATGGCAGTGGGGGGAGGGTCAGGCCTGGCTGAGTTAGGGGCCATGGCGGCGGGGGGAAGGGTCAGGCCTGGCTGCGTTAGGGGCCATGGCGGGGGGAAGGGTCAGGCCTGGGTGGGTTAGAGGCCATGATGACAGGGGAGGGTCAGGCCTGGCTGGGTTAGGGGCCATGGCGGTGGGGAAGGATCAGGCCTGGGTGGGTTAGAGGCCATGGCGGGGGGAAGGGTCAGGCCTAGGTGGGTTAGAGGCCATGATGACAGGGGAGGGTCAGGCCTGGCTGGGTTAGGGACCATGGCGGTGGGGGAGGGTCAGGCCTGGGTGGGTTAGAGGCCATGATGACAGGGGAGGGTCAGGCCTGGCTGGGTTAGAGGCCATGGCGGTGGGGGAGGGTCAGGCCTGGCTGGGTTAGAGGCCATGGCGGTGGGGGAGGGTCAGGCCTGACTGAGTTAGGGGCCATGGCGGCAGGGGAGGATCAGGCCTGACTGGGTTAGAGGCCATGGCGGCGGGGGAGAGTCAGGCCTGGCTGGGTTAGAGGCCATGGCGGTGGGGGAGGGTCGGGGCTGGCTGGGTTAGAGGCCATGGCGGTGGGGGAGGTTCAGGCCTGACTGGGTTAGAGGCCATGGCGGTGGGGGAGGGTCAGGCCTGACTGAGTTAGGGGCCATGGCGGTGGGGGAGGGTCAGGCCTGACTGAGTTAGGGGCCATGGCGGTGGGGGAGGGTCAGGCCTGACTGGGTTAGGGGCCATGGCGGTGGGGGAGGGTCAGGCCTGACTGAGTTAGGGGCCATGGCGGTGGGGGAGGGTCAGACCTGGCTGGGTTAGAGGCCATGGCGGTGGGGGAGGGTCAGGCCTGACTGGGTTAGAGGCCATGGCGGTGGGGGAGGGTCAGGCCTGACTGGGTTAGAGGCCATGGCGGTGGGGGAGGGTCAGGCCTGGCTGGGTTAGAGGCCATGGCGGTGGGGGAGGGTCAGGCCTGGCTGGGTTAGAGGCCATGGCGGTGGGGGAGGGTCAGGCCTGACTGGGTTAGAGGCCATGGCGGGGGGGGAGGGTCAGGCCTGACTGAGTTAGGGGCCATGGCGGGGGGGGAGGGTCAGGCCTGACTGAGTTAGGGGCCATGGCGGCGGGGGAGGATCAGGCCTGACTGGGTTAGAGGCCATGGCGGCGGGGGAGGGTCAGGCCTGGCTGGGTTAGAGGCCATGGCGGTGGGGGAGGGTCAGGCCTGGCTGGGTTAGAGGCCATGGCGGTGGGGGAGGGTCAGGCCTGACTGGGTTAGAGGCCATGGCGGGGGGGGAGGGTCAGGCCTGGCTGGGTTAGAGGCCATGGCGGTGGGGGAGGGTCAGGCCTGGCTGGGTTAGAGGCCATGGCGGTGGGGGAGGGTCAGGCCTGGCTGGGTTAGAGGCCATGGCGGCGGGGGAGGGTCAGGCCTGACTGGGTTAGAGGCCATGGCGGCGGGGGAGGGTCAGGCCTGGCTGGGTTAGAGGCCATGGCAGTGGGGGGAGGGTCAGGCCTGGCTGGGTTAGAGGCCATGGCGGCGGGGGAGGGTCAGGCCTGACTGGGTTAGAGGCCATGGCGGCGGGGGAGGGTCAGGCCTGGGTGGGTTAGAGGCCATGGCGGCGGGGGAGGGTCAGGCCTGGCTGGGTTAGAGGCCATGGCGGTGGGGGAGGGTCAGGGCTGGCCTTTGTCCCAGCCCCCTGCCAGTCCGAGCAGCCGGCAGTGGCCTGGGAGCTCTCCTCTCAGGCTGGGGGAAGGGGTCCTCCTCCCTCGTGTGCTGTGCACCCCATCCCCAGGATCTGCAGAGTCCCAGGTGCACCTGCCTAGCCTGCAGCTTCCCACTGCCCTTGTGCAGCTGAACTCAGCCAGTCCTCTCCAGCCCTGCCAGGTAGCCAGCTCCCCTCTAGAGGATCTTGAGAGGAGGGGCAGGCCTAACCCCCAGCCTGTGAGCTGAGCTCTGGGGCAGCCCAAGAGAAAGGGGTCAATGCCCAGTTCCAGT
Organism: Mauremys mutica; assembly: GCF_020497125.1. NCBI lineage: Eukaryota > Metazoa > Chordata > Testudines > Geoemydidae > Mauremys > Mauremys mutica. The sequence goes on from NC_059085.1 coordinate 7,863,936, forward strand.
GCACACTGTAGACTTCTCCCCCCAAACCCTTCGAAACCCTCCCAAAGAGGAGCAGGCATCTGGGGCTGGGCTTGACCCACTGTCCTGCTGCCAGTGCCCCTGGAGAGGGAAGGTGTCCTCCAAGGCGTTACTGGCAGTGCACACACCCCAGTCTCACAGGAGAGCTAGAGAAGGAGCAACAGTCTCATTCCCAACAAAAACTGACACTTGCTACTGACCCCCCCGACCCCAGTTAATGGGGGTGAATTGAAATGCTGGATGCGAGTAGCAGGTAAACTCCAGGGCTGTGCACCTCACAGGCCCACCGAGGGCTGAAAGCTGCTGTGGTGCTGCTAACTACTTCCCAAAGGCAGCCTGCCCCTCCCGGCATGCACTGGGGAAGATGGACAGGCCATCTCAAGCGCTGCCTGTGCCGGGGAGTGTCCCTGCTGCAGGGTGGAGCAGTGACGGAGCAGCCAGCACAGCTGGAGCCCACTGCATAAAGAGCCTTTTGATTTGCGGAGTTGTTAAGCCCCATTGACAATGGCAGCCCCTCTGGCTCGCGCACGTGGCCTGCACACTGACCCCTTTCTCTTGGGCTGCCCTTGGGCACTGCGCGGGGGTTTATCCTTCCAGAGCACACTGACTGGCTGTGTTCCTTGTCGTTGCTCCCTGCAGGCGTACGAGTGGGCGCTGGAGGGGATGCGACACCTAGCCTGCATCAGCATGGAGGACTGCAGCTCCCCAGAGCACTGTGCGGCAGGGATCAAGTGTCTGGAAAGCTACAAGGGCCAGCACCCGGAAATCAGCGATGCCAAATTCCAGGAGATGAAAGAGCTGGCCTGTGAGCTGAAGAGCGACAAAGGGCTGAAGCAGTGGAAATTTGCATGGTCCAAGTGCCAGGAGACAAAAGTGGTCTTTGAGAAGAAGCTAGAGGCTGCCCTGAGAACACGAAGGTCTCTGCTCTCTGAGCGGAAGCCAGGTGAGGGGGAGCACTCCCGGTGTGGTGCTGAGAGCAGCCGGCTGTCCCACAGGAGGCACTCGGAGGGAGCCATCCCCGGGCTGCTTTCAGACAGGAGTCACAGCGTGTCCCATTTCTACAGCAGGCCAAATCGTTCTCCTGCGTGGACCAGGGAAAAAGCTCTCTCACCATCCCTGAGCAGCTCCGGGGATGTCAATGCTGGGGAAGAATTGACCTCCCACGCTGCTCCCGGCATGAGTCCCCACTTGAGCAGGGTTTCTCTTGGTACAGTGGCCTGCGAGGCTCCATGCGACATGCCCGAGGACAAGCCAAACCTGGAGAGTATTTTAGAAATTCTTGAGGTGAATTCATCCTGCTCAACCACGTCAGCCTCCAGGAGGCCACTGTCCAAGAAGGTGCTGAAAAAGGCCCAAAGCTTTGATCTTCCCTGCAGTGAGAACCTGCGGTCCAGCTGCCAGAGGACTCTGAGTGAGCCGGCCAGGTACGGCAACACGGGAGTCTTCATTAAGGGGCTGGAAGTGAGCAGCACGGAGCTTGCGGACAGGACTCACATGGCACGGCAGCAAGCTGCTCACAGCTGGGCTGCACACTGCCTGCCAGAGGAGCAGAGCAGCTACGGCTCCACGCCAGAGGCCAAGAGCCGGGGCAGGTAGGTGACGTCTTCTCGCAGCCCGTGTGCAGGGGCCAGGCAGGCTGCGAGGGGATGGTTCTCACTGTGTCTGCTAAGGCGCGAAGCAGCACTCCTGGTGACACGGTACCGAGTGCTCTGCCGGAGCCTGCTTAATCTCCGGCACTGGGGCGAGGCCTGGGGTGGAGCCAGGCCCCATGGGCTGAGGAGGCAGATTCAGAGAGGTGCAAAAGGGAAGCTCCAGCTGGGTCAGGGAGGAGTCGCCACCTCCCACCACACGCGCTACAGCGATGCCCCCTTGCGAGGAAGGAGGGGAAAGGGTCTCTAATGAGGCAACGTCTAGGTTATTGGCACTAAAGGAGGACGACCTCTAGCCAGGCCGTGGGCCCTCTGCAATGAGATGGGTATTATTTTATTTTGCGAATGCACAGGTGGTACGATAAAGATGTAAGAACTGGGGCACCCATTTCCTGGGGATAAAGAAACACCAAGAGAAAAGCCTCTCCCCGGTACGGCACTGGGCTCTAGGCTCCCGTTTTCAACAGGGCTGACACGTCTTCTTGCAGCATTTTCCCCCGAGGGATGCCCAGAAGGGGAAGGAGGTTGGGTTTTAGCGTGGCCTTGAACTGGAAGGCGCACGCTCCGCTCAGGGACCCAGCAGTCCACTGAGATGGCCTGTCGTGTCCGAAAACAATGGCACAGGTTCCCCAACGTGGAAGAGAGGCGAGGAAGGGGGCTGAGGATCCCAAAGTGGTTCAGGATGATCATAGAATCATAGAATCATAGAATTCAAGATCAGAAGGGACCATTATGATCATCTAGTCTGACCTCCTGCAAGATGCAGGCCACATTAGCCGATCTACCCACTTTTTTAGCAAGCGACCCCTGCCCCATGCTTCGGAGGAAGGCGAAAAACCTCCAGGGACACTGCCAATCTGCCCTGGAGGAAAATTCCTTCCCGACCCCAAATATGGCGGTCAGCTGAACCCCGAGCATGCGGGCAAGACTCTCCAGCCATACCCTCTGAAAGAGGTTAAGAATATCATATTATTGACCCAATTTGACCCAATTAAGTACCAGTTTGGCACTTAATTGACCTATTGACTAAGCCCGTTATCCTATTATACCATCTCCTCCATAAACTTAACTAGCTTAATCTTAAAGTCATGGAGGTCCTTCGCCCCTACTGTTTCCCTCGGTAGGCTGTTCCAGTATTGCACTCCCCTGATGGTTAGAAACCTTCGTCTAATTTCAAGCCTAAATTTCCTGACTGACAATTTATATCCGTTTGTCCTCGTGTCTACATTAGCACTGAGCTGAAATAATTCCTCTCCTTCCCTGGTATTTATCCCTCTGATATATTTAAAGAGTGCAATCATATCTCCCCTTATCCTTCTTTTGGTTAAGGAAAACAAACCGAGCTCCTCAAGTCTCCTGTCATACGACAGGCCTTCCATTCCTCGGATCATTCTAGTGGCCCTTCTTTGTACCCGTTCCAGTTTTAACTCATCCTTCTTAAACATGGGAGACCAAAACTGCACACAATACTCCAAATGAGGTCTCACCAACGCCTTATATAACGGGACTAGCACTTCCTTATCCCTACTAGAAATACCCCGCCTAATGCAACCCAAGACCGCATTAGCTTTTTTAACGGCCACATCACATTGCCTACTCATAGTCATCCTACGATCAACCAGGACTCCCAGGTCCTTCTCCTCCTCCGTTACTTCCAACTGGTGCGTCCCTAGCTTATAACTAAAATTCTTGTTAGTCATCCCTAAATGCATAACCTTACACTTCTCACTATTGAATTTCATCCTGTTACTAATACTCCAGTTTACAAGGTCATCCAAATCTCCCTGGAGGATATCCCGATCCTTCTCCGAATTGGCAATACCTCCCAACTTGGTGTCGTCCGCAAACTTTATCAGCCCACTCCTACTCTTGGTTCCCAGGTCAGCAATAAATAGATTGAATAAAATAGGACCCAAAACCGAACCTTGAGGAACTCCACTGGTAACCCCCCTCCAACCCGACAGTTCCCCTTTCAGTACTACCCTCTGCAGTCTCCCCTTTAACCAACTCCTTATCCACCTCTGGATTTTCATTTCGATCCCCATCTTTTCCAATTTAACCAATAATTCCTCATGCGGTACCGTATCAAACGCCTTACTGAAATCCAGATATATTAGATCCACCGCATTTCCCTTGTCTAAAAAATCTGTTACTTTCTCAAAGAAGGAGATCAGATTGGTTTGGCACGATCTACCTTTCGTAAATCCATGCTGTAATCTATCCCAGTTGTCATCGGCCTCCTGCTCCTTAACCACTCTCTCTTTCAAATTTTTTTCCATTACTTTGCATACTACAGATGTTAAACTAACAGGCCTGTAGTTACCCGGGTCACTTTTTTTCCCCTTCTTGAATATAGGAACTACATTAGCTAATCTCCAGTCCAACGGTACAATCCCCGAATTTAGAGATTTATTAAAAATCATCGCTAACGGGCTAGTAATATCACTCGCCAATTCCCTTAATATTCTAGGATGAAGATTATCCGGGCCCCCCGATTTACTTCCGTTAAGCTGTTCAAGTTTGGCCTCCACCTCAGATACCGTAATGTCTACCCCCATATCTTCATTCCCATCGGTCCCTCTATCACTATTCCTTAGCCCTTCATTAGCCTCATTAAAGACCGTGGCAAAATATTCATTCAGATATTGTGCCATTCCAAGATTATCCCTAATCTCCACTCCGTTTAAAGTTTTAAGCGGTCCCACTTCTTCCTTCTTGGTTTTCTTCCTATTTATATGGCTAAAAAACCTTTTGCTATTGGTTTTAATCCCCTTCGCTAGGTCCATCTCCACCCGTCGCTTTGCCTTTCTCACTGCATCCCTACACCCTCTGACCTCAATAAGGTAGGTTTCTTTGCTGATCCCTCCCATTTTCCACTCCCGGTACGCTTTCTGTTTTTTCTTAATGACCCCTCTAAGACGCTTGGTCATCCAGCTCGGTCTAAAACTGCTACCTACGAGCCGTTTTCCCTTTCTCGGGATACATGCCTCTGACAACTCCTGCAATTTCAACCTGAAGTAACCCCAGGCGTCATCTACCTTTAGATTCCTAAATATGTTGGTCCAGTCCACTTCCCTAACTAGTCGTCTTAATTTAGTAAAGTTAGCCCTTTTGAAATCGTAAACCCTAGTCTCAGATGCAATATTGATTATCCTCTCATTAATTTTGAAACGAATTAGCTCGTGATCACTCGAGCCAAGGTTGTCCCCTACAACTATTTCCTCAACAAGGTCCTCATTACTCACCAAAATCAGATCTAAAATGGCATCCCCCCTCGTCGGTTCAGCAACCACTTGATGGAGGAATTCATCAGCTATCACGTCTAGGAAAAGCTGAGCCCTATTGTTATTACTAGCATTTGTTTCCCAATCTATATCTGGGAAGTTAAAGTCTCCCATGATCAAGCAGTTCCTATTAGTGTTTACCTCCTTAAAAACATTAAAGAGCTCTCTATCCGTCTCCAAGCTAGATCCTGGCGGTCTATAGCACACCCCAATCACTATCCCGGGTGAGGCTCTGGTAGTTTTCTTCCCTAATGTGACCATTGCCCACACAGACTCCGTATTAACCATTGCATTGCTAGTTATTTCATTACATTTCACCTCATTATTGATATACAATGCTACTCCCCCACCTTTACCTTTGCATCGGTCTTTTCTAAACAGCACATACCCTTCCATACCTGTACTCCAGTCATGGCTATCGTTCCACCATGTTTCGGTTATTCCTACGATATCCGGTTTCAATTCTCGGACCAGGAGCTCCAGTTCCTCCATTTTATTACCTAAGCTTCTCGCATTGGTGAACAAACATCCTACCTTTTGCTGTTGGGCTCCTCTCACTCTTCTCACCCCGCTCGGTAGGGACACAGTACTACCAGTATGACCTGTCGATCTAGTATCTGTCCCCCCCCTCTTCCTTACACCTAACCGTCCCCCTCTGGCTATATCTGTTGTTATCTTCTTGTTCTCACTCCCAATGTATAAATGATGTGACGTGCTGGGGTATAATCCAGACCTGTGCGGGGTTTGTGTCCCCCCTGCCCTGTCACCTGGGGTGCCTTGCAATGCCTCACTGGTACAGCTCCCAGCCTGGGCTGCTCACAAGCAGCCTGCCAGCATTCAGGTCACTCCCGGATGTGTCTGGGTGTAACTGCAGCCTGCCAGTCACACCCTGTCTCTCACCAGCCTTGGTTCTACTGCAGGGTGACCCCAGCTCACTCCTAGTCCCGGCAGGGGCGGCTCTAGGTTTTTGGCCGCCCCAAGCAGTCATGCCCGGGAGGCGCCCCGGAGCCGCGGGAGCAGCGGACCTCCCGCGGGCATGACTGCAGAGGGTCCGCTGGTCGCGCGGCTCGGCTGGACCTCCCGCAGCTGCGGACGGTTCGCAGGTCTGGCGGCTCCGCTTGAGCTGCCACAGGCATTCCTGCGGGAGGTCCAGCCAAGCCGCGGGACCAGCGAACCGTCCGCAGTCATGCCTGCGGCAGGTCCACTGGAGCTGCGGGACGAGCGCCCCCTCCGCAGTCATGCCTGCGGCAGGTCCGGTCGTCCCGGGGCTCCGGTGGACCTCCCGCAGGCATGACTGCGGCAGGTCCGCCGGCCCAGCCTGCCGCCCCCCCGGGAAAGGGCCGCCCCACGCGCGTGCTTGCCGTGCTGGGGTCTGGAGCCGGCCCTGAGTCCCGGACTTTCCCCCAGAAATGCATGTCCTGTACTGCCCAGCCCCCTCCCGGACAGTCCAGATATAGCAAGGTCATTATTCCTTTAAGGGAAGAATATATACTAGCTTGTTATCTGAAGTAGAGTTACTCAGACACTTCAACTTAACCACACTGGATTAGATAAAACAATAAAACAAGTGAATTGACTAGAAAGAGAGTGATTCTGAGTGAGTACAAGCAATGAGGCATAAAAGTCAGAAATGGTTACGAGAAAAAATAAAGATAAAACTCTTCCTAGTGCCTAACTGAACAAACGACATTAGATTCAGGCAAAGTTTCTCACCACGTACGTGGCAGGGCTGGCAGTGGACCAGGGCACCCTGAACCACTTTGGGATGACCCAGATCCTGCACCCCCTTCCTCAAGTGACCGAATACAGCCCTGTGTTCACACCCTACATGCTACGGTAAGAATCTCTGTACAAGCCATGCCCTGAGAGGTGCTGCAATACTGACCCAACTCCTTGGGTCAGGCCCCCTCCCCCGGAGTCCAGCAGGCGGCTCCCTTTGTCTTCGCAGGGACAGCGAATGAGATGGGCAGGGCAAGAGAGGGGAGCCTGGGGGGTTTGCCCATCCTTTTTAGAGGTGTTTAGTCCCTCTTTGAAAAGCATTTTGAGCTGAGCACCAGGAGCCAGGCGGCCTGCTACACAAAGGAGACCCCGTGCAGGTGCTTTGCTAAGATGCAGATCGTTCGGCCCCTGACTCCGTTTTTGGTCAAAGACTGGCCATTTGGTAGGAAATGGCCCATTAGCTTTGTTGTCCCCTGGCTGGGACGTCAACTCGCCCCTTTGTCTTTGAGAAACTGGGTTAACCACTCCCCAGACTTACCTGGGAAACACTCTTCAGTCAGCTGATTTCAGCTTATGTCCATAACTTTACATATAATGTGGCTATAGGCGCTTTGCCATGATACTGCTGATCAGCATAGAATCATAGAATCATAGAATCTCAGGGTTGGAAGGGACCTCAGGAGGTATCTAGTCCCACCCCCTGCTCAAAGCAGGACCAATCCCCAACTAAATCATCCCAGCCAGGGCTTTGTCAAGCCTGACCTTAAAAACCTCTAAGGAAGGAGATTCCAAGTTATGAGTTTCCAATGACACCTCTCAGGGCATGGCTTGTACAGAGATTCTTACCGTAGCATGTAGGGTGTGAACACAGGGCTGTATTCGGTCACTTGAGGAAGGGGGCGCAGGATCTGGGTCATCCCAAAGTGGTTCAGGGTGCCCTGGTCCACTGCCAGCCCTGCCACGTACGTGCAGCATGTCTTGCTACTGCAGCAGCCAAGGCCAAAGGGGAGGATCTTAGCTGCCTCTGGCAGAGTTGGCAGACCTCCTATTCTGCCTGGCGCTCGGCTGGTAGGCTGTTCCCCTAAAGGGTGCTGGAGCTGAAGGGGAATGTCCGTGGAAAGCAGATGGAGCAATCCCAGAGTCCCTGCAGAGTGCTCAGAGCAGTTCCTTGGGGCTGTGGCCAGGCAAACAACTGACTGTTTGACTCTGCGAGGCAATGCTGGAGCTGCTGCTGGGAAAGAGGCGAAGGCTGAGGGGTGCAGGCTGGAAGGAGCAACCAGCTGGGAGTATGACCCCTGTTGAGGGCGTCGGTTGCAGGGTCCTGTTGGGTTTTTTTGCTGCTCCCTTCTGGATACCCACCCAGGTGCTGCAGTAAGGGAAAGGGGTGGGGATGAGGGTGAAGCAGGCAGGAAGGAATTAATTTCCCACTGAAAGTTAAATCAAATAGCAGAAGCTTCTCAGCTAAAAGCCAGCTGCACCTGCCCCCAAAGGAAAGAGTCTCTCCATAGCCCAGTCCCCTTGGGGTGCCGAGAAGGGACCTGCCAACACCTCTGCCCCCCGCTGGCTATGCAGCACGCAAGCCAAGCCCTCAGGCCTCAGGTGGTTAGTATCTTCCTGGCCAGGCGTGAGCAGTGGTGTAGGTGGTCACAGGAGAGACATGTAGACAGCCCCACCCCGCCCTGCTCGGGGCTGGGATGCCATGAGCAGGAAGCCATGGCTGGGTCCCCCATGGCTCTCCGGGGCACTGTTCCCACGGAGGGGCCTTTTGGATCATTCTCCCCAAGAGCAGCTTCCCATGGTCTGTGTGACGCCCTCCTGCACCCTGGGTCCTTGGGGGCTTCCCTTGGCCTTTCTAGTCACTTGACTGGGACAGCCATCTGTCCTGGGCCAGCCCGACGGTGCTGCCCATGGCAAGGTAGGCCGCCTGTGCGCAGGGGAGTGGGGAGAACCTTTCCCAGAGAGGTGGTGGGGGTGTAGCAGGAAAGGCTGTTAAGATGGCTGTACTCCCTCCAGCACCCCCACGTGCATGTCCAGTATCTTGCACTTTCTTACCTCCCTGTTCGTGACCAGCCTGGCATGTACTCGGTGAGCTGCTTCCCGAGGAGCCATGCTGTCCCGCTGTCCTTCCCCGTTAGCAGGGCAGGAAACAGAATGTTTGCAAATAAAAGCAGAGATTCTGATGCCACCCCAGCTGGTGGAGCCGAGGCCAGGCACCCATGTGCCTGCAGAGCCTGTACCAGAGCCAGCCCCACAGTCTCCCCTTCCCGACTGAGATTTTCTGCCTCTGCAGCAAACTGCGGCACATCATCGACGAGATGGTGACCACGGAGCGGGAGTACGTGCGGTCTCTGTGTTACATCATCGAGAGCTACTTCCCCGAGATGGAGCGCCTGGACCTGCCCCAGGACCTGAGAGGGAAGCGCAGCGTCATTTTCGGGAACCTGGAGAAGCTCTACGACTTTCACAGCCAGTACTTCCTGCGGGAACTGGAGAGCTGCTGTAACCATCCGCTGCGCGTCAGCCACGGCTTCCTCAGACACGTAAGCACCCGCGCCCGCCTGGCCGTCCTGCGCCCGCCTGGCTGTCCTGCCCCTGGGCTGGGCCATGAAAGGGGCCATTGGCTGTGCAGTCTGCTTGCTGGAGCCCTCTGCTCAGAGCAGGGGTTACTGCAGAGCCTGTCCCTGGGCGTCCGCCCCGGAGCCGGCCCGTGTTGGACGGGGACACTGAGCTCCAGAGTCATGCCTTCGGAGCAGCCCAGGTTCCTGCTACAAGCCTCGCTCCGAAGCCCAGCTGAGCTTGCGGAGCTGGGAGGGAAATGGACGTGCTGCTCTGGAAGGAGTTGTGTCTTGTTAACACAGCGAGTGGCTAGAGCCTGCTCCCAGGCGTGTAAGAGACACGTGGCCTTGTGATCATACAGGGAAGGAGCAGTGCACATTCATGCAGCCAGGGCCAGTACGACAGGGTCCCCAAGGCACGGCCCAGCTGCCTCAGCAGGGGCTGGGAAGTGGGGAGAGGCCGCAGTCTGGGGAAGCATTGGCAAGGTGAGGTGCGGTGCCCTCAAGAGAGGCAGGGCCCTGCGACCGGCAGAGCCGTGCATTGGCCCCTATACCCAAGGGAGCGACGAGACCTGCCCTGGGCTGATTTCCTAGGCTCTGCTGTGTGCTCACTACTTACGCTCCCCTTTTAGCACTTCTCTCCTCGGCATTTTCTGTCCGTTTAATGAACATCTCTCCCCCGCATACACACCGCCCCTGGTGTTCCCCAGGACGCCCGACCCGGGGGTGATGGCTGGGCCAGGCCCCCAGACCCACAGGCTTCCTAAGGCCTGTTGCCTGGCTCCTGCAGCATGGGAGGGAATAGGAGCTTTGTACACTGGCCGGCCCTGAAAGCTCCATCAGAGGGCAGAGTCGAGAACACGTCCTGGCCACTTCCTGGAGGCCAGGGCCCCGGAGCACAGTAGGACAATCCAGGCCTGGGGACCGTAATGCGGACGTGGCCAGGGGACTCTCATCAGTTCTGCTGAGAGCTCCAGTAGGGCCTGTGCTGGCTTTACTGATGTTACGCCCACCGTCCCAGCACAGACCATGGGAGAAGCAGGCGTGTTGGCCCCTTCCTGCTCAGACCGAGGCCTGGTTCTGCTCCCAGTTCACCAGCAAAACCACCTCCAGGCAACAAATCCTCAAGGCTTGTGAGCGGAGGCGGCCAGTATGCAGCAGGCAGCTTGCGCTCAAGGCAGCTCCGCCGGGACTGGGGAAGAGCAGATGCTGCATTTTTCTCCCGTTGTTCCTGACTGTTAAGGGACATTTCCAGGGCAACAGGATCTTTGCTTCTTAGAGTCCATCAGCCCCTGTGACTCGTGCTCCATTTGTGATGGCAGATGGGGAAGGAATTGCAGGAGCAGGTGGTCTCTCAGGGTACGTCTACACTGCGCTTAGACACCGCGGCTGGCCCGGGCCAGCTGACTCGGGCTCCCGGGGCTGTTTAATGGCAGTATTGACTTCCAGGCTTGGGTTGGAGCCTGGGCTCTCGGATCCCACGAGGTGGGAGGATCCCAGAGCTCAGGCTGCAGCCCGAACCCAAAGTCTAAACTGCAATTAAACAGCCCCTTAGCCTGGGAACCCAAGTCAGCTGGCACGGGCCAGCCGTGGGTTTTTAATTGCAATGGAGATATACCCTAAGTCCAAAGATCCTCGACTCTTGGATGCGGGAGAGGGGCAGGGAGCCTTGGCTCTAAAGCAGAGTTGTGGCAGGACAGCGTGATTCCCTCTCCACCAGGCCGGGAACGCCAGCTGCAGTGTCTCTTTACGGTCACGTTCAGCCGTCGCTGTAAGGGTCTGCAGGCCATACAGCCCACAGGGACTCCCAGGCAAGGAGCAGAAGGAAGATCCTGAGGGACAACCAGCAAACAACCCTGTCTGCCGCAATGCTGACATGGAGTTGAAGGAGTTACCCAGGGCTCCTGGCGAGGTCCCAGGAATCCGTAGGGAGAGTCGTCCTCCCCAGTTCCCATGTGCACAGGCCCAGTGTAGCCAGTTAAAGTCCGGGGCCTGGGGGAGTTGCTTTGCAGACTCTCTGCAGCAATTCTCTGCAAAGGAAACGGGGTCACTTGACAACAGGGCTGGCATTACCTCGGGTGACAGCCGCAGTCCCGGACTGTGTAGGGGTCCTTCAGGGGTGTTTGTTTCTGTTGCAGAAGGATCAGTTTGGGATGTACGCATTATACAGCAAAAACAAACCCAAATCCGACTCGCTGCTGGCCAGCCACGGGAACACGTTCTTTAAGGTAAATCCCCTGTGCCCTGAGCCCAGATCAGGGCTCCGTGGTTCATTGGGGTTGGGATTGGGTCCCTCCCGCATCTGCTTAAAGAAACCTAGCCCCTGTTGAGGACACAGGGTGCGGGCTCTGTGCTGTCTTCTGGAATTGCCTGGCTCACACAGTGTGAGGAGCCAAGCGGGAGTACTCTGCCTTGGAAAGGTGTCCTGCAAACAACTGATTCCCAGGGCCGGTGCAATCACTGGGCGAACTAGGCGGTGGCCTCGGGCGCTAAGTGGTTGGGGTGCCAAAAAGCAGTGCCCTGGCTCGGCAGGGAGGAGCCGCCTTCCGGAGGCACCGGAGAGCCAGAGCATCGGCGAGCCCCAGCCATGGAGGAGCCGGCGTGGCGCAGGGGGCCAGCAGCCCCGCAAAGGTGGTGGCGCCCCCACCCCTCCTGCCCAGGCTGCGCCCCTCCCCCCCGGGGGCTCCTGCAGGCTGCAGCAGATGCATGCGGGCGCTGGCCCCCGTGTGCCCCCCGGCTCCCCCCTCGCCGCGCTCGGGCTCTGCGACTCCTGGGAGGGTGACCGGCTGCCGCCGCTGCCCCTCCCAGAGTAAGCTCAGGGCCCTTTGCCCCGACGGTGGCGGCAGCTCACATGCCCGGGAGCCGCAGAGCCCGAGCACAGCGACGGGGGAGCCGGGGGGCGCAGGAGGGCTGCCGCCCGCATGCATCCGCTGCAGCCTGCAGGAGGCCCCGGGAGGGGGGGCGCCGGGCCTCAGCCTGGGCAGGAGGGGTGGGGGGCGCGGCTGCTCCCCGCTAGCAGCACCGCCGCCTTTGCAGGGCTGCTGCCCCCCTGTGCCGCGCCGGCTCCTCCATGGCTGGGGCTTGCTGCTGCCGCAAGCAGGACGCTCTGGCTCTCTGGTGCCTCCGGAAGGCGGCTCCTCCCTGCCAAGCTGCTGCAGCAGCCCAAGCCCGTCAAAGCCAGTGAGTGGACTCAGGGCGGGGGCCGCCGGGGTGGGGAGGGGAGGGCTCACGGGGGGGGCTGTGCACGCTCCAGGGGAGTTCAGGGGGGCGGGGAGGGGGGAACCTGGTCTGGGGAGCAGCCCCTGGGCATGGCTGGCCCCTGGGGTCTATAAAGGCTCATTGGGACGGATGTGCAAGCGGGGAGAGGGGGGCACGAGGTGGAAGTTTTGCCTGGGGTGCACAGTATCCTTGCACCGGCCCTGCTGCTTCCTCCTCTGCACGTCCTGGCTCCGCTCCTTCCCGCAGCTTACAGAGCCCTAGTGAGCAGGAGGCTCCGCTGGGGAATGTTTGGCAAACCCAGCGAGCCGTTAGCCCCGGCCCCAGGGCTTGGGGCAGCGGAGGCCGTGCCGTTCCCCAGGAACAGCGGCTGCTCACACACACCGCTCTGCTGATCAGCTTTCTCGGGGGGTCTCAGTTCAAGCAGGTGCAACTGGGGGATAAAATGGATCTCGCCTCCTACCTGCTGAAACCCATCCAGCGCATGAGTAAATACGCCCTGCTGCTGAAGGACCTGATCAAGGAGTGCAGCGAGGCCCAGGAGCAGGAGCTGGGCTACCTCCGAGCAGCGGAGGAGATGGTGAAATTCCAGCTTCGGCACGGCAACGACCTGCTAGCCATGGACGCCATCCGAGATTGTGATGTACGTGCGGGGCCCTCTCCCTGGACGGGGGGTCATTCTTCCCTCCACATGCACACCCGGCCCCCGGCAGACGTTGAGACTTGCCCTGTAGCACCGTATGGGGGACAGGATCCCAAAGCCCACCTGGGCCTTGCAGAGGACATGGCCTTGGGAGGAGGTGCTGAGCCCCTTATGCTGCGGTCAAGGACTCCATGAGTTGAGCGGTTGCTGCGAAGTGGGACTCTCCCGTTGGCACAGGCATTGCCCCTCCCCAGGGGCGGCAGCAAGGGCCGTGGAAGAATTCTCCTGTCAGCCTCGCACTGTTCACATGGGGACTTAGGGCGGCTTATCTGCGTCGCTCAGGGCGGACGCCGACCTCATTTTCTAGTGTAGACCAGGCCTGAGCTGTGTCAGCAAGTCCTGGCTGAGTGCAAGGGGCTGTGCCCTGTTTAGTGGCAGTGGTGCCGTCCCTGCTCGCTGGCCAGGCCGAGCTGTCTGTGGGTGGGGACAGGTGCCGACTACCACCCACAGAACCACCTCCCGGAGCTTGGGTCTGAGCTCAGCCGCTCTTCCTCGCAGGGGGGCAGAGATGGACACGGCTTGTGGTGCCGTGGGGGAGGTTCCGGCCAGCAGCGGTCAGCATCACCATTCACAGGGTTTGCTGGGCTCCACCCCTCTCTCCAGTGACCTAGTAACCAGGGCCGGCTCTACCAACCCGAACTGCCGAAGCAAAAAAACCCGCCTGGACTGTGTCACCCCAAGGCTGGAGGGAAGAGGGAAAGCCGCCCCTTAGCATGTGCCGCCCCTTAGCTTCCTCCACTGGTGCCTGGAGCCGGCCCTGCTAGTAACAATCTGTCACAGAGTCCCAGTGTCTGTGCCCCAGTCTGTGGGAGTGCCCCTGTAGTGGGCCGGGCCCCAAGGCCCCACACCGTTCCACCGGGGCAGACTGAGAGACTGGGCTGTCGGCACCAGTGACCCCGTCTCTCTTCGTGGCTCCCTGCACCGAATCCAGCCCCGCCAGACTCCTGCGGGAGATCTGTGCTGTCCCCCGTCAGGGTGCAGTGCTCTCAGGGAGTATTCACAGCGACACAGGCAGCCTCTCCAAACCACGGTACCATCACCTGGCTACAGAACCTGAACGCAGTGGGGTTAGCTCAGATAGGCAGGAGTTACGCCATAGTCCACCCTGGCTAAGCCAGCGCCACGATGGGCCAGCCAAGCTGCGGTGGACTCATCTCTGGCTCTCTCCCGTCACCTGTTTGTCTCCCCAAGTTCACACTCCTGAGTCCCCCCCAAAAAACCCTTCTTCCAGTCACCCGACACCCTGTTCTCCAGCTCAGTTCCCAGTCCCACCTGCTGGGGTTTCCTGCTCTTAGGTGTTGATCATTCAGACCTTGGGCCTGGACCCTGGGTTGGTTTGAGCCAGTTCCTTGCTGACTCTCTTCATTCCCTCCCAGACACTCACACCTCCTGTGCTGTTCCAGGAGCACTGTTAACTCTTTTACACCCGCTGGGTAGCAATGCAACATGCAGAGGGAAACTGAGGCTTGCCCTCGGAGTCATACAAATACTGCAGAATATTCCCACTTCTTCACACATTCCCCCTCGGTAAGGGAGCAAACGGGCCCTGGCGGGTACATGCAAGAGGCTGGCAGCCCGGACTCGTGCAGGGGGACAATCACCCAAGCAGAAGGCCAGCCAGGCCTTGGTGCTGCTTATACCCCACTTAAATCCTAGTTAGAGGGCTGAGGCAGTGCTCTGTGGGGTGAATGTCGCCCCTCCTGACCTGGGTCTCTCTTGGGATCCCTGGTTCCTGGGTGAAGCAAGGAAGGTTCCTCTCTCAGTCTCCCCGTCTTTCCCTCTGCAAATTCCCTTCCTCCACCATATCTGGCTGCAGTGTCTCACCAGCAGCCGGGGACACGGGGACCAGGCTGCCTCAAGCGTCTGGTCCCTGCTGTCCACACACAGCCCTGCCCTCTGCAGCTGCAGTCACGGCAGCGCTGTAGTGCTGGGCAGCAGTCCCAGCCGGTTCAGTGGCGGGCTCTGCTTTACTGGGCTGGCGTTCCCTGTGGCCAGGTGAACCTCAAGGAGCAGGGGCAGCTGATGCGGCAGGACGAGTTCACCATCTGGCTGGGCCGCAAGAAGTGCCAGAGACACGTCTTCCTGTTTGAGGATCTGATTCTCTTCAGCAAGCCCAAGCGGATCGAGGGCGGCTTCGACGTGTACATCTACAAGCGCTCGTTCAAGGTCAGGCCGCCGCTGCGGCGTGCTCCACACAGCAGCGCCTCTGGGGGGCGTTCCTGGGCACACTCTTACCACTGTCACCCACCCGTATTGCGGGAGCCCCTCGGAGCCCAGACCTGGGCCGGACCCCCCAGTGCCAGGCACTGTACAGACGCAGGGCAGAGCAGCTCACGGTGTAGCAGACAGGCTCCAGAGGGAGACGATATGCGTATGGCCCTGTGTTCCCTGCTGGGCCAGGGCTGGCAGGGCACCGCTGTGCTGCTGGAGAGGGCTGCCCCAGCGTTGGGGGGGCCGGGGGGTGCTCCCACAGTGCCATGACTCTGCTGCTGCACGGCCAGGCGAGACGGGGCCAGGCCTCAGCAGCCGTCACCATGAGGGTCATGCAGGCCAGGGGGCTGAATTTTCTCGGCGTCTCCAGGGATGTGCTGGAGGGCGGGACGTGTTCCGCGGCATGGGCTGGGGGCGCGATCCAGGACAGATCCGTGGCCCCACCTTCCCAGCGCCCCCGTAGCCCCCTCCCCCCGTGCCTCCCAGACATTGCGTGCTCCCTCTCCCCAGACGGCAGACATCGGCCTGACGGAGAACACCGGGGACAGCGGCCTGCGCTTTGAGATCTGGTTCCGACGGCGGAAGTCCAGCGATACGTACGTCCTCCAGGCCAGCACAGCGGAGACCAAGCAAGTCTGGACCAAGGACATTGCCAAGATCCTGTGGCAGCAGGCCACCCGCAACAAAGGTGCGGCCCCTCCCCATGGGACCTCCATCCCTTGGGGGCTCCCTGGGGCCCTGCTCTCCACACTGACCCAGGGAACCTGGGAGCTTTGGGAAGCCGCTTTGCCACGTGCGGTGGGGAATGACAACACTCCCATGCTCTTTCCCTCGGTCAATTGTACTGCACGGCTGTGTCCCACTCCCTGTGCTGCCCAGGCTGAGGGACAGAGACTTGCCAGGGGTCACTCAGCAAATCGGTGGCTGAGCCAGGTGTGACAGCTCCCCAGGTCTGTGCTACACCCCAGCTTCTAGGCAATCTCCTGGAGGAGCCTCCTCTGTGCAACACACACACACACACACCCCGGGTCCAGCTCTTCCTTCAGAGCAGGACCCGCGTCCGCACTGTCCAAGCCTGAGCTGGGCGTCACACCAGGAACTCGGCCCAGCAGGTCCAGCTGAGGAGGCTCTTTCACACCCGAGTGATGTGGTTGTACCGACCTAATTTCCTAGTGTCGTCCTTAGCCTGCCCTAAGAGCAGCCGTAATCCCTTCCCCCGCACTGGTAGCAATGCAAAGCATGCAGGAAACTGAGGCACACATAAGACTATTACAATAAATTCCCACCAGGAGAACTCGCGTCTCCTGAGTCCTAGGGCAATGTCCCTTTCAGGAGGCCGCGCAGGCTCTTTATGCTGGGGCTTGCAGGGCAGCACCATCTCCCCCAGGCATGCAGCCGAAGACCCTCCATCCAGAGCCTGAGCCCGCACTCGGCCTTGGCCAGAGCCCCAGTCCTGGTGGGGCTCACTCGCTTGTTTGCCAGCTCTCCCAACAGAGCGTCCCGCGAGCGGCGAGTGGCAGAGGAGCCGGGCCCGGCCGGTGCCTCGCTAGCAGAGATCCAGCAGCCTGCGGGGCTGCTGTGGGCTCGGGGCCCAGGGGGTCAGTGCAGTCTCCTCTGTGCTGGAGAAGGGGGGGAGCCTGCAGTTTGCTCTATGCTCCGCTGCTGTCTCCTCAGAAATCCGCAGGCAGGAGATGGTGTCCATGGGGGTAGGGAACAAGCCGTTTCTCGACATCACGCCCAGCGAGGCAGCTATCAACGACCGCGCCATCGATTACATCATGAAGGGCAGAGGTAGGTGCCAGCCCCGCTGCCCCTCCGCCCAGAGCCAGCGCGCGGGGCTGACGCTCGTGGCTTTGTTTTGTGGCAGGAGCTCGGACGAGGGCCTCCATCGCGGTGTCGCTGTTTGACCACTCCAACCCCTACAAGAGAAGCCAGACGCCGCTCTCCGCCGGCAGCACCCCTGCCTCCTACAGCCCGTCCTCCTCCTCCCTGCTCGGGCCCCTCAACCTGCACGTGTACCTGGAGCAGACCCTGCTGCCGGGCGTGCTGGCCCCCGGCCGCCCCTGCATCGAGGAAGATGAGCAGGAGCACGAGACCAGCAGCCAGCCTTCGCTGAGTACGTCTGAGCGGCCAGCCGCAGCGCAGCGCCCTGACGCAGCCGTCCCTCACCCAGCTCCCTCGCCATGGGGCCGGCCCCTGGGCAGGGCAGAGCACGTGCAGACCAGCCCAGGGCCCTGCCTCCATGATCCCCCATGGGCCTGTCTCCCTCTGCCCCCGTTTGCTGGGGGGCTAGGATGGGCCCCAGTTCACAGCCAGTGCCCCGTGCGGGGACTGTCCCCCAGCCCCTCTGCCATCCCCCCTCCCCCCTCCCCGTGTGCATTCGACGTGAGACTGTTGGTGTTTTGTGGTGGCTGGTTTCCCAGGCCCCAAGCGCGGCTCTGCCGGCTTTAGGCAGGGTCCTGGGCTCCCCCGCGCTCTCCGTCCGTGGTGAACCCTGTTCTCTGCAGCATCCCTGACCCCCCTTCCTGCGGGAGCTGGTGGGGCGACCACCCCCCACCCCTTAGAGCTCCACGTGTCACGTCTGCAGAGCTCGCCCGCGCCACACGCCAGCGGGTGGAGCTGTCTGCCGCCCATGGGGAGGGGGCAGTGGGACACTCCCCTGTTCTGCCATCAGGTCGTGGGGAGCCCCCGGCATGGGCAGCCCTTGTGCTTGCGCGCCCAGCTCAGTGGAGATACCCGCAGGAGGAACCTGCAGCCTCCTCTGGCGTGTTCGCGGGGTCATCAGCTGAACCAGCGGCTCTAAAGCAGGTCACCTTTGTCACTGGTGGGGGCAAAGTGGGAGCTCTCAGACAGGCCTGGGGTCTGCACTGGGGCCAGTGCTGCTCCGCTAGGGAAGAAGTGGATCCATATTACCTGGCCTTCATCGCCATCCCCTCGCACGCATTTCTCCTCACAGCCCGGCGAGGCAGAGCAGGGCTGTTAGCCCCATTGCACACATGGGAAACTGAGGCAGGGAGAGACCGCGTGGCTTGCTCAGGCTCCCCCAGATCAGGACTGGACCAGGGCTCTCGTCCCCCACTGTTGTCCTGTCACTAGACCCCCCTGCCATGCCCAAGGCCCCCCTGCCAAGCACCGTTCAGCCCAGAGTGCTTTTCGCACGGATAGACTGGGACCACTTGCCCCCGGCCAGAAGGCAGCCGCTCTGGTACCTCATTAGCAGCACACAGCGACGTGGGGCAGGGTCTAGGGCGAGGCGGTTCGTCTCCGGTTGGCATGGTGGGGGAGAAGTACGGAGGGAGAAGGCCAGGACGCCGTGTCTAGCATGACCTCTACAGCATGTGCCATGGGGCTTTTAATCACCCAAGGGCCCACGGCTCCCTCCCTTGTGCCCTCCGAAGGCCCCCTCCCTGCTCGGCTCATGCTGAAACCCACCCCCCTCCCCTGCTGAATCGCCAGTGCTGTGTCCTACGGCCCCCTTGGCCGTGAGCGTTAGCCAGGCCTGCGGGCAGCCTGCCCTGGGGTGGTGTGGCCATGGGCTGCCCAGACAGGTGCGCCACGGAGCCTGGTGTGTGCAGCCTGGGATTCGCTCGGGTGGCTTCTGGTCCCTTACGGGTGGTTCCTGCCCTCTCTCCTCCCAGCCACGGAGAGCTCCGAGTCCTCCCAGTGCATGTCGGGCAGCGGCTCCAGTGGCTCCGACAGCGGCTGTGTCTCCGGCGTCCCCCAGGAAAGCTTCTGTGACGATGTGGGCTCGCCGGTGTACCCGCCGCTGGGCTCTCGGCACAGCTCCACGCTCGCCTCCCCGCTGGACGAGAACCCCAAATTCGCTAAAAGCCAGTACAGGTCTGCGGTGAGTTAAAGCAGCTGCAGCCCCCACGTGCCCTGCCTGCCGTTCCAGACAAACCACCGCGGCACCGGCCCAGCGAAAGGTGCTGCGCCCGCGGGACCCAGGCGGGGACATGAGATTTCCTCCCGCCCAGCTGGGTGACACAGCGCATGTTGCCTCCAGAGAGTCAGGCTTGACCCCCCAGCGCTGCGGGATCCTGACAACGCAACTGGACGCCGCCCTGAGGAGGGAGCTGCTGTGCCAGCCCCGGCAGCGTCTCTGTGCCATTCGCAGAGGGTACTCGGCCACGCTTGGGCATCAGCGAGCACCTTTCAGCTGCTGCCATGCAGAGTAGTGGCGCTTCGGAGGTGTCCCCCGGCTCCTTTCCCAGGGAAGGGCTGGGTGGGCTCTGTGGGGGCCGGGATGAAGGAGCCCTGGGTGGGAATGTTCTGTTACCGTGTCTCCTTGGCATCCCTCTGACTTGCCAGCCCTTTACTCTTCCCAGCCTAGTGGGCCGGTGTCCCCTAACGCTGGCTCTTCTCCTCTGCAGACAGCAGGCCCGGTCACCGTGAGCCCCTCGACCGTCGTGTGAGCCCCTCTGCACAAGGGTTCTGCCTGAAGACGCGGAGCTGTAAGTAGCTGCCGGGGGAGCTCAGTGCTGGCGGGTTTGGCAGCCGTGCCCTGCGCCAGGAGAATCTCAGCCCTGGCTCCCATGGCATGCGGTGCTGCTGGCTAACCCCGGAGATTGGGCCCAGCTCTTAGAGGCACGTTGCAGGGTCTGGCTCCAGCAGCTGAGGTCATGTGTAAAGGAGTCCTTACCGAGGACACGGGGTGCTAGCTCGGGTCTGGTCTCGGTGCCACTGGCCCAGTGAGGATCCTTAGGCTGGCGTTGACCCAGCCATCTAGCCACTACCCTGTCTCCCGTTTGCCAACAGCCTGTGGCACACCAGCCCCTCTGCCTTGGCGCTGGGCGTCAGCCATGTTCCCCGCAGGCTGCTACTAGCTCAGTCTCCGTGTCTGTCCCTGAGGAGACAGGGCCTCATTAGCAGAGTTCGTTAGGGAGGCCAGCCCCTGCTGGAACATCACCTGAGCCATGGCCTGGGTCTGCCTGTCTGCCCTCAGGCTCCCGCTCAGCTCTGCACTGTCGCTGGGGGACTGCAGCTGTCCTGCAGAGGCAGGGTTGGGAGGGCGGCCGCACTCGGGACTCCAGGAGAGCTCTATTGACGCAGACCCACGCGGCCTGGGGAGAGCGGCCGAAGGGGACACCACATGACTCACTCCTGAGCAAAAGTGTCTCTGAGAGCAGCCGACACAAACATGGCCCCGGTCCTTCCCCGGGTGGAGTGCAGCAAGCCTGACCACTGCCTGGGGCTGTGTTCCAGGTCTGATCGCTGCTTCCACGGAACCCACGGAAGAGTCCACGTCTCTGACCAGCACGAGGAGACTGCCGGCCTTCCGGGAGATGGTCAAGCACAACCACAGGCTCCTCAAACCAAGAACTGGCGCGTGGCTGGGGAACGCCCCAATTAGCGCCCTGTTACCTCGACACCATCGCTGGTGCGTTGGAGGGGCAGTTAGTCCTTATTTATAAATGTGTTAACAAGTAACATAGCGATTTGCAAAGCGAGAGTGTTTTGGAAGCTCTGGACTGTACAGACTTTGTTACTCGTTCTGTTCTTCGTGCCGCACAGTTTATAGCGTTTCTGGAAGGGCTTGAGGAGGAAACGAGGTATTTAATAAAAGTAGCGTCGTTTGCCGTTTGGGCTGCCTGCTGCAGGGCCGTGCGAGAGCAACGGCCTCCCCTCGGGCTTAGCTTGGCCG
Source organism: Mauremys mutica (assembly GCF_020497125.1). NCBI lineage: Eukaryota > Metazoa > Chordata > Testudines > Geoemydidae > Mauremys > Mauremys mutica. Next base: position 7,884,935 of record NC_059085.1, read on the forward strand.
AGTGCAGCGATAATTTATTTCCCTGGCGTGACCCTTTTGTTTTACTAAAACCAGGTTCGTTGTTACTTCAGGTGCTTGCAGTGCTGAGCTGCTCCCTGCCTTAGTACCACTATCAGCTGTCAGTGATAGTCTGACACCTCCCTGTCTGGCTGCTGGGAATATCGACAGCCCACAGGGCCTGAGTGGGGAGCCCCCAGCACAGCAGAGATGCCAGAGCAGGTCAAAGGCGACGGCAGTGGGAGCAGCCCTGCAGGGTACAGCGGGACAACCCAGCTATGCTCTCCTGGCTCTGCAGCACGTCTGGGTGTAGAGAACATGCTGTCCCATCCCAGCTTAGCTGCTGTCTTGGTGGCAGACCACACAGGCGGCAGCCTGGGCCTGCTGCTAAAATCAGCCCAGCATCTAACAGCATGAGGCGTAAGTGGCAAAGTCAGCAGCATGGCGAGGCTGTTGCAGAAGGAAAGGGGACGTGCCCAGGGTAGATGGGTGGACATGGAGTATGATGGCCCAGTCTGCCAGGCGTTGTGTGTTCTAGTCCCATTCAGATACCCAGCCCTAGCATGTGGTGGCGTTAATCAAAGCAGCGCTGGCCAGAGCCCATGTCTGAGCACAGCCTCCATCGTGTGGAGCCCAGATTATTATGCCACTGAAACAGTAAAGGCCCCAGCTTTAATTTAGTGTAATTCCAGTAGAGACCAACCTTTGCCTGTATGTGATGCGCCCCTTGGGACAGTCAGTAATGTTTGAGCTCCTTGGTAGGCGCAGTCAGGAAAGTTTGGGTTTGTTTGGCTTGCAAGACTTTCATTTAACATGTAGACGGGGACATGCTAACAGAGAGCATGTTTACTTATGGCTTCTTCGATTGCTGCAAACCTTTATCCCCCAGCTTTCGCAACACGTACACGCATCACACTTGGCCTTAAGGATAGTAGGGACCAGCAACTGTGTAACTGGTTTCTCCACATAGCTGTTGGGTTTGGTCCATTCACAGTTCTGTGCTTCCCAGACTCATAAATGCTAAACCTCATGGGCACCCATTTAGCCTTTGCATATTAGCCCTGTTCCTTTGCCTTTGGAAATCCGTGTAATGTACATGTGACACTGCTTTGATGTTCTTTTAATAAGCTGACACTTTTTCAGTCTTATTCCTTCTTAGATGTCAAAATGGAAGATGATTGACATTTTTTATACAATAATGCGGGGTAAACAATTGGCCAGGCAAGGTTTTAAAACCTATTGTGTAAAAATCTCTAGCTAATTCTAAGCTTTGTACGTCAACCAGTGCTAGCGAATACCACTAACGAGGGAAAGCCGTTAAACCAAGGGGGACATGGAAGTACCATTGTGACCAATTTCTGAAATTCCTGTTAAAGAGGTTTCTGCATTGCTGGAAGAATCTTTAGAAATGTTCAGCTGCCACCTGGTTTGCCAGGATTTGATTTCACGACCTAATAAAGGTTGTTTTCTTTGTATGAGGTTGATTTGTGTTGCATATTCATGTTGGAGACGAGAGACGGGAAGCTGGAATGTGGAATGCACATTGTCACGCAGCCACGGGATCGGTGCTACATCCCCTCCACCCCCCAGTTTTGGAACAGTCCAAGGGCGTCTCACTCTTCCTTCGGAGTAGGCCACATGGCCTCACCGCCTCCTGAGACTGAACCTCGGGGGCGTCACTTTTCCTTCTTCGTGCCAGAAGCTCTGTCCAGCTGAGAGAGACTTGTGCACTCTTCAGGGATTCATGCACCTCAGCAAGTATTTGCAGTGACACTCAAACAGCGTTGGCCAAACAGGCGGGTTTAAACTGGAACACAGCATAAGAAGGCTTCAGGTTAGCATCGAAAAATGAAGGTTAAAGCATGGTCCATTCTGCTACAGCCAAGCTGTTCAGACTCGCTCTGTCTCACCTCCTTAGGATGTTTCCAGGGGAGAGCCCCCAACCCCCTCCACCACACATACCCAGGCCTTTCTCTCGAGCTGGGGTCTGTGCCCAGCTTCCCTGCTGAGAGCTGGGGGAAATCCTCCTCCCTTTGGGGCACTGGTCGCTAGGTGTCATATCCCGGTGAGTGGGTTTTCCACTGGCTTCTTGGATTTTTCATTGGTGGGGGGTGGACATGGAGTATCCTCGCCCTTTTTCAGGCGCAGATAAGTAGGCGAAATACGTACTTACATTTCCCAGTCTGCCCGGAGAACAAACCACCCTTTTCCCCCCAATGGGTAATAATGAAACATAGAGGGGAAACTGAGGCACACATGGTGTTGTTACAAAAAAATTAGCAAATTCCCACTTCATCACACATGCACATTAGCCAGCAGCAGGCACTGCCCCTTGCTATACGGCTGCAACTGAGCTGGATGTGTGCTCCCATAAACACTGCGAACAAAGGACTCCTGGCCAAAACGTTACGGCAGGGCTGAGCCAAAAGTAAAATTTTCCACCCATCGCAGGACAGGGTGAAGTCAGTTTACCTGGCTGAGCTAGTTGTGCTCTAATGCACAGGACCAGCGTTGCTTAAATGTGCGTTTTCAGAGTTCTTATTTTTACATATCAGAGGGGGAGCCGTGTTAGTCTGGATCTGTAAAAGCAGCAAAGAATCCTGTGGCACCTTATAGACTAACAGACATTTTGGAGCATGAGCTTTCGTGGGTGAATGCCCACTTCGTTGGATGCAAGTAGTGGAAATTTCCAGGGGTAGGTATATATAAGCAAGCAAGAAGCAAGCTAGAGATAACGAGGTTAGATCAATCAGGGTGGATGAGGCCCTGTTCTAGCAGTTGAGGTGTGAAAACCAAGGGAGGAGAAACTGGTTCTGTAATTGGCAAGCCATTCACAGTCTTTGTTTAATCCTGAGCTGATGGTGTCAAATTTGCAGATGAACTGGAGCTCAGCAGTTTCTCTCTGAAGTCTGGTCCTGAAGTTTTTTGCTGCAGGATGGCCACCTTAAGATCTGCTATTGTGTGGCCAGGGAGGTTGAAGTGTTCTCCTACAGGTTTTTGTATATTGCCATTCCTAATGTCTGATTTGTGTCCATTTATCCTTTTCCTTAGAGACTGTCCAGTTTGGCCGATGTACATAGCAGAGGGGCATTGCTGGCATATGATTTTTACATAGTGCACTGTCAGCCTGGGAAGGCTGCTCCAAAGAGCTAAAAACAGGGTATCAAATGACTGCTGGGGAAAACTCTCTGCCTGCGTTTAGAGCCAGCCTGTCCTGGTCCTAGCAAAGCCTGTTCTCCGGTGACGGCGTTTCCCCCCAAAACCTGACGTTACTCAAACAAGCTGGTGCGTGGTTAGAAAATTCTTCACAAACTAGTTTGCCCAACTGGAGTCAGGTCACAGATCTGTTCAGTGGAGGCATCTGAAGTTGTTTATTGGCCTCGGTCCCTAGAGCCCCCAGCGCTCCTCCGCCACATGCCTGGCAATCACTCGTGTAGCCAGAGGGCGGATATTTCCACACACGAAACAGGTCATTACATTAGAGCACGTTTGTGACAGTATCTGCCATCGTTACCATGCGTTGTGGTCAAGGTGAGGGTGGTGCCAAGCAGCAGAGTCAGTATGTGGGGCGGGGGGCACGTGAGAGAGAGACACACATATAATAAAACCAACCGGCTGTGATCACATCTGTTCTGTTCCACCCACACAAGGAAAGCTGAGAGGCTGGCGTCTCTCCTGGGACAGTCACAGGCGTTCAGAGGCCTGAACTCGCATGTGTCTTCTTTTTCAACTGGTTTTGTTTCTGGTAAATTTAACCTAATTCTGAATTTCCTTCTTCTGTTGGGGTTTAGTTGGTTGGTTTGCGTGAACTAAAAGTTTTGTGTAAGGTTTTTCTAATGCTTGTTACTAGTTCTCTCATCCTCAATTCACCTTAGAAAGGCTTTTTAGCTGGGACCTGTATAACCTTCCACATAGGTAATGTATGATTTACCAGCTGAGCTGTCAGACGAAAGGACAGACATTTCACAGTGAGAAACGTTTGGGTCAAACTTTATTAAAGCTCCTGTAACTTATTTTCCCAAGCCAAAATATGCTATGGATTTGGAATACCCTTTCTTCAGCAGTAAATCAATGCAGTGGCTGTACTTCCATGCAAATGGCAGTGTAAACTGAAAGGAATAATAAACAGTTACTCATCAACCATAATACAGAGCAGTGAAACAGCAGAGCGCTTAACAGCGTCATAGAATTATAGGCCTGGAAGGGACCTTGCCAGGTCATCTAGTCCAGTCCCCTGCACTCAGGGCAGGACTAATTAGCTAGACCATCCCTGACAGGAGTTTGTCTAACCTGCTCTTAAAAATCCCCAATGATGGAGATTCCACAACCTCCCTAGACAATTTATCCCAGTGCTTGATCACCCCGGCAGCTAGGCAGTATTTCATAATGGCCAACCTAAACTGTCCTTGCTGCAATTTAAGCCCATTGCTTCTTGTCCTGTCCTCAGAGGTTAAGAACAATTTTTCTCCCGCCTCGTAACAACCTTTTATGTACTTGAAAACTGTTATCATGTCCCCTCTCAGGCCTCTCTTCTCCAGACTAAACAAACCCAATTCTTCCAATCTTCCCTCATAGCTCATGTTTTCTAGACCTTTAATCATTTTTGTTGCTCTTCTCTGGACTTTCTCCAACTTGTCCACATCTTTCCTGAACTGCTCCTCAATCCTCCAACTGAGGCCTAGTGAGCGCTAGAGAAGGCAAGTATCATTCTGTCCATTTTATAGGTGGAGAAAATGATTCCCTGAATGGCTTCTGCTTTAACTGAAGCCATCTGAAAGATTGGTCTGATTTTAAACTAATAATATTAACATCGGTACAACTTTTATCAGTATATGCTGCAAACTAGCTCCTAGTTCAATCATCCCACAAGGAAAGCTGAGGAACCACAAACTAATCTAAAAGCTGGTAAATTTGTTCAGCATAGTCTGTCTTCTGTAATAACACAAGGCTCTGGAATGCTCTGTACTTACTTCCACCCATCGAAGTAGCTTTTCACGAACATGTCTGTCATCGTTAAAAGGTTTCGTGTTCAAGACATCAGCAACAAACTCCTTTGGTGTGATCTCTTGGGTCTAATGTAAAAGAAGGCTTGTCTCAGTAGTACTCGCACCTGGTCCTGCCAATGACCCTCAGGCTTATAGAGCTGCATCCAGACCTGGTAGCCCCCGGTCCGACTGATGTGTACAGGACGGGGAAAGAAAACGCATTGCTCCCAGACTGGCAGATTTGCTACATTCTTAGATCTGACGTGTGAGAAGCAACTTGGCCTCCACAATCTGACGGGAAACACTTTTTTAAAACTGGCCATTGAAAATCAGCTGCTTCCAACCCAGCTCTCAGAACCGCCCAGCCTCCCGCGTCACTGCAGGAAAGTGCTGGGGGCCGGTAGTCACGCTTTGCTCACCCCAGCCCTAGCTGACATGGGGCACGCAGTGACTTGAGAAACAAACAGGGAAGAGCAACAGATTTACCCACAATGATGTATCCAGCCATAGACGCCTGGCCGGCCCACAGCAAACCCGCAGGTGTAGAGGTGGCGGGGGCGGGAGGGCTGGGCCTTGAACACCTAGGGCTCCAGCCACAGAGACCCTTCGTCTCCCTGCCATGCAGTGTCATTCCCAGACTCCCTATATGCGCACGGGGCATGAGGTGCCTAAGGGTCTGTCTACACTGCAGTTAGCCGCCCCGGCCGGCTGACTCAGGCTAAGGGGATGTTTAATTGGAGTGTAGACTTTGGGGCTGGGGTCCAGCCAGGGGTGAAAGTAACTTACAGGACTTATCGGTACTGCCAGAGTCCGGATGGGGGCGTGGCCTCTCCTGGAAGAGGCGGGGCCTCTCAAGATTGAAAGGCCCTGGGGAACCAGCTGTGGCTGGGAGACCCAGAGCCTTTAAATCAACCAGGGTCTCCCAGCTGCAGAGGTGGCTGGGAGCCCCCCGGGGCTCAGGGGCAAATTAAAGGGCCTGGAGCTCCGGCCGCTGGGGGGAACCCCGAGCCTTGCCGAGCTGGGGCAGGAATTTAAAGGGCCCAGAGCTCCTGCCACTGAGGGGAGCCTCAAGCCCTTTAAATCCTGGCCCCAGCCCGGCCGCCAGAGCCACAGCCAGGATTCAAAGGGCCCTGGGCTGCCCGCAGTGGCTGGGATTCAAAGGGCTCTGGGCTGCCCGCAGCAGGGGGAGCTCTGAGCCCTTTCAATCCCAGCCCCAGCCCCAGCCCTGCCGCCGGAGCCGTGGCCGGGATTCAAAGGGCCCTGGGCTGCCCGCAGCGGCGGGGAGCTCTGAGCCCTTTCAGTCCCCGCCGTGGAGGTCGATGCGGTCCAGCACGGGGTAGTGGCTCTTGCCGGTACGCCGTACCGGACCGTACCAGCTTACTTTCACCTCTGGGTCCAGCCCACCTTGCAGGGGCCTACACCCCAGGTTCCAGCCCAAGCCTGACAGGCTACACTGCAAGTAACCAGCCCCACAGCCAAAGCCCCACGAGCCCAAGTCAGCTGGCCCAGGCCGGCCGCGGGTGCCTAACTGCAGTGTTAATCATCCCCTACGAAAGCAATTCACGAACCCAGCACCCTGAGCAGGAATCCAAACCTCTCTGCCCCTTAAAGGTGGTTGGGCACCTCCCTCCACAGGATTCATAGCCGAGCCCGCTCCTGGGGTGGGGCGCCAGGGCAGGGAAAAACCCAGCGCCCCACCCCCCCATTGCAGCCAGTAGCCCAGTGAGCCAGGCACTCAGCAGGCATGGAAAAGCCCATGTTCAAATCCCTGCATTGGAGCTGGGACGCCACAGCCCAGCCGCGTGCCCTGCCCACCAGGCTGCAGAGGCACCACCCATACAAAGTGGAATGGCTTCAACAGGAGAGCGCCAAAGCCTCGGGTGCAGCACATGCGTCTGGGAGGCGGGGCATGTGGCTGCCAGTCACTGCTCTAACGCAGCCAGAGCAGGAAGCTGAAAACCGACCATAGCTACATGTCCTAACCATGGCACTGGTGGGTATTCTGGGCCAAACAGCTGCCCTCAAAGGCCCAATGTGCTTGTCCCCGGCAGCCTAGGCATGCTCAAAACACACCCACGTGCTGAAGCCCCACCGGTGAGCTGGGGGGTGGGACCAGCCCGGCTGAGAATCCAGCCAGGGGTTAGGTGTGCACTAGGGTGCTGGGCAGTTTGGTGATGGTAGGACAGCAGTGGCTTTGTGCGTGCACATGGCTTGACATGTAGTCACCTGGGGGCCTTAACCAGCAGTAACTTAGGTGCTTACGGGGTTAGGCAGCATCTCAGCAGGAGTTTTGTGGCTCTCAGGAATGGTGGCAGTTAGGTGCTGAGGTCCCTTTGTGGCTCTAGCCCCAGACGCTCTGGGTCTTGCTGGCGGTTTGAGCTTCTGCGCTCACTGCTTCCATGGGAAATGTGCCTGTGTGATTCCTCGCAGCTGCTCTCTCGTCTGGCCCAGGGGAGCGTGCCGCCTTAGACAGTGGGTCTCTACTCTTCCCCGCTGCGCCACAAGCCCAAGGAGGGATTTTCCTCCTCCAGCTCGTGGGTCACAGCTGGGACCCCCTCCTGGAGTTAGCATCTAAGCCAGCTCAGCCACGTAAGTAGCCCAAGTCCTAGCAGCCGAGTCGCTCTCTCCTACTCATGCTTGATAACGCTCTGACGCTCACCCTACCTTTCCCTGTGCCTCTGGCTCCCTTGTATGCAGGCACTCGGCCGCTCCTTCCACCTCTTGGTGGTCTGATGTGGGCTGGGGCGGTGAAAGCGAGCCTATGGGATCGCGCCCCAGTGACAAGATGAGCGTTCCCCTGCCTAGATTGAGCCTCCTGCTTTGGCGCCTTTGGGGCTGTGACTTGAGTTAGGCTCTGAGCCACTCGTCAGCTGCAGGAGCAGCATCACTCCTTAGGCAGCTTTGCAAAGCTGCTGGGCAGCAACGTAGGTGCCATGGGGACTTAGGCACCTTTGGTTAAATGTCAGTGGCACCAAAGTGGCAGCTGTAGGCATAGAAAGACGCACTAGGCACCTCAGTACCTGGCCTAGCTTCAGCACCGTTAGGAAATCATACCTACCCAAAGCCTGTGCACAAGCCTCACAACTTTGGCTGTGATCTCTCTGGCATCCTTCTGCCTGATGGAATTCAGGATGATGTCAGTCAGAAAACAGTGGCACTTCCTGGCATAAAATATCTCTTCCCGTGCCAAAGCAAAACTTAGGAAAACCACATCTACAAGGAGAGTGGCAAACACAACATACAGAGTTAGCATGCTAGCTCCAGCCCTTTTCATTTAGCCGGCCACTGGTCACCTGCCTGCATTGTCATGGGTGCAACAGAATCCTGTAACAGTCCATGTGCCGATCCAGGGTCAATGGGAGCGTTGCCAAGGGAAAACTGAGCTAGGATTTCAAGATTCTACCCTGGCTTGTTTTAATTGCTAAAAAGATTTGAGCTTTGAGGAGGAGGTGGGACTAGATGAGCTCCTGAGGTCTCTTCCAACCCTGATAATCTATGAGTCTGTGATTTCCAGCTTTGCCTGCTGAAGTGCTGGGGAGCGTGAAAAGGCCACTGTGATTAGCTAGCAAACAGCTTCAGTACGTGTCAAGCAGTAAAGCTTCTGTCACAGCAGAGCGTCTCTAACGAACGTTTTGCACTAGGTACTGAATTGCCAAACCACCCATTTACCTCGGCCTGATACAGGGTTGCGCTAGTACAACAGCATCCACAGCAAGGCAAGCAGCTGGGTGGGTGTACACATACCTGGTGTCCTATCAGGGACACGTGGGTGCGTGTGTGTAGCCCTGGCCCCAGAGCTGGCCCCGCTGGACTCCTCGCAAGGCACAAAGAGCACATTGCAGCGGCAATCTGGCCAGCACCTTACTTATGCTATGATTATGGAATAATGATGATGCCTTTTGTACAAGCTGGGTCACGGAAGGTGTCATTGGAAAAGGTATGAGTTGCTGAGTATGTATCATTTTTGTATCTGAAGTTATGAAGATTGACTATGGAGCTGTATTGCAAATGTGCTTACTCTGGCGACACCCACAGCCAGCCTTTCAATGATGAAGCTAGACAGTGCTGATGACTCATCAGCAAAGCCAATGGGCTGTGGAAAAGTTTCGTCTTCCTGTAAAGGTTTCAGCCAGCCTATAAGTTATGGCTGCTATGTCTCAGCAAGGGCATGTGACCAGCCCACATGGTACTGATCATTCTGGGTGCCTGTATTTTTCCACAAACTGGGCTGGGAACTGTTTTTTGTAACGAAGGGTTCCTGCCATATGTTAATGCTATATAAGGTGGGGAGTGACATCATCTAGTGGCCTCACTCTCCACACAAGAGAACTCCTGGAAACACCTGAGGCACAAAGACTGAACTGGGGGAAGTGCTGGTCCTGGGCTAAAAGGATTTCTAGCCTGTGTATGGAAACCTGGTGAACTGCTTGTATCATCAGCCAGGGTGAGAAATTGCTCATTCATATCCAATCGTTCTAGTCTCTTAGGCTTAGTTTGCAATTTTGTTTATTTCTAGGTAATCTGTTTTGATCTGTTTGCTATCACTTAAAATCTATTTTTGTAGTTAATAAACTTGTTTTTTGCTTTATCGAAACCAGCGTGCCTTTCAGTGAAGTGTCTGGGGGGAATCTCAGCTTGGTTAACATATTGAGGGAGAGGCGACCCACTTACGAGCTTGCATTGTACAGATCCCTGTGCAGTGCGACACGGTATAAAATTGGGTTTATACTCAGCGGGGAGCTGGGTGTTCTCTTGGCTGTCGCCTCTCCATTGCTGGCTCATGCAGTAGCTGGTTGGAGCCTGCATGTAACTGCAGCTGGGTGGATGCTGGTGGGAGCGTAGGACCGGACGGGGTCTCCAGCTTGTCACACCAGCACAGTGTGAGAGGGAGCACAGGCTGGTAAGTGAGAGGGCTCAGTGGTACCCCAGTTCCAGGTGGCACCCCGCGGGGAACCTGTCACACTTGCCCTTTGGGGAACAGTCAGTTACGACTCGGGGTGTACTGTAAGTGCTAGGACTGATTGATTCTAACCAACTGTGACTACACACGTCTATAGTTTGTTAGGGATTTATGATATTTATGATATATCTACTGTCATCTCATCTCGTCTTCGCTCTACTAATGATATAAACTTGTTGGCCTTCACGCCAGCGCAAACACTACACAAGAATAGTTATAAAAGTGCTACCAAGAAGTTTGGTACTTAGCTCCTCATACTATAGACCAGGAAATGGTATCAGAGGCATTTGTTTTCCCCCAAAAAGCCGTGTGGCACCATTGAAACGCTAAATAAGCTGCCAGATTTCCAGTTCTTTTCAACGTTACTGTACCTCTAGCCACTGGTTGACTGTTTGCATTAGCCGGTTTGATGCCAGCACTGTAAACAACACTCTCTTCATGCCAAGTGCAAGAGCCGTCACTGCCTACAACTGGAGGATGTTCGACTTTAAGGATGAATCCTACATTATTAAATTCTTGGGTTACCGTGTTGGTTTGGTCATTGACGGGTGTTTCTGGGGATAAAAAATATGTGGATTTTCAGCCAATATAATCCTATTCAGCAAAACTTGTAATAGGATTAGCACCTTTTAACAGAAAATGAGGAGCACAGAACGTTAGGGTTTGCACAGAGGAGTCATTGAGTGTTATTAAAGTAATTGGTCCCATTTCTTTCTGGAGACAATAATATGTTACTGAGCTTCCAACTGTCTCAGATAGGAGGATGGGTAAGTGTTTTTAAGCACAGGAAACCAGATTCTTTTTTCAGTGACACAGGTAACTAGTGACTTTAGCGGAGTTACTCTGGATTTACACCTCTGTAACTGAGATCAGTATTGCCCAGTGTCTGTAATGGAGGAGAAGCAGGGAAATTATTATCCGTGAACTAATTTTGCTGGGCCAAATTCTTCCCGATTGCAAGTCTATTGAAATCAATAGCGATAAATTCAGCTTTCTTTGGCTCACTATGAACAATTCCCCAGCACAACTTGCTGTTGTTACATCATGCTACCAAAGTGCTGTCACCAAAATCATCTTCTCTGCTCCTGCTTCTTTCCTCCCCAGCTCTTTTGTGCACTCAGTTTCTGAGCATGCCTACTTGATCAGGCTGTGACGTTGCACTCTATATGATTTTATGAAAATATACTAATGAGTGTGAATATAATGTAACTGGAATATGCATCGTGCAAAAGGTCTCTTGTAAGGTACCATTACAAAGCTTATAATCTACTGAGTGTATTCGTCCTATTTGTATATATATCTCATTCTTGTATCTTAAACTAGAAATATGAAATATAACTCAGGTCCTATTGTAATTATGCAAAGTATGGTCCATTAATGGTGGCTTGGAATGTTGATGGCTCCCATTAACCAGGACAATTGACTGCAGATGGCTCTGTTTACTTGTAAGTCTTCCTGTATACGTGTGTGCTGGCAAGTGGGCAGGGCCGGCTCCAGGCACCAGCGAAGGAAGCAGGTGCTTGGGGCGGCCAATTGAAAGGGGCGGCACGTCCGGTTCTTCAGCAGCAATTCAGCGGCGGGTCCCTCAGTCCCTCTCGGAGGGAAGGACCCGCCGACGAATTGCCGCCGAAGAATGAAGTGGCGGCGGTGGAGCTGCTGCTGAACTGCCGCTGATCGCGGCTTTATTTTTTTTTTTTCGCTTTGCTGCTTGAGGTGGTATAAAAGCTGGAGCCAGCCCTGCAAGTGAAGTCTTGCAGTGCCATGTGATCATGTCACCTGAACTGGAATCCATCTTTAACCTGGTGCTTTTCCATTTCGAAGGAGGAGTGGGAACCCAGAGAGGGACAAAGGATTCCTGCCTTGTGCCAAAGCCATATAAGGGGGTGAAACAGAACAAAGGGGGCTGCAGTCATGAGAAATCCCCTAGTTACCACCTGAGCTGGAACAAGGGCTTTACCGGGGGAAGGATTGTGCCCAGCCTAGGAAGGCTCCAGTCTGTGATAGAAACTTATTGAAACATCTCTGAGGGTGGGAGTTTATCTGGATTCAGTTTTCTTACTGTACTAGGCTTAGACTTTCATGTTTTATTTTATTTTACTTGGTAATTCACTTTGTTCTGTCTGTTATTACTTGGAACCACTTAAATCCGACTTTTTGCATTTAATAAAATCACTTTTTACTTATTAATTAACCCAGAGTCTGTATTAATACCTGGGTGGTGGGGGGACAAAGAGCTGTGCCTCTCTCTCTCTCTGTTAGAGAGGGCGGACAATGGATGAGTTTACCCTGTACAAGCTTTATGCAGGGTAAACTGGATTTATTTGGGGGCTGGACCCCATTGGGAGCTGGGTGTCTGAGTGCTGGAGACGGGAACACTTCTTGAGCTGTTTTCAGTTAAGCCTGCAGCTTGTGGGGGACATGGGTCAGACCTGGGTCTGTGTTGGTTGCAGGCTGGCGTGTCTGGCACAACCAGGCAGGGCTCTGGAGGCCCAAGCTGGCGGGGAAAACAGGCTCAGAGGTAGTCTCAGCACATCGGGTGGCAATCCCACAGGGGGTGGTTGGATGGGGCGGAGGTTCTGCGGGGGGCGGTCAGGGGATGGGGAACAGGGGGCAGTTGGATAGGGCAGAGGTTCTGGGGGGGAAGGGGGTGGAACAGGGGGGTTAGATAGCGGGTGGGGTTCCAGGGGGCGGTTAGGGCTGGGGGTTCCAGAAGGGGGCAGTCAGGGGACAAGGAACGGGGGGGGGTGGATGGATGGGGGTTTTTGATGGGGGCAGTCAGGGGCCGGGAGGTGGGAGGAGTCAGATGGGGCAGGGGCCAGGCTGTTTGGGGAGGCACAGCCTTCCCTACCCAGCCCTCCATACAGTTTCTCACCCCAATGTGGCCCTCGGGCCAAAAAGTTTGCCCATCCCTGCTGTATAGGGAGCCTGGGTACTGAACTCAGGCTTTGTGGATTCCAGTGTTGTGTGATTTTTCTAGGCATTGTGACGCTCAGCATCCCAATGCCTACGTCCCTTTGTGAATCTGGGCGGTGGGCAATGACTTGCAGCATTGGGTCTTATATTAAGCTCCTGGGGCAGGGACCTATGTCTTTCTCTGTGCTTTGCACAGCGGTGTGTACACTGATTGACAGCCCTCAATAAATAATAATCATTTGAAAGTAGTTACATGGTACCTGGGCAAGTGCTACTGCTCATCCCCATGCCGAACATGCCAGTTTCAAGCTGCTTTAGCCAGGGAAGGGTTGGCTGAGGATCTGTTAGAGAGGGGAAATCGTGACACAAATAAGAAATCGGGTCTTTTTGGCACAGCTCCTTCCTTTCAATCTCCGATTCTTCTCAAATCTTTTTTACATCTTGCTGCCCAGGTGCATCCTCCCATGTTGCAGTTCCCTAGACACATTCATTATTGTCTCCCCAGGCTTCTGAACTGCAGGCTCAGGCCTCCACTCCTGCAAGGTGCTGAGAAATCCAGGGTGCACAACGTATTGCAGCAGGGGCTGAGCAGTGCGACATCAGGCGCTTTGATGCTCATATCCCTGCAGAAAGGGCTTTCATTTTCAAAGCTGGCACACGATAAAGTAATACAAATAAATCATCATTAATACATACTGGGGAATCTAGAAAGCTTTTCTGAAGGAAAAGGAAATTTGCTCTTCACCACCATCGTACCCCGTATGAGCGATCTGCATTAGGTTACACGTTGTGGGTCTGCACAAGGAGCGTGCACCACTTTGGTCGCACTCAAGCCCTAGGCCAGGTCTGCACTAGGTAATTAGGTTGGTAGAACTATGTCACTCAGGAGTGTGAAAAATCCACACCGCTGAGCAATGCAGTTAAACCAACCTAAGCCCCAGTGTAGACAGCACTATGCCAATGGGAGGGCTTCTTCCATCAACAGAGCTCCTGCCTCTCAGGGAAGTGGAGTAACTCCGCTGATGGGAGAAGCCCTCCTGTCGGCGGAGTTAGTGCTACTGCAGCACAGCTGCACTGGTGCAGCGTTTTACGTGTACATCTCCCCTAGTTTGGAAGCTGAAGTGGCGCTCAAGTGGCATAGCAGTGTACAGGGGTGAATTGAGTCATTCAGGTGCTTGCCTCTAGCTGCAGTGGGGACCCCTCTGGTTTGTGGGAGAGCAAGAGGAAGAGGTGAGAGTCTTTCAGCCTGACATTTCTTTAGTCTTAATCAGTATCACGAGATGTTTCTAGTTTGTTTAAGTATCACGTTTACTAGTTAATTTCTCCTGCCATTGTGAAAGCAATGAGCACGACACTTACCTTTTTCTGTTTGCTCCTGGCCTCTCCACTCTTTGAATGCTGCAGTTTTTCCCATTGGGTAAGTCTCCCTTATGGTGCTGAATCTGTGTTGTTCAGCAGTTAGGGTAACTGGCAAATTCTGTTTGAATGTGTGTTGCGCCGAATGTTTCTCTTCAGCAGCTTGAATAGTCTGGTCATTTTCCTGAACTGTCTGACTTATTTTCCCAGGAGACCTGCCAGCAGGATCTTTGATGTCACCCCCATTTTCAAGTGTTTTATGACAAGGTACATTATCTGCTGGGTTACTGTTGGATATCGTCACATGCTGGCATTCACATCTTTTGGAGTTCACCATGTCCCATTCCTTTACCAGGGAAATCAATTTCTGAATGGGAGTGGCTGAGTTTCTATTTTCTGATTTTTTTGCTAAATTCCCTCTTTCCCCTTTCTTCCTTGGAGGGCTTGCTGAATGTTTACAGTAGCTGGAATTTCCCCCGAAGTCTGTAGACTGATGATATCCTCCAGGTTTATTCCTTCGTTTTGTCCCTCTGCTCTGTGAAATCATTCTGGTATACTTCTCATTCTCTCCTTTGCTATCCTGCACGTCTTTGATTTTACTCCAGGTATTAACACACCAGTTACTGAAATCCACAGCAGTGTAGGAATGGTCCTAAAAAATGCAGTGAAAAGCGGTTCTTTTTAAATGACTCTTTTTATTGGTCCCAATGAAAGGTAAATTGTGCCTTACCTGATCACTTGTATTTTAGCACTGCATAAGCAGGGCCATTTTGTGGTCTAAGTTGTATTGGCATAAACTTGTAAGGCAGCAGGAGCTGAGAACTGGTCATTCTGAGCACCTGTCCATCTAGACCTTTCAGGGGCCGCACACTGAACCTTGCCCATGATGCCGAAGCTCTAACCACATGGGGCTACGCCCACAGAGGTACTTAGACATTGTGGGCTAGACCCACAAGGGATGTGGGTGTCTAACTGCCACTTTAGGCAGCTCATGCAGCTCATGCCAAAGGCTCAGTGGAATTCCCCAACGAGATGTCCCCCTGCCTATCTCACCTGTGGGGCTCAATCCAGCAGGCATGCTCAGAGCATGCCAACCCTACATAAAACAGACACAGGTGGAGGAAGTGCCACCCTTACGCTCAGTAGTTAGAGCACTCACCCAGGAGATGGGAAACCCAGGTTCAAATCCCCTCTGCCTGATGTGTGCCTGTTCATAATGGTCCAGACTAAAAACCCAACACTGAGACAGGGAGTGACCTTCCCTGGGGCAAACTGGACAGGCCTTGCTCAGGCACGTTTACTCCAGAAAAGAAGCACGAATTGCTCTGGGAACTCGAAATGGCAACGACACAGACGCTAAACACACCTGATCACTGAAAAACTATCCAAACAAGCTCAACTGCAATAATTAGTTGCAAATGACTGAGATTTTCTTTCTCCTGTTATAGAAGGAACCCTCTCACATTTCTGTAATATTTAAAGAAAATACCTCTGGCTGTTTTACCCTGAATCTGTATCTCTTGACGCTCAAAAACCTGTGGTTCTATACATAGGTGCTGGAACTCGAGAGGTTGCGGGTTCTGCCACACCCCCTGGCTTGAAGCGGTTTCCATCATATACAGGGTTTACAGTTTGGTTCAATGGCTCTCAGCTCCCCCACTATACAAATTGTTCTAGCCCCCCTGGTTCTATAAAAGAAATGTCAGTATTTTTTGTGAACTGCTACTGGCACCTTGATGTGAGTAGATTCTCAGAAATTACTGCACTTTTCAAATAAAGATTTCCTCTTCACGTAGAAGTTTCAGGACTTTCATTTTTGTTGATAATTTTGTAATAAGTTAAGACAACTTGTCCCACGCTGCAACTGGACAATTTAAACATTCAGGTTTGAACTGTTTTTTAAAACTTATTGTTCTATTTCTGAAAAAAATCTTACTTCTTTTGGGTCTTTGCTGAACTCACGCTCCTTATCCCAAGTCACAATATTTAATCTTCTAAATGGAAAAGAAGCTTCATCGTAAGTTTCATGTTTTTTGACCCACAATCTGCAAAATGAATATTTTTCAGTTTTCCTACATTTGTGAACCTTTGAATTTTTTTCCAGGGACAGCCTAGGGTTGTTGGGTTGTGTGTGCATTCTGATGGATGTTAAAATTAGTTTTATATTAATTTTAATTATTGGGGAATTATTAGCCAAGATAATGAAGTGGCTGATATGGGACTTGATTAATAAAGAATTAAAGGTGGACTATATAATTAATGCCAATTGACATAGGTTATTCTAAAATAGATCCTGTCAAACTAACTTGATATCTTTTTTTGGATGAGATTACATATTTGGTTGATAAAGGTAATAGTGTTGATGTAATATACTTAGACTTCCGTAAGGCATTTGACTTAATATTGCATGACATTTTGATTTTAAAAACTAGAACAATACAAAATTAACATGGCACACATTAACTGGATTAAAAACTGACTAACTGATAGTTCTCAAAATGTAATTGTAAACAGGGAATTGTCACTGAGCTGGTCTGTTTCTAATGGGATCCTGCAGGGACTAGTTCCAGGCCCTACACTATTTAACATATTTATCAATGACCTGAAAAAAACCATAAAATCATCACTGATAAAGTTTGCAGATGATACAAAAATTGGGGGAATGGTAAATAATGAAGAGGACAGGCCCCTGATGCAGAGTGATCTGGATCCCTTGGTAAACTGAACTCAAGCAAACAATATGTGTTTTAATATGGGTAAATGTAAATGTATACATCTAGGAATAAAGAATACAGGCCATACTTACAGGATGGGGGACTGAAAAAGATTGGGAGAAGGGAAGGTGGATAATCAACTGAATATGAGCTCCCAGTGTGATGCTGTGGCCAAAAAGGCTAATATGATTCTTGGATACGTAATCTCAGGGTATCTCGAGTAGGAGTGAAGATGTTATTTTGCCTCTATATTTGGCACTGGTGCAACCACTGCTGGTATCCTGTGTCCAGTTCTGGTGTCCACAATTCAAGAGGGATGTTGATAAATTTGGTGAGGGTTCAGAGAAGAGCCAGGAGAATGATTAAAGGATTGGAAAACCTGCCTTGTGATAGAATCGAGGAGCTCAATCTATTTATTTTAACAAAGAGAAGGTTAAAGGGTGACTTGATCACAATGTCTAAATATCTACATGGGGAACAAATGTTTGGCTCTTCAATCTAGCAGGGCAAGGTATAATATGATCCAACAGCTGGAAGCTGAAGTTAGACGTATTCAGACTGGAAATAAGGTGTACTTTTTAAAGTGAAGGTAATTAATCATTAGGACAATTTACTAAACATCATGGTGGATTCTCCATCCCTGGAAAATTTTAAATCAAGATTTGATTTGATTTTTTATTTTTAAAAACATGTTCTAGTTCAAAAGGAATTATTTGGGGGTAAGTTCTATGTCCTGTGTTATACAGGAAGTCACACTAGATGATCACAATGGTCCCTTATGGCCTTGGAATCTATAAGCCTATGAAACTACAGAAAATAGACAAGCATCTTCTTTACCTGTATCCATCACACTGATAAAGTGCTTCAAAAAGAGAAGGAATTCTGTACTCCTCTGCTTCTTGACAAAATAGAGACCATTCTCTGTAAATTGTAAATAAACTTAACTGTACAGTAATTCTCTCAAATACATTCAGATTATCTTTTCTAAATACTAGTCAATTTTTTAAATCATCTGTAATCAACAATGCAAAGTGATGGTGCAAAATGCACTCTCCCTAACTTGAGTCATTTTTTATTTTGCTACTGATGCAATACCATTTTCACACATGGAAAAAATAGAGGCCAAAACTTTCAAACGTGTTTACAAATTTTGGGTGCCTTGTTTTTTGGCTGACATATAGGTATCTCAAGTTGGAAACCCAAACAATGAAAGGTGAAATTGTGGCTCCACTGAAGTCAAGGCAAAGCTTCCATTGACTTCAGTTGAACCAGAATTTCATTCCAGATATCCAAAATAAGTGAACTCTTTTGAGAAACAGTTCACACTTTGAATAACCTAACACTGACAACAAACTGCTTGTGAACACTCAGCAGAGCAAGATTTATTTGTAGAAATCATACAGCAAATAATTTTGAACAACAAACGCGTTTAAGTAAACCATAACCTGCTTGCAGTCAATTTGCACACAGAAAAAAGAAGCTAAATTTGATGAATAAATTATTGGCTACAATTTATTTGCTCAGGTTTTCTTTAAATTCACAAAGCCTTATGCTAATTTTTTCACACTAATGTTGCTGCATGAATTTGATAATAAATACTACTGGAACTAAAAATCTTTCTTTCATACTTTAATCACCATGTACATCAGAAAACCTATAGGTTGAATAAAAGATTAATACCTTTTTTCCTATAGGTATCTGGAATAAGACTAATAAAATCATGATGTCTCTTTTCTTACTTAAATTCAGATGGTAAAAACAGCTTGCCAAGTCTAAGGAAGTTGAGAATGTGTCGAAATATTTGCCCATCTCCATGGATTAGGAGACTCTGACCATATGTAATCCAATAAACTTTTTTGCAGTTTGACAGGAGCTCTGGACACTGGAGAAATAAATATATACCGTACCTTAGGCAGTCAGAGTTACTTTAAGACCTGTCTTCTTCCCACCATGTCCCTCCAAATCACATATCAAAGCAGCTCTCCTTCTAGCCAGGGAAGGTTGAATGTAGCTGAATGTAGAGCAAGTTGTTGGCGCATGATGCTACTTCTCTTGCCGACAGGGTTCATTTATATCAGTGGTGCCCAAACTTTTCCTGTCATGCCCACTCTTGCCAGTACTGGAATCCGTCTGTGCCCCCTCCTCCATTACTGCACAGTTGGCTCAGTAGAGGAGCTTGGGCTGATGGCAGAGCTAGCCTGGTCGGGGAGAGGGAATAAGGGCAGAGTTGGGCTGGAGATGGAGCAGGGGGTGGAGTGGAGGTGTGGCTGGGGTCGGAGTGGAGCTGTGGTTGGGGCCGGAGCTGGCCATGGGGTGGACTGGAGGTGCAGCTGGGGGAGGGAATAAGGACAGAGTTGGGCTGGAGATGGAGCAGGGGGTGGAGTGGAGGTGTGGCTGGGGTCGGAGTGGAGCTGCGGCTGGGGCCGGAGCTGGCCACGGGGTGGACTGGAGGTGTGGCTGGGGGAGGGAATAAGGACAGAGTTGGGCTGGAGATGGAGCAGGGGGGTGGAGTGGAGGTGTGGCTGGGGTCGGAGTGGCGCTGTGGCTGGGGCCAAAGCTGGCCTGGGGGTGGAGTGGAGGTGCGGCTGGGGGTGAAGAGGCGCTGTGGCTGGAACTGAGCTGAGGCCTGAGCTGGGCTTGGTGGCACTCCCTTCCCACCCCACCCCCCGGTGGCTGGCCCGGGTCCCACCATGTGCCCCCCAAAACATTTCTCCATGCCCTAGAGGGGCACACTCCATGGTTTGGGGACCACTGATTTATATCATGGGACAGTCCCTTCCCAGGCGAAGCTTGTTACTTCTGCAGTATATCTAGACTTCTTCTTCGAGTGATTGCTCCTATGCATTCCAGTTAGGTGTGCGCGCTGCGCGTGCACGGCTCTTCAGAAGATTTTTACCCTAGCAACTCCGGCGGGCCGGCTGGGCGCCCCCTGGAGTGGCGCCGCTATAGCACAGGATATATACCCCAGCCGGCCCGTCCGCTCCTCAGTTCCTTCTTTCCGCCCGTGACGGCCGTTGGAACAGTGGAGCACAGCTCAGCTGACCTCCACTTCCCTAGCTACTCGTAGTTTTCTCTCGTTCTGTTTATAGTTGTAGTTAACTCTGTTTGTTTGTAGAATAGTAGAGTGTATTTATTTTACAGGGGTTGGGGTTTATCCCCTTCCCCTCACCCGGGGCCGGGTCCGATGCCCGGTCCACAGGGTTTTCTAATGCTCGGCCGGCCACAAGCCGCTGCCGACAAGAGATCTTCTCCTAAGTGCCTCGAGGGATCTTACCTCACAGATAAGTGCCGCATTTGTGAGGCCCTTAATCAGTGAACAAAGGGGAGCGGGGCTTTCGTTTTAAACAGCTCCTGAGGGAGGCAGCTCTTGCTCCTCCGCTCTCAGCGCCGAGCGCTAGTTAGTTTTCACGGCGCGCTCCCTCGGCACCGGACCGCCGGTGCCGCCAAGGCCTCCTGGCACCACCGTCGCTGACTCCGACGTACCCTCGGCATGGACCTCTCTCCTGGAGGATGAAGAGTTACTCCGGCCAGGCAAGAGCCGTCGAGTCCGGTGCTGGAAAGCTCCCCGGTACGCACCGTGGTCGAGCTCGCCCGGAAGCTGCGTCCGAGCCGCCTGCTCCGCAGCCGAGCGCTATGCTCAGTCGGATCGCCCGGCACCAATGTCTGCCGCGGCACCGACAATATCGGCACCTTTCACTCCGGCCAGGCAAGAGCCGTCGAGTCCGGTGCTGGAAAGCTCCCCGGTACGGACCGTGGTCGAGCTCGCTCTGAAGCTGCGTCCGAGCCGCCTGCTCCGCAGCCGAGCGCTATGCTCCGTCGGATCACCCGGCACCAATGTCGGCCGCGGCACCGACAATATCCGCACCGTTAACTCCGGCCAGGCAAGAGCCGTCGAGTCAGGTGCCAGAAAGCTCCCCGGTACGCACCGTGGTCGAGCTCGCCCGGAAGCTGCGTCCAAGCCGCCTGCTCCGCAGTCGAGCGCGATGTTCAGTCGGATCGCCCGGCACCGATGTCTGCCACGGCACCGACAGTATCCACACCGTTAGCTCCGGCCAGGCAAGAGCCGTCGAGTCCGGTGCTGGTAAGCTCCCCGGTACGGACCGTGGTCGAGCTCGCTAGGAAGCTGCGTCCGAGCCGCCTGCTCCGCAGCCGAGCGCTATGTTCAGTGGGACCGCCCGGCACCGATGTCTGCCGCGGCACCGTCAATGTCCGCACCATTAACTCCGGCCAGGCAAGAGCCGTCGAGTCCAGTGCCGGAAAGCTCCCCGGTACGGACCGTGGTCGAGCTCGCCCTGAAGCTGCGTCCGAGCCGCCTGCTCCGCAGCCGAGCGCTATGCTCCGTCGGATCGCCCGGCACCGATGTCTACCGCGGCACCGACAATGCCCGCACCATTAACTCCGGCCAGGCAAAAGCCGTCGAGTCCGGTGCTGGAACACTCCCCGGTATGGACCGTGGTTGAGCTCACTATGAAGCTGCATCCGGGGTGCCAGCTATGGTCGAGCTCACTATTCCCTCCACGCCGGAGACAGTGTCCACGGCGAGGGGGCTGATTGCAACGACAGCATCTATGCTGCCTCAACCCCCGGCACCGCCGGTGGGGATTACATAGTCGATGGGCAAGCCTGCCTTGATCAGACCACCCTACCTCGGCACCGCACAGCGGCACCGTTCAGGGTCGCGGTTCCGCAGATGTTCTCGGTCCCGTCACCGATCTAGGTCTCGGCACCGTTCTCCCTGTTGGTACCAGTAGTGCTCGTGGCACCAGTCAGCATCCCGTTCGCCGGTCCGGGACACTCAGCTCCGATCAAGCCTCAGGCACCGCCCTCGGTCGACCGCCCGGCACAGCTTCGGTGGCAGGTCCCGTTCTCGGTACCGGTCTGTCTACCGGTACCGATCCCCGGTGCCGCATCGAGCGACGTCAGTTACAGACGGAGACTCTACCAAGAGCTTTCAGCTCCTCCAGGGCCATCCAGCCACGCATCAGTGTCGTCCTGTGCGGACACTTCATATGCGTAGCACTCTGTTTTCCGATGTGCCCTCCAGAGTCTTCGAGGAGACCTATCAGTGGTCATTCTGGACGCCGTGGGTGTACTACCACGCCAGAGGCGTACCGGTGATCCCATCTCGCTCCGTTCCCTCTGAGCTCTGGGTGCCAGAGGTGACAATTAGTCGTCCCCGTCCGACAGGTACAGAGCAACCCCCGGTTCGGCACCGGGCTCCCAGATCCCACCGGATCAGGAGGTCGTCCAGGAGCTCGAGCCCACACAGGACCCGCTTGTCCCGGGCCTTTCTTCTTCCTCCTCCCCAGATGAGGCGGGGGCAGGAACATACCCCTCCGGCCCTCCTCTAATCGAAATGCGACCAGCCCCTAGATCCAAAGAGGCTGGGCGTGTGGTCTTACTGGGCCATAAGATGTACCCGGAGGGGGCCCTGCAACTTCGTGTAGCAAACCAGCAAGCCCTGCTTATCCGCTACTGTGGGTGGCGGTGGGCAAATTTACAGAGTCGGTTCTTCGGAACTCCCGTCAAGAGTTCGATGCCCTCCTGCAGCAAAGGACGGAGCTGGAGAGAGCTTCCCTCCAGGCCTCGTTGGACGCAGCTGACTCCGCTGCCATGACTCTGGCCTCGGGTGTTGCCACGCGGCGCGTTTCAGGACTCCAGTTATCGAGCCTTCCCTCGCAGCTGCGGCACGCTATACAGATCTTGCCCTTCAGTGGCACAGGCCTGTTCTCTGACAACACTGGCCCTAGGCTGCAGAACCTAAAGGGCAGCAGGGTCACTTTGCTCTCTCTCTCTCTCGGCATGCACACGCTGGTAATTCAGCGCCGACGCTTCCGTCCCCAACCTCCGCTCTTACCCTGCGCCTTGACAAGGTCAGGACATGGCCACCGGGCGTGGCTTACACGGTCGTGGCCATCAATCCGCACCCCAAAGGAGCCAGAATTAGGGTCCTTCTGACCACCAATGGGGCAAAAGCCTACCCATCCTCGCCCCTCCTAAGGACCCCTCTCACGAGCGATTCCTCTGGCAAGAGGTGCGGACGCTCCTCCTCATCGGAGCTATACAGGAGGTACCTAAGGGTGAAATCTATTCCCCTAAGCGAAGGGAGGTCTCAGACCTATCCTAGGCCTGCAGGAACTCAACAAGTCACGATGCAGATGAGTTCCGCATGGTACCCAGGGCGACCGTCATCCCATCCTGGGATGTTGGCCTCTATACAGCCCAGGGGTATTCAAGGTGCATGGCTGTAATCGCCACCTTTCTTCGCCACCGTCTGATACACGTTCTCCGCGTCTAGACGAGTGGCTCATTCGAAGAACCCCCGGGCCCAAAGTACCAGTCATGTGGGCATCGACACGAACCTTTTCCTGTGTCTAGGCCTGATGATCAATAGTAAAATCCACTCTGATTCCCATATAGGGAAGGGAATTCATTGGGGCCGTCCTGGACTCCAGACTCACCAGAGCCTGCTTTCCTCAGCCTTGGTTTCAGGCGAGGGTAACAATTGTACAAGGTCTACGGACCTTCCCGCCAACTTGGGCTCGCTCTTGCCTCGGTTTCCTGAGTCACATGGCTGTCTACACGTTTGCAACTAAACATACCAGGCTTTGCCTCTGTTCACTTCAATCGTGGCTCACCTGGGGGTGCCACCCGGGCAGAGATGGCATACTCGTGGTCGTCTCGTTTCCACCGAGCAGCCTAGGCTCCCTCGACCGGTGTATCCGGGGATGCTGTTTCACTCACCCCTCGGGGTCCCTCGTGACAGACAGCCCATCTCTCGGCTGGGTGCGCACCTGGTGTAGTTTCGCACTCACGGCCTTCGGTCAGCGCAAGAGCTGGCCTTACACATCAATGTCCGAGAGCTGAGAGCAGTCTGCCTTGTGTACCAGGCGATTCAGCTGGCGGATCGTCTCAGCAGATCCTTCCTGTCTCACAAGTGGTGGTTTCCTCCCATCTTTATCTATTCCGTTTTCCAGAAGTGGGTCTTCCCCCGCATAGCCCTCCTCGCTTTCGCGAGAACGGAAAGAGGGAGAGAAATTCTCCTCGTTCCAAGGCCTCTCCCCAGGCTCGGTCTTGGAGGATTTTCCTGAGGCCATGGATCAGCCATCTGCCGTACGCTGTCCACTGTCCCCGCTGGTTCACAAGGTCCTGCTCGAACTCCGCAGGGACAGAGCGCCCCTGATCGGGTTCGCTCCAGTGTAATCTGGGCAGCACTGGCACACCATGTTGCTACACCTCTCGGTAGCAACCCTCTTGGCACAGACCCCATGACGCGGAATCACGACAACCTTCACCACCCGGTCTTGTAATCCCTGCACCTCACAGCAGGACTCTGCGTGGCTAAACTGATCCGAGAGTGGAAGCGTTTCTCATGCTGCTCCGAAACGCGCAATGTTTCTCCCGCCGAGATCCCGCTCCATTCCATCTGGTTCCTCAGGGCTTGGAGCGTTTATCAACATGCTCATTGATATAACTGTCCTGCAAGGCAGTTTCCTGTAGTCTTTCCTGCGGCCACATGAGTCTCCGAGCTTCAGACTCTCACAATAGGCCCAAGGGATACTGTGTTCCTCAAGGACAAGGGCAGTTATTACCACGTCCGACCTGCCTCCCCAAGGAGGTGTTGGCCTTTTATATCCACCAGGATATCTTCCTTCCGGTCTTATTTCCGAAGCCACTCTCTGTGCAAGGAGAGCAACGGTTGCCCTCCTTCGACATCTGCAGAGCGTCCGCAATCTATATCTAGCGGACAGAGCCCTCTCGTAACGCCCCCACAACCTTCATCGTACCGGCATACCGGACGAAGGGCATACCTGTCTCCTCCTAGAGGATTTCATCTTCAATGACGTTGTGCATCTGCACCTCTTCTGTTTCGGCCCATGTGCCATAGAGCCACCTTGCTGCACATTCCGCCAGGGCTCACGCTTCTCAGCTGCCTTCCTGGCTCGCGTTCCCTTTCGGGGGATGTGTTGTACACCTACCTGGTCCTCGGTCCACACCTTTGCCTCATTGGTCCGGGAGTCCAGAGCTGTTGCAGCCTCTGGCTTAGCGGTTGCGTTCTGCAACATCTAACTCCGACCCCACCGCCTACGTAAGGCTTGGGAATCACCTAACTTTCTCTGCTTGCTCTGGCATTTGTGGCAGCACAAAAGCTCAGCGCTAACCATGAGCTTAGTACAAACATTTTAAAGGATGAATGTTGATTCTTGTCATTTACAGTCTCTGAGGCTGTGTACAGTAGGTGACACACCAGAAAATGGGGGTTCTCTGAATACAGGACTTCCAGAGACCTCCACTCTTAGGCCTGGTCTACACTCGGGGCGGGGGGGGAGGGAGGGAGAGAGCTAAGTCAGTCTAAGTTACGCAACTTCAGCTACAAAAATAGTGTAGCTGAAGTCGACGTACTTAGAGCTACTTACCACAGTGTCTTCACTGCAGTAAGTTGACTGCTGATGCTCCTCCGTCAACTCTGCCTACGCTTCTCGCTCTAGTGGAGTACCGGAGTTGACGGGAGAGCGCCTGGCAGTCGATTTATTGCATCTTCACTAGACACGATAAATCGACCCCTGCTGGATCCATCACTCCGGAGGTAAGTGTAGACATGCCCTTTGAATCACATTGGCCTGCATGGACCTGGAAACGTGAAAGGCCTACGAAAGAGCCCCATGTACGTTCTTTGATGTCAAGGTTGCATTTATAAGAGAGGCTCATTCGTTCCACACCCTTCCCCCCGTGTTTCTTCTCTTCCTGCCTTTACATAAACAAGTGGGGATGAAGGGAGGGCAAGGATGGCTCTGTGCAGGGAGAAACGTTTCAGTCTGTCTTCCTTGCTTACAGGTGCAATTTGTGTCTGTAAATTACAGTTTAGTGTTCCTGCAGTCAGGGAATTAGAATTGTGCACCTGCTCAAATTTGTGCCTTCAGTTGAATTGCAAACCCAAAAATTCAGTGCAGTTTTTGGAGGGGCAAAAGACAGGCCACCTTTCTGAAAATGCGCCCTGGGGTGTCATGTGCACATTTTGAGATTTAAGATTGGCTCTTTTCAGCCCTGATTCAGCAAAGCACCGAGGGTTTTCTTAACTTTACGCATGTGCTTAACTCCATCTCCATTCAGCAGAGCTCCTAAGCATGTGCTTAACTTAAACTTGAATTCAATGGAACTTAAGATCATGCATGAAGTTAAGCGCATGCTTATGAGCTTCTATTTGTTCTTATGGATTTCTAATAGTAATTTTGAGGGAATGAAGCCTGCCCCCACACATGGTTTTGGCAGCCCATGTACCTGATGAAAGAAGACTTAACCAGGTTCTATCAGCCTCAGTCAATGCTGCTTGTGTTGTTGGCCAGGAGGGGAACTCTTCTCTCATGAATAATTCCAGGTGCTTATTTCCTTCAGGGGCTAAACATGGTGCCTTCATACAGCTCCCAGCCCAGAAATGAAGCTCTGATTGCCCCAGGCTGCCAGGCCAACCCCAGTGACTGTTATCTTATCACCTTTCCAATACTGAAATGTCTTAGGCAGACTTACAGTAAGGCAATATAAAGATACTTATTGACTGTACCTTCAGCAAGGTTTGTAAGTATGTTTCATACCAATGGCTTCCTACATAAATTTTCACAATCTGATGTAGGGAGTAGACTCTTACTTCTGCTGTCCAGTCTTCGTCTAAGGGATAAGGTTCAAAATGTCAAGGTCACAGTGGAAGTAATTTTAAAATAATGAAACTTGGTGGTGGATATGACAGTCGTGAGCTACTGATGGGATATCACAATAGTGGAATAATAATAACATGGATTCTTCAGTGTGCTAAATGAATGTAGAGAATTCTGTGCAAACACACGCGGAGCTCAGGCCTTGCATTCTGTTTCCAGGGGTCAGATATAAGCATTGTCAAGAAATAACCAGGCAGCAAATGTGCAACAGCAAACACCCATGCTGCAGCCAGTATTCCTCTCGCCAGTCCAGCCCAAAGTCTTGGTCTGCATCTGTCTGGTTCAGTCTGGGCTCACTAACCTGGTACGTTTACTTGCCCAAGGTAGATAAAGCTGGATATGCCGTTGAACCTACCCCAAAAAGGGACCCAACGTCAACGTTCAGGAGCAGCGGGAAAAGCTGGGGTTTGCTTTGAAAGTTACGACTGATAGGAAGCTTTCACTGGACTTGACTGTGGGTTTAAGCTCAGGGAGCTCAAGGGAAGCAAAGCTATTTCTTCACCACTGTTTGTGTGTTCCTTTTACCACTACTTTTGGAGACATTAGGCTAGCCTCACACACTTCTTGTGTGCAAGGAATGGAAGTAGCGTTAGGGTGCCTGCTCCAGGCCCTCCCATGCACCTGCACAAGCTTGGGCACAATTTAGGCTCTGTGTTTAGCCTCTAGATCAGGGTCGGCAACCTTTCAGAAGAGATGCGCTGAGTCTTCATTTAGTCACTCTCATTTAAGGTTTCGCGTGCCAGTAACACATTGTAACGGTTTTAGAAGGTCTCTTTCTATACGTCTATAACATATAACTACACTATTGTTGTGTGTAAAGTAAATAAGGTTTTTAAAATGTTTAAGAAGCTTCATTTAAAATTAAATTAAAATGTAGAGCCCCCTGGACCGGTGGCCAGGACCCGGGCAGTGTAAGTGCCACTGAAAATCAGCTCATGTGCCGCCTTCGGCACGCATACCATAGGTTGCCTACCCCTGGTCTAGATTTTATCTGAATGTGTAAATGGCTTTCTGGAAAAGCTTAAATTGAAATCAGTAACAGGAATAGTCCATGTGACTCAATACAGTTACAGTATTGTCCTGTGATATGCTGGCTGGAAAGTTTAAATAAATATTCACCAGAATAAAAATGGTTAAAAAATATTTAATTTGAAAAGCGCCTGCATTATGAAAAGATTTGTGCACCTACAATAGCACTTGTCAGTACTGAAAGATATACACAGCAGTCACATTCTCACAGAAGTGATGTTTGGAGGGACATGGACAATAATATGAAAAGATTAGACAACTCTGGAACGTGAATATGTAAAATAAAATGAGTTTGTACAGTACCTCACCTAGCACAATGGGCCCCTGGTCCCTAGTTGCTACTGTAATACAAATAATAACAACTCAATTGTTAGGCCTTTGAGATTGTTACAATTATTTCCCACAGTATGTCATGATGACCTCAAGATGCAACAGAGATGACTGAACTCCTTCATACAAAGCCCTGTTATCATGGATTTTAATTCCATCAAAAGAATTAGTAGGATTCAGTGCTTTGTAGGTACATAGATTTCACACAGGAACCCCACTTTAAATATCAATCCCCTAGTCTCATATAAGAACATAAGAATGGCTGTACTGGGTCAGACCAAAGGTCCATCCAGCCCAGTATCCTGTCTACCGACAGTGACCAATGCCAGGTGTCCCAGAGAGAGTGAACCTAACAGGCAATGATCAAGTGATCTCTCTCCTGCCATCCATCTCCACCTTCTGACAAACAGAGGCTAGGGACACCATTCCTTACCCATCCTGGCTAATAGCCATTAATGGACTTAACCTACGTGAATGTATCTAGTTCTCTTTTAAACCTTGTTATAGTCCTAGCCTTCACAACCTCCTAAGGCAAGGAGTTCCACAGGTTGACTGTGTGCTGTGTACAACATATAACCTTAACCAGAAAATGTATTATAGCAACTCAATTCACAGAGACTTTCTGGGATGCAAGACTTATTTGCATATCTGCCTGGAAATATGCTGTATGTCATGAAGGGTTTTCACTAATTCTGTCTCTTTCGAGGGGGGAAGAGACAGAATTTTCAAGCAAGCGGGTATATTCTAAACATAAATATGAATGCCTCTTCAGAAATAAATGTTACTGTAGTGCAGTCACTAAGCATTTCTTCTAAAGCTTGGGGGTTGCAGTAGCTACTTCTTAATAACTATTGGCTCATACTAGATTTTATGAAAATGAGGCGTTTGTTGGTCACATAAAACCCTGGTTAATTTGAAACCTACCTTTTCCTCCTAGCTAGCACTGGATTATTGAGTCTTTATTCTTAATCAGCCAATATCCACTCATCATATTTTAAAACAATACAATCACTTATTGAAAAAACTTTACTTACCGTGTCCCTTTGTCTCTGCAGGTATCTTTTGTTTCAGATAGGATTTCAAAGCATCTTTCATTGGTTCATATGTGATGTCCTTTTTGTCCAAGTAGGCACAGAGTTCATGGATTTCAGACATATTTTCAGTAAGTGGGAGGCGGCAAGTTCCTAGCCAGTTCCTATCCATTCAAAGTTAATTGAGATTAGGTCACTAGATCTGTGTCTATTTTATTATACCAAATACTTTTACATGATTGATTTTTAACTCATTCAGGCCAAGCCATTGTTAAGAACACCTGGTAGAAAGCTTTTCCAGCCATTGATACTTGAGCTTTCAACAGGATTTTTCCCATTGAACACTTCTGCATTTCTTCCACTTGACAAATAAAACTAATTCACTAGAACCTTCACATGAGTGCTCCATACCAGACTTAGAACAGGTCTGCAGCATCAGGCCCTAACAGACTATATGTGTTGTCCGAAAAATTTAAACTAATATACCGGTAAATTGTAGGTGAACTTACAGGCCTTTCATCTGCCAAGACCTGGCAATGGTTGCTGTTAGCAGAGACACCTAAGCCTGTTTAAGAGCTGTCCTCCTCACTCTGCAATGTTAGCGATCAGTGATACTAGCGGAGGAATGCAGAATGCTGAGAGGAGGGATGAACTCAGCTCACAGCAGGTAAGTGAAAGAAATTATTAAACAAATTTTTTGGAAAAGTATGTTTTAATGTTTCACACCCTTCTTTCATCCTTTGACTTTCTTACATTTATACACTTTTTGGAAAGCATTTCAGTGCCTCTTTAGTGCTCCTTGGGGAGTCATTCCTTCTGTCTAATGTAATGGTGTCTGCCCTTCTCTAGGCATATAGGATCACTTTGTGACAAAGCAGAATTTAGCACTTACCGTGCAGTTTAGAAGTTACAATATTCCATTTTAGTAATATATCTTCAGGAGTAGAACTAATTAAAAAAAGACTGCTCTTCCGAAGTTAATATGCAATATGGCTGAAGAACTCAAACAGAAAATGAACCCAGCCCCGTGAATTTAATAAAGACTAGTATAGACAAGAAAACCTACTTGACATGTTGAAAGAGGACTCCATTCCCGGAGATGTACAGCTGGTTTCGGTCTAAAGTACTTTCTATATGGAGCTGTCCAAGTGCTGAATCGGGGTATTTTACTAAGACACCAAGTGCCATAACATACAAAGGGGGCCTCACAACTTCCTGAACGTCCAGCATCTTGTCTACTATACCCTTCATAGAATCTTCAAGGTTAGAGGTTAGCATAGAGCAATTTCCTACATGAAAAGGAAATACATAAATGTATCAAGACTGTGTTCTAACAAGCAAAAGATTAATAATTACAGCAACACTTGCCCTCTCTCTCAGCATTCACGCAATCTGTTGAAAAGTCCTCTGGGTTCAAAATATCCATTTAATACATTTTTCTGTCCATAAGAAAATGAATGTTAAAAATGCTCCCACTCGGAAACGATGTTCCTTTTGTTTGCAGAATTTCCATTTATAACCAACTCAATATAGAAGAGGTTTTGTTTGCTTGTTTAAGAGCAGGCCCTGCATTTCTTATGGCAGATGTTTTGGCATAACTACAAGAAGTAGTGCTTGCTCAAGCTGCTCCTAGAGCCCTTAAGTAACAGGTCACTAAGAACTTGCCTGGGTAGTGATTCCTGTGGCACAATTACACCTTAATTTGTGGTGTAGATATCATGTATCTTTAATGTTGTAAGAGAAATTGAGAAGGCAGCCTGTAGGAGGGCTGGACATGAGGGACCTGACACACTGGGATTGGGAAGTAGATCCATGCATAGGGCAATATGGAATAAGTAGAAGTGGGAGAAGAGAACATATGGGCCACTGTTAATGGTGAGACACAAAGGAGCAACAAGTGACACAGTAAGAATTAAGATCCAAGTTGCAGGCCAGGGCAAAGTTGTTCATGGCCATAAAGATGAGGGCAAGAAGTTTAAATATAATTTCATGGGCAAGAGGCACTAACTGAGGGACTCAAAGAAGGAAGTGATGGTGTCTGGTCAAAAGGCAAGGAAGAGAAAACGACTGATCTTGTAATTCTGCATCTGAGGAGACCATCACATAGGGGGTTTTGTCTCCAGCAACTGTTATGTCAGAAATTGCCCTAACTCAAGATTTTTGAGCCCATTGATGTTGATTTTCAATAAGTCTTGGGATACCGAAGGAGTTCCAGAAGACTGGAAGAAAGCGAATGTTGTGCCGATATTTTAAAAGAGTAAACAGGATGACCGGGGTAATTATAAGCCTGTCAGTCTCACATTGATCCCGGACAAGACAGTGAAGCATCTGATATAGGACTTGATTAATAAAGAATTAAATAAGGGTAATATACTTAATGGCAATCAACGTGGGTTTACGGAAAATAGATCTTGTCAGACTAACTTGATTTTTTTACGAGATTACAAATTTGGTTGATAAAGGTAATAGTGTGGATGTAATAGACTTCTGTAAGGCATTTGACTTGGTACTGTATAATATTCTGATTGAAAACTACAACAATATGAAATTAATATGACACATTAAATGAATTAAAAGTTAGCTAACTGATAGGTCTCAAAATGTAATTGTCAATGGAGAATCATCATTGAATGGACTGAATGGGTGTGTTTCTAGTGGGTTCCTGCAGGGGTCAGGTCGTGCCCTAGGCTAGTTAACATTTTTATTAATGACCTGCAAGAAAACATAAAATCATCATTAAAAATGTCCAGATGACACAAAAATAGGGGAAGTGATAAATCATGAAGAGGACAGGTCACTGATAGAAAGCATTCTGGATTAAGCTGGGCTCAAGCAATATGCATTTTAATATTGCCAAATATAATGTATACATCTAGGAACAAAGAATGTAGGCCATACTTACAGGATGGGGTTCTCTATCCTGGGATGTAGAGACTGAAAAGGATTTGGGGTGGGAGGGTAGATAATCAGCTGAACAGGAGCCCCCAGTGTGACTCTGTGGCCAAAAGGACTAATGAGATCCTTGGATGCATAAACAGGGGAATCTTGAGTAGGAGCAGAGAGGTTATATTACCTCTATTTGGCACTGGTGTGACTGCTGCTGGAATACAGTGTCCAGTTCTGGGGTCCACAATTTAAGAAGGATATTGATACATTTGGAAAGGGTTCAGATAAGAGCCATGAGAATGATTACAGGACTGGAAAACATGCCTCTTAGAGTGACAGACTCAAGGAGCTCAATCTTATTTAGCTTAACAAAGGGGAAGGTGGTGACTTGATGACAGTCTATAAGTACCCACATGAAGAACAAATATTTCATAATGAGCTCTTCACTCTAGCAGAGAAAGGTCTAAGATAATCCAATGGCTGGAAGTTGAAGCTAGACAAATTCAGACTGGGAGAAAGGTGTCAATTTTTTACAGTGTAAGTAATTAGCATTGCAACAACTTATCAAGGATCATGGTGGATTCTCCATCCCTGGCAAAATTTAAATCAAGATTGGATTTTTTTTTAAATGCTCTAGTTCAAAAGGAATTATTTGAGGTAAATTCTATGTCCGTGTTACATAAAAGGTCAGACTAGATGATCACAATGGTCCCTTATGGCCTTGGAATCTATGAATCACCTCAATATTCAAACACCTTAGCTGAGACGGGAAGTGAATGGGAGAATACACTGAAAATAAAGTGACACCAACTTACCCCTATAAAGCTTCACTGCATCTGTAAGGTTAGGAATTCCCAAAGTTACAACTTCTGCTTCCAAAACATCTATGTTGGAGAAATTATCAGGCAACAAAATCTTCTCTGAGCGAAGAAAATTTACTTGAAAAATAAAGACAAAAACCAAAGTGTTAATTTTGTCATTTATCCGTCCAGGATTCACTCTAGCAAAAACAATAGGCTGTTAACATTTCCCCACTCCCTCCCCAACAATAATATATTCATTAGTTATTTTATATTCTAGAACTAAACCAGGAGATTCTTAGTGTTGCATAATAAATACCTGAAAACTAATATAATCATAACAGTTTTTGAAGGTCAAGATGTAAAATCCAATGTCACTTTACTTTAAAGCATAGCAAAATGATAGGTAGTACAATCCACAAGAAACACTTAGTGGAGGAGCTGTGGTTTTCTGCCACACTTCAAAAGGGTTCATAACTCTTTTGAAGCTAGATGATCCTTTCATAAATGAAAAATTATTTTGTTACTAGTAGAGAGATAAAGAACCCAATTCTCATATACACTAAGACCCCTTTCTACTGCTTTGGTAGTTTAAAGAGGCTTTAAAAAGGGGGTAAAATTTACTCCCATTTATACTGTTCTGGCAGTGTAAAGGGCTCTTGGTGTAAATGAGAATCAGGCCCACCATCCTTCTTCCACCTGTTCCACAGCATATTAATGGGGCTATTTACATAAGCAAAAGCTACAGGAACATGCCTTAATCCCATATCTGACTTTAGGATATTTTAAATTATTATTTTAACTGTGACATAAACATTATTAAATCTATATTACTGATTGATTGATTGTAGGTAAGCTTACATTAACATCTACACATTATTGTATTAATATACAGTATATCATACTAGTTGAGAATTACATTAAAACAAACATAAGCTTTTCTTTTGGTTCAAACTATTCGCCATTAGTGTTATATATTCTGAAACCTGCATAACAAGTTTGATTTGCAGTCTAATTGAAATTTGTTCCAATATATATATTTCCTTCTATTAAGGCTACGAGCAGTGGTTTCAAAATATTGAGACCATTTTGTCTGTTTCAAGGTAATATGTACATTTTGACCATATTTTGTGGTATATTTTAATGTTTGTCTTTTTTCAATAGTTAGTTTGTTCCTTGGATGCTGCTTTCAGCACACTGGAAGGCTATGGTTTGTTATAAGTCTCTTTTCCCATCCATATCAAGGGGATTCTATGTTTCGGTGGTTGTATCTTAGGATTCAAGCCCTAAAATACAGCCGAATTTGCTCCAATCCCTCAGACAGAGACAAACACCTACAAGATCTTTATCAAGCGTTCTTAAAACTACAATACCCACCTGGGGAAGTGAGGAAACAGATTGATAGAGCAAGACGAGTACCCAGAAATCACCTACTACAGGACAGGCCCAAAAAAGAAAATAACAGAACACCACTGGCCATCATGTACATCCCCCAGCTAAAACCTCTCCAGTGCATTATCAACGATCTACAACCTATCCTGGAAAATGATCCCTCACTCTCACAGACCTTGGGAGACAGGTCAGTCCTCGCTTACAGACAACCTCCCAACCTGAAGCAAATACTCACCAGCAACTACACACCACACCACACCACGGAAACACCAACCCAGGAACCAATCCCTGTAGCAAACCTCACTGCCTACTCTGTCCCCATATCTACTCTAGTGTCTTCATCAGAGGACCCAACCACATCAGCCACACCATCAAGGGCTCATTCACCTGCACGTCTACTAATGTTATATATGCCATCATGTGCCAGCAATGCTCCTCTGCCATGTACATTGGCCAAACCAGACAGTCCCTACGTAAAAGAATAAATGGACACAAATCGGACATCAGGAATGGTAACATACAAAAGCCAGTAGGAGAACACTTCAGTCTCCCTGGACATTCTATAACAGATTTAAAAGTAACTATTCTTGAACAAAAAAACTTCAGAAACAGACTTCAAAGAGGAACAGCAGAACTAAAATTCATTTGCAAATTTAACACCATTAATTTGGGCTTGAACAGGGACTGGGAGTGGCTGGCTCATTACAAAAGCAGCTTTGCCTCTCCTGGAATTGACAGCTCCTCATCTATTATTAGGAGTGAACTACATCCACCCTGATCAAATTGGCCCTGTTAAGAACGGTTCTCCACTTGTGAGGTAACTCCCTTCTCTTCATGCGTCATTATATAATGCCTGCAGCTGTAACTTTCCCTCCACGCATCTGAAGAAGTGAGGTTTTTTACCCACAAAAGCTTATGCCCAAAGAAATTGGTTCGTTTTAAGGTGCCACCGGACTCCTTGTTGTTTTTATGCTTGGCAGTCAGCAGTGCCAGTGGCAGAAAGGATTTAACACTGTCAGGGTATGTCTACATCACAAACAAAACCTCATGGCAGCAAGTCTCAGACCTGGACCAACTGACCTCCCAGGGCTCATGCTACAGGCTAAAAATAGCAGTGTAGATGTTCCTGTTCAGACTGGAGCCCAAGCTCGAAAACCCATTGAGGGTGGTCTGAGAGCCCGAACGTCTACACTTCTATTTTTAGCCCCATTGCACAAGCCCCATGAGCCTGATATATATAGCTGGTACTGTTTTTCCAGTAACATTTGGTATTACAGTTGGGATTGGTAACATGAACTTTTGCAGGTATATACATTTCCACATGAAGTGAGTATCCTTTGAATATATCTAGTATAGTATCTAAACTTTCTTTTTTTTTAATTTTAGAAAGTTTCAGTGGCATTATATATGCTTCATGTAGCATTTTGTGTTCTACAACCATCTTCAGTATAAATACACACACACACACATTTATGGATAATGTTTTAATGTTATCACGAGTCTTGTCTACATTAGGAAATTACCAGTTGCCAGCAATGGATGTCATCAGTGGCTGCAGCTGAACTAGTTCTAGAAATGGTCTAACTGCAAACAGAGGGAAAAAGCCACAGAGAGAGTGTGAGGTAAAGTTCCCTGACAAGTGAAGCTTGTTGCGCTGCTACAGAGGCAGCTTCTCTATAGCTCACCAGAGAAGACGTCTGGTCTGACTAAATTTACCGGGTCTGTTGGACTGGGAATCCCATTGTGAAGCTTAAAATATCCAAGGGAGACTGAAAGGATATGGATGAGGGACTACAGGCAGGTAGGATGAGGGCTATAGGCAGCAAGCAAGTTAGTACAGTTACTCAGCCTCACTGCCCAGCCCAACTCCCCAACTCCAAGGGCCTCTCTCCATTCCTCCAACTCCCTTACCTCACTCACTGTGGATTAAGGTAATATCTTTTACTGGACCAACTTCTGCTGGTGAAAGAGATGAGCTTTTGATCTTCCACAGAGCTCTTCTCCGAGCCTGGGCTTGAAGAGCTCTTTGTAGGTTCAAAAGCTTGTCTCTTTTACCATCAAAAGTTGGTCCAATAAAAGATATTACCTCACCCATCTCATCTAATATCCTGCGACCAACATGGCTACAGCAACGCTGCATACTTAATGCACAGTGAAAGTTTATATTTGTTTTTAAAATATTGTGTGTTTAACATAATACAGCCTATAGCCCTATGCCTGGATTAGTGACATACAGTTCTATGGTATCAGCATATACAGAGAAATGGGGGGAGAGTGTGTTAGTTCAAAGTTGGCATAAAGCTCATCTTGCGCTCCCTTGATCCTGAAATGGCCGTGCGCTGGGCCAATCCCCTGACAGAAAAGCAGCCCAAGGGCTTGCTCCAAATTATGCTGGATGCCAACAGCCCCCCAATATCTGACACCTCAGCTGAAGATTGGCATTGTGCCAGGGAGCCCTAGCCATTGCGCCAACTCTATCCCATGCACCACCAGCAAGGAGGAGGTAGTGCAGGAATCACTGCACTAGATCTGTACCAGAGGATTCCACCAAACTGGCAATTGGGCAATTGATCTTTGATTATCAGCAGGTAAGTATGCCCAGTGGTCTGTGATGGGATGTTAGATGGGTTGGGATCTGAGTTACTACAGAGAATTCTTTCCTGGGTGCTGGCTGGTGAGTCTTGCCCACATGCTCAGGGTTTAACTGATCGCCATATTTGGGGTCAGGAAGGAATTTTCCTCCAGGACAGATTGGCAGAGGCCCTGGAGGTTTTTCGCCTTCCTCTGCAGCATGGGGCACGGGTCACTTGCTGGAGGATTCTCTGCAGCTTGAGGTCTTCAAACCGCAATTTGGGGACTTCAATAACTCAGACATAGGCTAGGGGTTTGTTATAGAAGTGGATGGGTGAGATTCTGTGGCCTGCATTGTGCAGGAGGTCAGACTAGATGATCATAATAGTCCCTTCTGACCTTAAAGTCTATGAGTCTATGAGTAATCCTTCTGGTGTCAGATAAATTGACTATCTGGCCAGATTCTGGTGGAATCACACTGCAAAGCAGCAGCACCAAACCTGAGACCTCCTGGCCCTATATTGTTTGGTGATTCTAAACATGAATTCCAGAATGCAGAGTCACACATTTTCCTCAGCTTCTAAACTAGCCTGGCTGTGGGCCCGCATATTGATTGGGACACTTAAGAAATGATGCTCAGAAAAACTGCATCACATGGAGGTTGCACTAAGGTGAAATGAAGTCCCCACATGTCCTGATGCCTCATTGTGGTGTACTGGCCCAAGTAAAACTGGTGGGTAGGAAGAAAATCGAAGAGTTTGGTTTAAAAATAAATGTTATTGGAGACTGACTTAGAAGTAGGTTAGTACAAAAAATGATCCAGAGATAGGGTTACCATTGTAGCCTGATTTAGGGAGTACTAATAATATTAATTTTTATTTATTTTTAATTTTATTTAACTTAAATTGATTAATAATATTAATAATAATTAATTGTTAATATTAATTAATATGGGTTTTAGGCTTGCCAATTTATTTGATAAAAAGATTAATGTTTTTGTTTTGAATTAGGCTTTACAGAATTTGCAAAGGATTTGGGGGGTATGATAGGAAGCTTACACTGACACAGATATAGCCTTCAAGATTTTTTATTAAAATTAATAATAGTAAGAAAATGGTAAAATACTTAGAGTTACAAAGTTACAATTGCATTATTGCTATTTGAAAGCTACATATGATAATATAGTATTATATGCAACAAAGCTTTGGTTAATATACTTCCTTTTTTTTTTTTCTTTTTTTTGATAACCTGGTGGGAAGAGACACAGGACCAGCCTTGCAGTTTAGGTTTTTTAATGTTTGAGTGCGGGATGCAGTGCTTAGGAAAAACTAATGCTAAGAGCTATTAAAGCTGACTATGGTTTACTTGACTAACATAAACTTAAAATTAAAACCTAATACACAAAACCAAGAATAAAAACTTGGGAAACCAAGCTTAGCCTAGTTTTTTAAAAACTTAAAGTTTAAGAAGAACAAGTACAGCCTACTAATACTAGTAGTTATTGTAACTAGATAGAATAGATAGAGAGATAGAGTAGAAATAGAATGTGTGTGAGAATGATAGAGCGGAGTGCTTTAGCGAGGTGGGTTATTTTTTTTTTATAGTGCTGGAAAAAAAAATTTATGCCCAAATTTTATTTTTTACCCACAAAATGTTAGGGTACGCTTACTCCATAGGCTAGTATGTATGTGCGTATTGATGACATGTACCTACACACATATGTTTTTTGTGGTGTACCTGTGAAGTTTGTAGGTACAAATTTTAAAAAATGCCATATTTTATTGTTTATTGGTTTAAATAAAAGGTTATAAACCTAGGCATGGGTACTTATTTATTTAGGTAACAAGATATAGCTTAACTTTGCTTTTTAAGTAAAAGGTTTTAATATAAATATACTAACTTTGCCTTAGCTTAACATACAAAATATGGCCTGTAGGTTTTTTGCATTACAGCCAAACTTACTTTAATATAAATTTATAAACCTATTACAATAAACCAAATACTTAAACTATATGTGTATATATTGTGATACAGCATGGCCAGAGGGCAGCAGGAGAGTGTTACAAGGGAGCCTTATTCCCTGTAAGGGGAAGAAAGTTTGCTATAGATTAACTAGAGCACCTGAAGCCAATTAGAGCACCTGAAGCCAATTAGAGCACCTGCAGTCAGTCACATGATAAAAAAACCCTGCTTTAATCAGACAGTGGGGGAGTTGGAGCAGAAAGGATTGGTATTGGAGCAGAGGACAGTTTGAAGAGAAGCAGAGGACAGTTTGGAGAAGTGCTGCGGTGGGCTAAGAAGTCCAAGACCCTAGGTAAGGGGCACCTGGCTTGTGCAGAGGGAGGGCAGGAAGCCCCCCACAAGCTGAAGGGCAGGAGAGGGAAGTAGCCCAGGGGAAGGAACCGCCAGTTCAAGTGATTCACCACTATCCTCAGGGCCCCTGGGCTGGGACCTGGAGTAGAGGGCGGGCCCAGGTCCCTCCCTCTCCACTCCCCTCCTCAAAGACACTAGTGGGGCAATTAATATTCCAATTCAGGGGCAAGAAATGGTGCCCTGACCCCCACCCCCCCAAAGAAGAGAAAGTGCGAGACCCATCATAATAGTGCTGGCAATTTGCCACAATATATATATACAAACAAGCAGGTTAGCCCTATAGGCTACACCATACAGCCCGTTTTGGCTGCAACAGTCCCGACCATTTTGGCCAAAGTGGGCATTGGTTCAGTTTGCTTTTGCCAACTTTATCAATTGCCAAGATTAAGCCCAAACAGGACAAATGCCGCTTCTGTCAAAAAAGCGGGGTGTGGAGGAAAGTGCGAGGGGGGGTGAGCAGTGACACCAGCCCCACACAGGGGGACAGCAGGGCTCAGATGGGGTGTGAGGAAGGACAGGCAGGGCTCAAGCGAGTAGCAACGCCAGCCCTTGCCTCGCACAGGCAGTAGGCAGGGCTCCGGTGAGCAGCAATGCCAGCCCTGTATGGGGAGGGGAGCTCGGGTGAGCGGCTCAGGCCAGCCCCACACGGGCAGAGGGGTGGGAGTGGGGGCTTGGGCTAGCCCCCCTTGGTGTCCCTTTTTCCCTTTGGGGAATATGGTCACCCTACACAGATACCACAATGAAACTGAAGATGTTGAGAGACAGGGGTAGAGTATAATTATTTGTAACTTATTCTGATAGTGCTCAAATGTGCAAGGGGCTTTCCAAACAGAAAAAAATGAGGTTTACCTATGAAACGGAACTCACTGCATTCACACTCTATCAGAGCTGCATTCTCCAGGAGCCACAGCAAATTATCATCATTGACTAAAGTAGGGTACTTTGCCACCAAGTCTAATGGCAGAAAACAGTAATGCACTTCCTCTTCTGTATCAAGTAATGGTGTATCCATCAGCCCCAAGGGAGCTTTATCATGTAATCCTAGAGGGAAATCAGAGGATATCAATACACAAACAAGGAAAATTGCCATTAATTTTGTTACTTCTCTTGGTGGAAGGTACAAAGAGTTCTTCTTAGCATGGGTGTTCATGTCTCCTCTCTGAACACAATATGACACATATCAAAGATTAATAGTGGGAAATAGAATATATAGTTGTTAATGGGGAGTTATCAGCGTGTGTGTGTGTGTGTGAGAGAGAAAGACAGACAGACAATTTGGGAGATCTGTGGATTCTCTGTGTGTATTTGTGCCAGACTGCAAACTCCATTTTAAATGTGGGGCTTGTCTGTCTTCTCTGTTGTCTTTTTACCTTCATTTTGGGATGAAATTTCAAGGGATGGTGACACAGCATTAACCAAAGAGGGTTGTAGAATCTTGATAGTCTTCTAGTCTATGGAAACACCCTTGGGACTGTCGAAGAAAAACTCAGTTCTCGCTTTTATGTTTGGGTGCAGCAAAAACAAATACTTTATTATAATACTCTAGTGAACACAAGAGGGAGAGAGTGTCAGGAACTGGGTTGCCCCTTGTCCTGGACAGATCTCTCTCAATTAGTAAACAATCATAACAATCTTTATACCTTTCTAGCAGACCATGGTTAGCATACTTGCAGACAGTAAAAGTAAACATTTGCATTTGTTTATACATAAGCCTATTCGTTATCTTATTTGTCTGCAATACCAGAACAGAAAACAAGACTGCAATTCACAAGGTCATAACGACTTTTCACACAATTCACTCTGCACCAGATACAGGGTAACAGCTTAACCTCTGCTAATTAGCTAACATACATTAAGATCCCTTCAAACCTTTATTTATTAATTCTTGGCCTCCACAGGACAAAGAAGGCAGACTAAGAAAACCAGTCCATCTAGGTAGGCTGCTAACTAAGCAATGGGTCACCTGGCATGGAGACTTGGATCCATAATCTAGAAGAAAATATAAATCTGCTGCTAATAAAGTTTGCAGATGACACAATTTACCAAGGGTCATGATGGATTCTCCATCACTGACAATTTTTAAATCAAGATTGGATTCTTTTTCTAAAAGATCTGCTGTAGGAATTAGTTTGGGAAAGTTCTCTGGCCTGCATTATACCGGAGGTCAGACTAGATGATCACAATGGTCGCTTCTGGTTTTGGAATCTATGAATCCATGATTAGTAGGGTGGTACATAATGACTAAGACCAGTCACTGATCTAGAATGATCTGAATGACTTGGTTAACTGGGAACAATCAAACACCACACACTTTAATAGAGCCAAATGTAAGACCATTCAGGATCCAAGAATGTTGGCTACACTGGTCAGATGGGGTACTGATTCCTGGAAAGCAGTGACAAAGAAAAGGACTTAGGGGTCATTGTAGCTAAGCAGCTGAACATGAGTTCCCATGGTAATGCTGTGGCAAAGGGGGCTGATGTGATGTCTTAACAAGGGAGTATTGAGTAGGAGTAGGGAGGTGGTGTTTCCTCTGTATACAGCATTGGTGAGACCCACACTGGATACTGCACCCAGGTAGGTACATGCCTGCCTGGATGCACACACCAAAATCCCCAATTGTATGTGCATGTAACTAAATTTGCACCTTTGCTTTCATATAATCAGTCAATCTGGAAGTTGAGCACGTGCATACAAAGCACAACATATTAAGGACCTTCAGATTCTAAAGTATTTTTAAAATCCTAGTCTTGGCTGAACACGACTGGGTGCTTATGACTGTGGAGGAAAATGGCCTAAGGCCTAAACTTCGGCTCAACTTTGGTCAAGTTAACTCTATGTATGGTCAGGTGAACTGTATGTGTGGCCTGGAGGAAGGGGGGAGGAAGGTGGCGGTAAGAGGAGAAGAGTAGACAGAAACTACTAAAGCATAACTAATTGTAGAAATTATAAAAGCAGAACTGTAGAAATTATTAAAGTAGAATTAACTTTTTGTAACAGCTTATGATTAATAGCTGCCAGGTGACAGAACAAGAAACCACAAAGGGCAAAAGTAAGGAAAAGCAGAAAAGGCTTGTTGGCTTTATTCCTTATATGGATGTAAAACTTTAAGGAAGTACATGTAATGTTTGTGGTTTTACCCTATATAAGCTCTCGTATTTTATCTGTCGGGGGGGTGGGGTTCGGCTGCTTTGGCTGACTCCCCCATGCATGCATGCTTGATTGATCAATAAAGGAGCCTCAGGCTGTCTGATCCAAAATCAACCGTGTGGTCAATTTTCCACAACATGACCTACAGAGTGTGCTAAGTAATTTAAAGTACCAGATACATTCACAGAGAGGAGGGTTGGGACATCTACCTGTAAATGCTGGGCTTTTAATAGGAAACTCTGATGGCTTGCTGATACATTTTTGCGTTCTCCAGTAATTCATGGATGCTCTTTCAGCTACTGGTATATCTGCAGGTCGCACACGCAGATTGTGTTTCCCTTCCTTCAAATT
Source organism: Mauremys mutica (assembly GCF_020497125.1). Lineage (NCBI taxonomy): Eukaryota > Metazoa > Chordata > Testudines > Geoemydidae > Mauremys > Mauremys mutica. Next base: position 7,927,483 of record NC_059085.1, read on the forward strand.
GTCTAAAGTCTGTTAAGATATAGAAAAGTTATTGACTATTTTAAATTCAAATAAATAATTCAAAACATAAAAGTAGCCACAGATGATACTCTAATGCCTGGTGAACAGCCCTTTGCATCCATAAAAAAATGCCATGGAATATTGTACAATATGTCTGCAATAGCTTCTATAGGTGCGATCAGGTCCAAACTTAGAATGTCCCTATTTTCGGTAGAAATAAGAATGGCAGGTGGATTTTCATTGGAATGTGTAATCTAATTAGAGCCCTCATATATTCCAAAAAGTGTATCCGGGTCTACATGCCTCGTCCCGTGACAGTACAGTACAGCCAACATTCACAGTTTGATCACAAATCTCCTGGGAAGGGAGAGGAGGGCAAAGGCTTTTAGGAATTTCTGATTTCTACCTTCAGTGTTGTAAAGTTTGGCCCATACCCCAAAGGGTCACCATCTCCCTTTGCTGTCAGTGGGACTGAGCAGGGGTGCAGAGGACGGACGGGGGGGGGGCGGAAGGTCTAGGGGGAAAGTGGGGAGCAGTAAGGAAACTGAGGTAGAAAGTGGAATAGGCAATGACCTACTCTGCCTGGGTAGGGTTGGCAGGGCCGGTGCAACCATTTAGGCGACCTAGGCGGTCATCTAGGGCACTAGGTGCCATTTTCTTCGGCAGCGACCGCGGAAGCTGGCTCTTCGGCCACCCCGGTCGCTGCCAGCATTTAGGCGGAAGGAACTGGGGCAGGGGAGGGCGGGGAGGGCCGCCTGCAGCAAGTAAGGGGGGGGGCGGCACGCAGGGGAACTCCCCACCCCACGGCGTGCTCAGGGAGGAGGCGGGGCAGGGGTGAGCTGCTTCACTTCTCCCGCCTCCCAGGCTTGTGGCGCCAATCAGCTTAGGCGCCGCAAGCCTGGGAGGTGGGAGAAGTGAAGCAGCCACGGCGTGCTCGGGGAGGAGGCGGGGCAGGGATGAGCTGGGGGGGTGCCTCAGGGCGGAGGGTGGGGGTGGGGAGCTGCCACGGGGGGGCGCCTCAGGGCAGGGGGGGGGAGGTGCCGCGGGGGGAGGCGCCTCAGGGCGGGGGCACGGGAGGGAGGAGAGCGCAAGGTGGAAGTTTCGCCTAGGGCGCAAAACATCCTTGCACTGGCCCTGAGGGTCGGGGATAGGATTATTGCTCCCACACACCAGGCAAGAGGATAGAATAAGGTAAATCCTCTTCAGGTAGCAAACAGTGTGTGCATTTAAAGTTGAACTTTGAAAACGAGATGGTCACGCACAAAGTGGGGGTAAGCAACTTCTCCCACAAGATGAATATCAAGACGAGTGAAAAGCAATGTGCTATATTTGTTTTTAAAACTCTCAGAAATCTCTCCTGTTTGTTGTCTAACTCTTGAATGTTGAGCACTTTGATTTGGCAATGTTAGCATGGAAAATGAGAAATAAACAGGCCCAACACAAAGGCTGAAGGACCTGCTGGGTTCTGATGACATCATGCTGGTAGGTTATTGGAAGTAAGGGACTAGGAAGGGGAGTAAATGTTTAGCTTCATATAAAAAGTGCCCTGGTGCTAGCATTCAACATTTTTGTTCCACCCAAACACTTTTTTGTTTTGTTTTGGCCACTGAAGCAAAAAATCTATCATTCGCTCAGCTCTACCTGGATTCCATAAACCAAACATCAGTCCCAAGCACCAACCATTAAAAAGAGCTCTCATCCTACTTCACAGAGATGAGCAACAGAATGAAATCAGTAAAATTGGTTCTAACCCAGACCAGAATGCAACCACCAGCCTGAACTCCTGACGAAATTCAGCTCTATCACTCACAACAAAGGAAAGAAGCCCTGAGGAATGTCTACGTCCTTTCCTGCAGGAAAAAGGCAACAATGCAATGCAACAAAGTAGCCCATATCCACCAACTGGGGCCACTCCCCCACCTAAAAACTAGAGTGAGCCAAATTGATATTAATGAAACAAGAAAGCATTTCTGGAGAAAAGTTAATAAACATTTTTTTTGCTTTCATAATTTGGATGTGCGGAATCTGAAAGGGATGTTTACCAAGCTGAATTTTGCACTTTAAGGTAAGTAAAAAGAAAACGGTTACCATTTGTAACATAAAAACAGAAAGTAAAGGAGAGGTACTAATTATGGAATATTTTCCTAATTTTGGAAACTGCTATCAGAAAATGCAGGGAGAAATCTCTGTCGAAGGTCAGACTCTCTGCTTCCTCTGGTCACTTGATGTTATACACTTAAATTTTGTTGGTTTTGCCGTAAGGATGACATTTAAGATTAAGTAAATGAACTACTTTTTCAGGTATTTTTGATATGTGAAGGAGTTAAATGTACTACTATGCATTGCACAAAGTATCATTCAGAATATAGTATGTTATAGTTTATTTCTGAAAATTCTCCTCTTTCAAAAATATAAATTATTAGTAGCTAATTTAACCACTAAGCTAACCTGAAGCAGATTTTTGTTTACAGTGTGGGTTGAGTATCCATTTGGATACCTAATCCATGCCATAAGCTACATACTGGTAAATATAGATTATTTATTTATTCAGTATTCATATGGTATTTATTAATTATATTTATTATTATCCTCAGGTATCCCATAGACAAAATATGAAGGCACTCTTGAACTAACAGAAGTTACTAGATCACAGGCCCTTGTTCTCATGGGAGACTTCAATCACCCTGATATCTGCTGGGAGAGCAATACAGCGGTGCACAGACAATCCAGGCAGTTTTTGGAAAGTGTAGGGGACAATTTCCTGGTGCAAGGGCTGGAGAAACCAACTAGGGGCAGAGCTCTTCTTGACCTGCTGCTCACAAACAGGGAAGAATTAGTAGGGGAAGCAAAAGTGGATGGGAACCTGGGAGACAGTGACCATGAGATGGTTGAGTTCAGGATCCTGACACAAGGAAGAAAGGAGAGCCGCAGAATACGGACCCTGGACTTCAGAAAAGCAGACTTTGACTCCCTCAGGGAACTGATGAGCAGGATCCCCTGGGAGAATAACATGAGAGGGAAAGGAGTCCAGGAGAGCTGGCTGTATTTTAAAGAATCCTTATTGAGGTTGCAGGAACAAACCATCCCGATGTGTAGAAAGAATAGAAAATATGGCAGGCGACCAGCTTGGCTTAACAGTGAAATCCTTGCTGATCTTAAATGCAAAAAAGAAGCTTACAAGAAGTGGAAGATTGCACAAATGACCAGAGGGGAGTATAAAAATATTGCTCAGGCATGCAGGAGTGAAATCAAGAAGGCCAAGTCACACTTGGAGTTGCAGGGGGGAGAGAGAGAGAGCTCAGTGGTTTGAACATTGGCCTACTAAACCCAGGGTTGTGAGTTCAATCCTTGAGGGGGGCCACTTAGGGATCTGGGGCAAAAATTGGTCCTGCTAGTGAAGGCAGGGGGCTGGACTCAATGATCTTTCAAGGTCCCTTCCAGTTCTAGGAGATTGGTATATCTCCAATAATTACCTATTACCTTTAGCTAGCAAGAGATGTTAAGAGTAACAAGAAGGGTTTCTTCAGGTATATTAGCAACAAGAAGAAAGTCAAGGAAAGTGTGGGCCCCTTACTGAATGAGGGAGGCAACCTAATGACAGAGGATGTGGAAGAAGCTAATGTACTCAATGCTTTTTTTGCCTCTGTCTTCACGAACAAGGTCAGCTCCCAGACTATTGCACTGGGCAGTACAGCCTGGGGAGGAGGTGACCAGCTCTCTGTGGAGAAAGAAGTGGTTCAGGACTATTTAGAAAGGCTGGACAAGCACAAGTCCATGGGGCCGGATGCGCTGCATCCGAGGGTGCTAAAGGAGTTGGCGGATGTGATTGCAGAACCATTGGCCATTATCTTTGAAAAATCATGGTGATTGGGGGAGGTCTCGGATGACTGGGAAAAGGCTAATGTAGTGCCCATCTTCTAAAAAGGAAAGAAGTAGGATCCAGGGAACTACAGGCCAGTCATCCTCACCTCAGTCCCTGGAAAAATCATGGAGCAGGTCCTCAAGGAATCAATTCTGAAGCACTTAGAGGAGAGGAAAGTGATCAGGAACAGTCAGCATGGATTCACCAAGGGCAAGTCATGCCTGACTAACCTAATTGCCTTCTATGATGAGATAACTGGCTCTGTGGATGAGGGGAAAGCAGTGGACGTGTTATTCCTTGACTTTAGCAAAGCTTTTGATACGGTCTCCCACAGTATTCTTGCCAGCAAGTTACAGAAATATGGGCTGGATGAATGGAGTATAAGGTTGATAGAAAGCTGGCTAGATCGTCAGGCTCAACGGGTAGTGATCAATGGCTCCATGTCTAGTTGGAAGCCAGTATCAAGTGGAGTGCCCCAAGGGTCGGTCCTGGGGCCAGTTCTGTTCAATATCTTCATTAATGATCTGGAGGATGGTGTGGACTGCATCCTCAGCAAGTTTGCAGATGACACTAAACTGGGAGGAGTGGTAGATACGCTGGAGGGTAAGGATAGGATACAGAGGGACCTAGACAAATTAGAGGATTGGGCCAAAAGAAACCTGATGAGGCTCAACAAGGATAAGTGCAGAGTCCTGCACTTAGGACGGAAGAATCCCATGCACTGCTACAGACTAGGGACCGAATGACTAGGTAGCAGTTCTGCAGAAAAGGACCTAGGGGTTACAGTGGACAAGAAGCTGGATATGAGTCAACAGTGTGCCCTTGTTGCCAAGAAGGCTAATGGCATTTTGGGCTGTATAAGTAGGGGCATTGCCAGCAGATCGAGGGACGTGATCATTCCCCTCTATTCAACATTGGTGAGGCCTCATCTGGAGTACTGTGTCCAGTTTTGGGCCCCACACTACAAGAAGGATGTGGAAAAATTGGAGAGAGTCCAGCGGAGGGCAACAAAAATGATCGGGGGCTGAAGCACAGGACTTACGAGGCGAGGCTGAGGAAACTAGGATAGCTTAGTCTGCAGAAGAGAAGAATGAGGGGGGATTTGATAGCTGCTTTCAACTACCTGAAAGGGGGTTCCAAAGAGGATGGATCTAGTCTGTTCTCAGTGGTAGCAGATGACAGAACAAGGAGTAACGGTCTCAAGTTGCAGTGGGGGAGGTTTAGGTTGGATATTAGAAAAAACTTTTTCACTAGGAGGGTGGTGAAGCACTGGAATGGGTTCCCTAGGGAGGTGGTGGAATCCCCTTCCTTAGAGGTTTTTAAGGTCAGGCTCCACAAAGCCCTACTGGGATGATTTAGTTGGGAATTGGTCCTGCTTTGAGCAGGAGGTTGGACTAGATACCTCCTGAGGTCCCTTCCAACCCCGATATTCTATGAAGCACTCCTGAACTGTATCTTATGAACAATGCATTATTTGCCAACAAGAAGTGAAAAGGGACAGCGTTGTTGCTTCTAGTGAACAGTGATTGGCTATAATACAAGAGGCAACCCATGCAAGACAGAAACTCCGGGGTTTCCAAAACAGGGATGCAACTGATAAACTTCTGTCAGCTCTTCAATCTGAATGCAGGCAATCATTACTTTGGCATAAAATCCATTATGCAACGTTCACAGATAAAGGTAAAATTAGCAGACTTGGAAGTCCATTGAAGGTACTTCATCACCCAGTAAGGGTGAACTGCAAACCCAATCTTGTGTTACAATCATCAAAACCTTGACAGTACTTCAGAGCAACTTTCCCCGCAGTGTACTGGAGTCTTTGCATTTTCTGCCAGGGTGGAAGTGCAAAACAAAAACTTTCTTCTGTAAAAACTGTTGAGAATGAAGGCATATTTAGGCGTAACAGAAGCCTGCTTTGGATTTTATGCATCTGTTCTGATAACATTTAACAACATAAGCCTAATTAGAACTATGTACATTAAGAAAATGCAGAATAATCATGTTTAGTGTTGCGCATGTGTAAGAAATTACAGAGTAATCGTGTTTATGAGAACAAGAAAAGATACAGTAACTATAAAACTAGAAAAGACCAGTTTGGACGAACATTAATCTTGTACTGAGAGGGGAGGAGAGTTAACATGGAAATGAGAGACCAATAGGTATGTATAAGAAAAGATAAAGTTATAAATAAGTTTGTGTAACAAAGAGAAACTGATGCTCTATTGTCTGGTGTTGGAGGCAACTGTGATGAGATCGTCCTGTTAAGCTTCTCACTTGTGAGTGTAATAGATCGCTACTCTGAGGGCAGGTCTACACTAAGGGCGGGGGTCGAACTAGGGTACGCAATTTCAGCTACGTGAATAGCGTAGCTGAACTCGAAGTACCCTAGTTCGAACTACTTACCCGTCCAGACGCCGCGGGATCGAAGTCCGCAGCTCCAAGGTTGACTCCGCCACCGCCATTTGCAGTGGTGGAGTACCGGAGTCGACCGGAGCGCGCGGGGAGTTCGAACTCCGAGAAGTCGAACTCACCGCGTCGACCCGGCAGGTAAGTGTAGACTAGCCGAGTGTTTTGCCTTAATAAATACTCGTTACACCCATCCGCTGAGTAAGTGAACCTCTGTCCAACAACATTCAAATGAGCAAGTACATGAGGCACCAGAGTATGAACATGAGCTTTGTGTATGTGTAGCTGGTGTAAGTAACCTTATAGCCTCAGAAAGAAAATACCACCCTAACTGCTAGAAGCATTTCTTCAGAAAAGTAACAAAAAGTAAGCATGAAACCACTCAGCAAGGTATTGACTTGCCAGTGGTCTGAATTAGTACTGGGTTAAAACACTGCAGAAAAAGGCCATGTTTTGGAACTTTTTATGGACTCATTACAGTTTTCTCTCAAATGAAGCCGGGGGAGAGGTTCCACATTCATTTGTAAGCCATTTGGCAACCTTTAAAAAAAAAACATATTCTACATCTTGATGGTGCTTATGAGTTCACTGTCGTACATGATCAACCTGCTTCAGAAATACAAATATTATTAGTGCCTGTCAAATTCCACCATATCCCTTTCTCTAGACCAGTGGTTTTCAACCTTTTTCCATTTGCAGACCCCTAAAATATTTCCAATGGAGGTGAAGCACCTTTGAAAATACAACTTGTCATCTGCGGACCCCTATCATAGAGTCTTAGACTGAAAACCGACTGAACAGAGCTCAACGATAAATGTTGCACATGCTTTGCACGGTATCTGACGCCACATGAGAAAGGGCACTGAACTGTGGGCTTCTATGGTAATGACAACACTTCTGGGTTTTGACCTAATAGATTGGGGTATTCACTTACTTTTGATTGATCAGAAAAATGGAATGCCTTTTCTGGGATCTGAAACTTTATTTTCATAGTCACTTTTTGTGGATCCCTTAGACTGCAGGGACCACAGGCTGAAAACCTCTAAACTGTTAGACAGAACAGGAGAAGAAAATGTATCAACTATTACAATATACAAGACTGAGCTGGAAAATGAATTTCTCTCTACGATACATGTAGCACTGAAATTATGCTCAGATATACTTGCTCATCCCAGCTAAATGTCAGTGAGGAAGAGGCACTAGCCTGTATGCCAAAAAAGTGATTATGTGAAGATAAGACACAGAAATCATATATGCAGTGTTGTAACCTTGTTGGTCTCAGGATATTAGAGAGACAAGGTGGGTGAGGTAATATCTTCTATTGGACCAACTTCTGTTGGTGAAAGAGACAAGTTTTCGAGATTACACAGAGCTCTTCTTTAGGTCTGGAGAGCTCTATGTAAGCGCAGAAGCTTACATACAGAACTTGGTTCATTAGAACATATTACCTCACCCACCTTGTCTCTCTAATATCCTGAGACCAACATGGCACAACAACACTGCACCAACAGATACTATGTAAGGAATTAGCTATATTCACTGAAAACATGTTCTTAGATTCTGTGTCAAGGTATATGTCACCAGCAGAGGTGAAGAAACAGGTTTTCTGTCAGACAAAAGATGTTTGTTTATCTATCTCCCTGTCGGATTTAAATTAAGCATTGTAAGCTGCTATAATGGATGTCTATTTACAATTGAAGTTATCAAAGAGGTTAGAAGTCAACAGGACAGAAGCACAAAAGAGAAACTAACCACCAGGGCCAGCTTTAGGGCGATTCACCCGATTCCCCCGAATCGGGCCCTGCACCCCTAAGAGGGCCCCGCAATGTCCCTAAGGACCCTCTGCTGCCGTGCCGCCGAAGGCACCGGCAGCCAATAGAGCTTCCGCCAAAGTCCTGCCGCTGTCTTCAGTGGCAGATCGATCGCTGCACCGGCAGCCAACTGAGCTTCCGATGAAGTCCCGCCGCTGTCTTTGGAGGCAGCTTGATCGCTGCTGCGGAAGAAGGACCTGCCGCCGACATGCCGCTGAAGGCACTAGCAGCCAATTGAGCTGCTGCCGAAGTCCCGCCGCTGTCTTCAGCGGCAGCTCTTTCGAATCAGGCCCCGCAGTACCTAAAACCGGCCCTGCTAACCACAGTACATATAATGAACTTTAGGGATATAAGAAGGCAAACAAGACACCCCCTTATCCTGCCTGTAGGAAGTAAATGGGCAGTGCATTTACCCTCACGAAAATGGGACCTCAGCCAACCTTGGCTGAAGAGGCAGCAAAAGACATTACGTGAGATAAATTTCTTCAGTCAGGAGGTTAACCTGTTTGTTAAGTTTAGTCTCTAGAAAGTGTGTTATACTTTTGTTTCCAATATCCTTACTCACTATAACTTGAATCTTTGGTAATAAACTTCTTGTTTTCACTATAATATATTTAAGTGCTGTGATATTAAGCAAGGTACTTCTGCTTCTGAGTTGAATCCCACAAGCTGGTGGGTACACTGTTCCCTTGCGTACAGCAGACCTGGTATTTCCATCAGTGTTCAGTGGAAAAAGGACTGCATGCTACAGAGGAATGCTTCAAAGGGGCTTGGGGACTGAGGTGCACCTACTGCTAACCTGCAAGACAAGCTAAAGGCTGGCAGAGTCCAGAGGAAAGCGTGTGAGTGGCTAAGCTGCTGGTGTCAGGGAGCTGATATCCGGTTAAGCACAAGCAAGAGTCTCTCAAGCTAGATGCAGGGAGCAGCCAGCTGAGTCACAGTCCTGGGTACCCTGAGAACCATCACACGCTCACTGGAGGTTCTTAAGAAATGATTGGACAAACACCTGTTAGGGATGATCAAGATTTACTTGGTCCTACCTTAGTGCAGGGGCTGGACTAGATGACCTCTTAAGAACCCTTCCAGCCCTATGTTTCTATGAATCTGTGTTTTTAATATGAGTAAGGACCTTTCAATGGCCTCTGATGGAAAGGTCAAATGTCATATTCGGGATTTATTTCTGTACTCAGAAGCCCATAATGAATGAATGTACATGGAAATTAATTGTTAGGCATCCATTCCAAGCATCTATATATTCACACATACTCTGAAATCTTTATGTAGTCATCATTATTTATGAATGAACAAAAGCTGTATAAAAGTAATACATAACATCACACTGTACCTGCAATAAAGGTGTCAGCTGCAAAATTAATGCTTGTTCATACAACAAATTCAATTCAGCACAGCTGGAAAAAGACAACTTTGAGGTATGTAGATAATAATGGACGTGTCTAAATGTGAATCCATCTCTGTCGATGAATAGTCTTGGGTTTTCAGATGGAACCAGGGCAGAAGATTCTTTCCAAAGCAGGGATTCTGGAAACTGAGCAATTTTACTTTTAGGAATAGAGAAATGCCAGCCGCCAACATTAAAATGAATTGAGTCCTCTTCTGTAGATTCATTAACTATCTCTGGTTCCTTCTAATTGAAAAAGAAAATCATATCAATAGGCTAGAGTGAACGGGTAGGTTCTGAAGCAGTGTCTTATAATAATTTATTTCAAAATGCCATTGGTCTTTACATTTGATTTTCTATTTAGTGGCAGCACACTTACTTACTACACATTTTGGGCCTGATGAAACAAGTATGTATATGACCGATTACATTACTACACAATCACTTGTGCATACAAACACCATATTTCACACAAATATGGTAACTGTGCATGCAAATTAGGCAAACACATATGCATTTTTGTGCATACATGTCTAATCTTTTGAAAGTCAGGTCCAAAATGTATAGTGAATGTGTTACCGTTGAATGAAAAGTAAAACTTAAAGAATAATATCATTTGTAGATGCTCAAATAAAATTGAGCCTCTAGTAAATACTTACATGGCTGACAACAATGGGTCTGACTATAACCACTTATATGGATGGTTGACAGAACTGTAACTCAGCTGGCTTCAGTGAAATTCAGTGATTTATACTAATGTGACAGCAGCCTGGCCCCAGTGTGTGTAGTAGCAGAAAACACATGCCAGTAAAATCCAAATGAACAGCGATAATAAGGTATTATCCTAAACAACTCTGAATAACACATGAATGCATCTTACAACCATCACAGAAAAATATGTTGTTATTATCTAGAAATGCATATATTAACTAGTATTATGGAAGGTCCAGTCACAGATCTGATGATTTCATAAGGGGGGAGGGGGAGATTGCCTGGGTGCCCTAACTGTGAATTACCATAGGTTAACACAATTGGACTTCTTTTAAGGTGGACCTTAACCCTGAATGCTTGTTTTTGAGATAATTACAACACCCCTGTAAAGTATTTACTCTAATTTCTCATACTCTTAACGTTAACTAATGCCTTAAGATCATTTTTTCTAGAAACTTCAAGTGAAAATTTATATATTCATACATTTATATCCATATGACAAATTTCTTTAATCAAGAAAGACTAAAGTTAGACCAAATCTACACTATGAAATTAGGCTGGTATAACTACGTCATGCAGGGGTGTGAAAAATTCACACATCCCGGCACAACACAGTTAAACCAACATAACCCGTAGTGTAGATAGTGCTAAGTCAATGGGAGGGCTTCTCTTGACAACAATAGCTAATGCCTCTCGGGGAGGTGGAATACCTACACCAATGGGAGAAGCCCTCCTGTAGGAAAAGGTAGCGTTTTCCCTGAAGCACTACAGCAGCTATTCCTGGGGAAATTCTGCACCAAAAAATTCAAAATTCTGCACACAGTATTTTAAAATTCTGCACATTTATTTGTCAAAATAACACAACATAATCCTGCCAGTTTCAAATGACCTGTCAGCAAGTATGTCTGTAACAATACAGACAACGAAAAGATTCCAGAAATGTTTTTTTTGAAAAACAGATTCCTGACTAGGCATATTAATACAGAACTTCGAGTAACAATTCATTTAAACTACAATACAGAACCATATTTCCTGCGCCCCTCAGAAGCAGTGCAAAGCTTTGGGGAGTCAGGGGTAATGAAGGAACTGAGGGAGAGGGAAGTAACTGCTGGAAAGGAGCCTGAGAGTGAACCTGGAGGGTTGTTAGGTGTGGGTGGGAGTTTTTTGGTGGGGAGCCAGCTGCTCTCTCTTCTGACAACACATCAGCCCCTAGTGGGAGAAATGTGCAATTGCAGCATGACCCCTTTCATGGCCTCCCTTTGCATCCCCCTCAGAATAAATTATTCTGCCGGGGGCCGGAATCTGTGGGGGATATTAATTCTACACTTGCACAGTGGCACAGAATTCCCCCAGGAATAAGCAGCACAGGTGCAGCATTTTAAGTGTAGACCTGCCCTTAGTTTGCAAAGTTTTGTTCATGCATCCTTAACTTTGTTATGGCACCCAAAAGTTAAGCAAACTTTACATTGTTAAAAGTTTTCTCAACATACTTTTTGGTGCTGAATTCCCTGGAGTTTGGGGCTTTTTAAAGAATAAGGAATTGCAGGAATTTATAGGAATGAGAAAACAGTCAAGAGAAGAAAAAGTCTCCAGGGCTTGAAAGCCCTGCTGGCTTACAAAAGATTGCAAACAGGTCACAAAAGTTCCATAATATAAATTTATTTGGCTAGACACCAGTAGAAAAATTGTCCTTGACCAAAGCCACAGACACTGAGGCCTTAGATAAGGGTGGCAGGGTAAGAGCTTACAACTTCATATCTATTTAATGCCGTGACACTCACTGGTATACTGCTTGCTAAATTTATGCTAAATACGATCCAAATTAAGCAATAGTCATAACTATACATGATCATTAGCCAAAGGTCTAGTCTACACTGGAAATTAACTTTGGTATAGCTACATCTCTCAGGGATGTGAAAAATCCATACACTTGAGAGAGGCAGTTATACCCAGCTAATCCCTGGTGTAGACCAGCACTAGGTTGATGGAAGAATTCTTCTGTTGACCTAGTTACTGCCTCTCAGGGAGGTGGATAACATATGCTGACCGAAGAAGCCCTCCCATCAGTGTAGACCAGGGGTCGGCAACCTTTCAGAAGTGCTGTGCCAAGTCTTCATTTATTCACTCTAATTTAAGGTTTCGTGTGCCAGTCATACATTTTAACATTTTTAAAAGGTCTCTTTCCATAAGTCTATAATATATAACTAAACTATTGTTGTATGTAAAGTAAATAAGATTTTTTAAATGTTTAAGAAACTTCATTTAAAATTCAATTAAAATGCAGAGCCCCCCAGACTGCTGGCCAGGACCCAGGCAGTGTAAATGCCACTGAAAATTAGCTCACGTGCCGCCTTTGGCACCCGTGCCATAGGTTGCCTACCCCTGGTGTAGACAGTGTCTATGCTAATGTGCTACAGCAGGTTACTGCAGCGTTTTAAGTGTAGCCAAGCCCTGAGTCATTTTCCTATTGTTGCCCCTTCTGGCCTGAGCAGTTAGCCAATATCTGGGGCCTTGCCAGATTGTTTCCATGAGGAGAAGAAATTGATTATATAAGTCAGGTATTTCTTTGGTGCTATCCTGTTTATTTGCCAAATATAAAGTTCTGTTTCCTTGAACACAATGGGGAAAAAAACTACACAGGCAGTTTCCTTTCTCACAATTTCAAAGCCTGCCTCTCCAGTCCGTTCTGTTCCCTAAGGAGCTCCATATCTCTGCTTCATGTCTGGTCCATACTCACTACTGCTCTCTCACTTCCTGTTCAGTTTCTGCGTCTACCACACACAGCTGCAGCCAATCAATCCCCTCACCTCTGTGTTTGCAGTTAGTCCCAGGAAACACAGGACAACAGGCAGGCAACAAGGCTAACACTATGTCTACACTACAGACCTTACAGCGGCACAGCCATTGCAGCTGTGCCGTTGTAAGGTCTCCCATGTAGCTGCTCTATGCTGGCAGAAGAGAGCTCTCTTGACGGCATAATTAAAACCTCTAACGAGTGGCGGTACTATGTCAGCGGGAGAGCGTCTCCTGCCAACATAGTGCTGTTCACACCAGTACTTTTGTCGGTGAAACTTTTGTTGGCCAGATGTGTTATTTTTCCACGCCCCGACTGACTAAAGTTATACTGACAAAAGTGCTAGTGTAGACATAGCCTTAGTTTCTGATTGGCCTTGTAATATAGCCCATTGTCTTGGGCAATGGCTTCCTAATGTTTCCACTTATCACTACATGAAGCAGCATTTAGTTGCTCCACCCATTTAACAAAGTTTGGGATTGTCTCTATATCAAAGACCCACCTGATAGCAGCCATTTAAACTTTCCAGCATCACACTCTGAAATGTCCCAATAAAACAGCTATCCTGATATAGTGTGTCCCATTGAAGAAGAGTATGCTGTAGTAATATTTTATAATTACATAGCATCTTTCATTTTACACACATAAAGCATCATGGAACTGCAGGAGCCTCTGTGGAGGAGAGCAACAGCTAACAGACAGGCACAGAGTGCACTACATAATTACTCCAAACTAATCAACTCTTACTCTAACAAAATGCATCACAGATTTTTTTTTTAACATCTATGCACTTCCAACACAGTATCACTATTTAAAGGTCCAGCCTGAAACAACTACACAGTAAACTGCAGCAAACTCAATGAACATGAACATGGGCTGCTCTAAACTGCATCTGCCTTCAATGGCTCTCCAAAGGACCATCCTGCAGCCTGAAATCTCTGGAGTCACGAAGTCTCAGAAAGAAAGGAACAAAACTGTTTGAGGACAGCCCAATCAACTCCAACGGGAATGCTGGGCTCCACACCTGGCTCTTCTACTCTCCAATTATGTGGCTTCTGTGCTCCAAGCTCTTTGCCTGTAAAATGACAATTATGTGAACTGCTCTGCATCAGTGAATGCAAAACTCAGGCCTCGACTTCACAGAAATAGGAAGTGAAGTAATGAAACCGGCACTGTAGAATTTAATTTCAGAAAGGGGAACTACACAAAAATGAGGTTAGTTAAACAGAAATTAAAGGGTACAATGCCAAAAGTGAAATCTCTACAAGCCGCATGGAAACTTTTTTAAAGACACCATAATAGAGGCTCAACTTAAATGTATACCTCAAATTAAAAAACCTAGTAAGAGAACCAAAAAAGTGCCACCGTGGCTAAACAATAAAGGAAAAGAAGCAGTGAGGCAAAAAGGCATCGTTTAAAAAGTAGAAGTTAAATCCTAGTGAGGAAAATAGAAAGGAGCATAAACACTGGCAAATGAAATGTAAAAATACAATTAGGAAGGCCAAAAAAGAATTTGAGGAAGAGTTAGCCAAAGACTCAAAATGTAATCGCAATTTTTTTTTAAGTACATCAGAAGCAGGAAGCCTGCTAAACAATCAGTGGGACCACTGGACGATCGAGATGCTAAAGGAGCACTCAAGGGCAATAAGGCCAATGCAGAGAACTAAATTAATTCTTTGCATCGGTCTTCACGGCTGAGGATGTGAGGGAGATTCCTATACTTGAGCCATTCCTTTTAGGTGACAAATCTGAGGAATTGTCCCAAATTGAGATATCATTAGAGGAGATTTTGGAACAAATTGATAAATTAAACAGCAATAAGTCCCCAGGACCAGATGGTATCACCCAAGAGTTCTGAAGGAACTCAAACGTGAAATTGCAGAACTATTAACTGTAGACTGTAACCTATCATTTAAATCAGCTTCTGTACCAGATGACAGGAGGATAGCTTATGTGATGCCAATTTTTAAAAAGGGCTCCAGAGATGATCCCGGCAATTACAGGCCTGCAAGCCTGACTTCAGTACCGGGCAAACTGGTTGAAACTATAATAAAGAACAATATTATCCGACACATAGATGAAGAAAATTTGTTGAGGAACAGTCAACATGGTTTTAGTAAAGGGAAATTATGCCTCACCAATCTACTAGAATTCTTTGAGGGGGTCAACAAGAATGTGGACCAAGGGGATCCACTGGATATAGAGTGTACTTAGATTTTCAGAAAGCCTTTGACAAGGTCCCTCACCAAAGGCTCTTACGCAAAGTAAGCTGCCACGGGATAAGAGGGAAGGTGCTCTCATGGATCGGTAACTGGTTAAAAGATAGGAAACAAAGGGTAGGTATAAACGGTCAGTTTTCAGAATGGAGAGAGGTAAATAGTGGTGTCCCCTGGGGTCTGTACTGGGACCAGTCCTATTCAACATATTCATAAATGATCTGGAAAAAGGGGTAAACAGTCAGGTGGCAAAATTTGCAGATGATCATAGAATCATAGAATCATAGAATATCAGGGTTGGAAGGGACCTCAGGAGGTCATCTAGTCCAACCCCCTGCTCAAAGCCTAACCCTAACCCTAACAAAATTACTAGATAGTTAAGACCCAGGCAGACTGCAAAGAGCTACAAAAGGCTCTCTCAAAACTGGGTGACTGGGCAACAAAATGGCAGATGAAATTTTATGTTGATAAATGCAAAGTAATGCACATTGGAAAGCATAATCCCAACCATACATATAAAATGATGGGGTCTAAATTAGCCGTTACCGTTCAAGAAAGATCTTAGAGTCATTGTGGATAGTTCTCTGAAAACATCCACTCAATGTGCAGTGGCAATCAAAAAAGCTAACAGAATGTTGGGAATAATTAAGGGATAGAAAATAGGACAGAAAATATCATGTTACCGCTATATAAATCCATGGTATGCCCACATCTTGAATACTGTGCGCAGATGTGGTTGCCCCATCTCAAAAAAGATATATTGGAATTGGAAAAGGTTCAGAAAAGGGCAACAATTATTAGGGGTACGGAATGGCTTCTGTATGCGGAGAGATTAATAAGACTGGGACTTTTCAGCTTGGAAAAGAGATGGCTAAGGGGGGATATGATTGAGGTCTATAAAATCATGACTGGTATAGAGAAAGTAGACAAGAACTAGGGGTCACCAAATGAAAATAATAGGCAGCAGGTTTAAAACAAATAAAAGGAAGTATTTCTTCACACAAGGCACAGTCAACCTGTGGAACTCCTTGCCAGAGGATATTGTGAAGGCCAAGACCATAACAGGGTTCAAAAAAGAACTAGATAAGTTCATGGAGGATAGGTCCATCAATGGCTATTAGCCAGGATGGGCAGGAATGGTGTCCCTAGCCTCTGTTTGCCAAAAGCTGGGAATGAGCAACAGGGGATGGATCACTTGATGATTCCCTGTTCTGTTCATTCCCTCTGGGGCACCTGGCATTGGCCACTGTCAGAAGACAGGATACTGGGTAGATGGAACCTTGGTCTGACCCAATAGGGCTGTTCTTATGTTCTTATGAAATTAACTGCAATTCACACCAACTATTTCAGCACAAGCCTGCATGTGGACACTGGTTTGGGGAAAGAGTGCCCCAAACTCAAGTCAGTTTAAACAGAACAAAAAAGATTTGAAAGCATCTACGCCTGGACCGGCACTGAAAGCTCCGATTACACCCGATTGCAATGACGCAGTGCCAGTCTCTGTACAGACAAGGCCTCAGTGACAAGTTGGCTGGACAGACACCAACCATGATGCCCTTAACTGTGACCTGAGGAGTCCATTACAATTACGTCTCAGGAGAGCAACAGAGACAATGCACACTGACTCATTCATTGCTCAGAACACCCCGTAGAAAAGGGACCCTCCCCAGCCCGGTGCAAATGAGCAAGTGAGTGAGTGAGGGTGGGGGAAAGCGACCGACCGAGGGAGGGGGGATGGAGTGAGCGGGGTGGGGCCTTGGAGAAGGGGCAGGGCAGGGATGTTCGGATTTGTGCTGTTACAGAGTTGGCAACCGTCCCAACTTCTCCCCCCTCTGCCCACAATGTTCCCAGGGGAGGGCTGCCCTTGTTCCCCCTTGTGATCCCGTGGGGGCCTTCGTTCCCTCTCCTCCTTGCATCCCATGGGGGCTGCTCTCACCTCCCCCCTTTGATCCCATGGGGAGCAGTTCTCTCCTCCCCCCTTTGATCCCGGGGGGGGGGGCTGCCCCTTCCCCTTTGATCCCATGGGGGCCGCTCTCTCCTCCCCCCTTTGATCCCATGGGGGCCGCTCTCTCTTCCCCTTTGATCCTGTGGGGGGCAGTTCTCTACTCCCCCCTTTGATACCATGTGGGGCTGCCCCTTCCCCTTTGATCCCATAGGGGCTGCTCTCTCCTCCCCCCTTTGATCCCATGGGGGGGCCGCTTCCTCCTCCCCCCTTTGATCCCATAGGGGGCAGTTCTCTCCTCCCCCTTTGATTCCATGGGGGGCTGCCCCTTCCCCTTTGATCCCATGGGGGCCGCTCTCCCCTCCCCCTACATGGTTCATACCATGGCGAAGGCGGCGGCGGCCCCTCTTCCCGCGCGGGGTGGGGCGGGGAGGGAAGGGGCTGGACTGAGGTTCCAGTAACGGGCCGTGCCGCGGGGCTGCGCGCGCCCTCCATTCTCCGACCTCTGCGCGTGCCGTGTCCTCGGCTCGCGGCGCGGGGTGCGCGCGCGCTGTGGGTGTTTGGCTGCGTTGCCCGGCAACAAGGCGGGGATGGCGCTGCAGCTGGAGCTCAGCGAGGCCTGGATCCGGGAGCAGGCGGCGCTGCGGGGACTTGGCCCAGGTACCGCCCCCGGCAGGCCTGGGGATGCGGGAAGTGCTGACGGGGCAGCACCAGGGTACTGGGGGGAGAAGGGGCCCCCTGGTATTTGGGGCAGGGGCTTGAGGTTGGGGGGCGGGGAGAATCAGGGCCCCAGGGTATTTGGGGGCAGCAGCAGGGGTTTGGTGCATGGAGGAGTAATCAGGGCCCCAGGGTATTTGGGGGCAGCAGCAGGGGTTTGGTGCAGGGGGGAGAATGGGGCCCCCAGGTATTTGGGGCAGGGGCTTGAGGTTGTGGGGGGAGGAAGAATCAGGGCTCCAGGGTTTTTGGGGGCAGCAGCAGGGATTTGGTGCATGGGAGCGTAATCAGGGCCCCCAGGGTATTTGGGGGGCAGCAGCAGGATCTAGGAGCATGGGGAGGAGAATCAGGGCCACAGGGTATTTGGGGGCTGCAGCAGGGGCTGGTATGGGGCAGCCGGTAGGGTGCTGGGGCACAACGGGGTACTGGGGGACACTGGGGTAGGCAGGGCTGTTTGTGGAACCGTGATGGCTGGAAGCACAGGAACCCAGGGAGCAGTGATTGCACGCGAGTACCAGGTCTGACCGTCCAGGAAATTACGCTCATTCAACAGGGCATGTGCGCTAGTAGCCATCTGTACAGGTGCACGCTGCAGCCATGCACATAAGATAAGGGTGGCAGGTTTCCCATAGTCCATGTCAAAAGACAACATCTGTGCTTGCTTAGCCCCAGCATAATAGGACACTGGTTTTTATGATGCATTGAGGTACGACAAATTAAATATTTTAGTAATAATAGTAAAATGTGTCCTTTTGATATGAAACCATATGCTAATCCATTGTAATAGTGGGAGGTCAGCAACAGGTTATATAGAAGTGTACAATGCTGGTTCTGATACATTACTTGGCAGTTGTTAGTACCTCCATACTTCCCTAAAAAAATTGAAGTTCATAGCAATAGCTGAAATAGTAATGGACAGGGGGACCCTCACAAAGGTCTCATTTGTGTAAGATCCCACAAGCCCTATTGAAGTGATACATTCCTATAGACAAAGTGCTGCAAGCACATAGTGGGGAACAAACAGTACCTGCATAGTATTAGCAGCATTTTCTAGTTCATCGTGCAGTAGTGTGCACAGATACAAAACAGTAGTATGATTCAGAGGGATCTTTGAAGTGGAAAAATCTGACAATCAGTACTATGATGCATAGTCTGTTCAATCTCTCTGGTAGTCTATGCAGTCAGAGAAACATGTCTCTCCTTTGGCGCACTCATTTCCATGAGGCAAATACTATCGGCACTGAGTATGGCAACTCATGAACAATAAACAGCAGGAAGGCACCTCCCCTGCCCCCCCCCCCAATGGCTAGATTCACAAGAGGACTTAGGTGGCTAACTCCCTCTTAAGGTGCTTAAGACCAACACTTAGGCCCACCCCCATCACAAAAAACATTGCTCAACTGCCAGCTGAAGTTCCTAAGCTTCTGCCACTGGGCACGAGCAGAGCCACCTACGTCCTGACATTTGGCAACTAAGCGCTGGCAGGATTCTCAAGGTAGGCTTTTCCCCATCTATCTCCCCTGCAGGGCCCAATGCAGTAGGCACGTCCTGAGTCCACCAGATTGAGCCTTGCATAAAGACAGTCATTGTGGGCGTGGGCGTAGCCCTGGCCTAGTAATTAGGGCACTCCTAGGGTACATCTTCACTACCTGCCGTATCGGCGGGTAGCAATCGATTTCTCGGGGATCGATATATTGCGTCTCATCTAGACGCGATATATCGATCCCCGAACGCGCTCATGTCGACTCCGTAACTCCACCAACGCGAACGGCGGTACCGGAGTCAACATGGGGAGCCGCGGACGTCGATCCCGCGCCGTGAGAACAGTAAGTAATTCAATATCAGATACTTCGACTTCAGCTACATTATTCACGTAGCTGAAGTTGCGTATCTTATATCGATTTTCCCCCATAGTGTAGACCTGCCCCTATAGATCCAGATTTGAATCCCTATTCTGGCTGATTCGAAGCCCTTGTGTTTTCTCTCATCTTTCTTCTGTTACTTTCCTCCTGTGCCCTCTCATATTATACACCCATCCATGCAGCCACTACTACACACCTGCTCACACATAGGAGTGGTGAAATTTCACCATACACATCACAGAGGACTAATCCCTCTAGCCAAATGCCTGTGTGAAAGGTGAAAACTTCCTACTGTCCCATGTCATTACCCAGGTGAGAAGCCAACACCTTCCAGTCCCCAACCTGCTGTGTGAAGCAAGCCTGAATAGTCGTTTTCTGTTCATCCCTCTCATTCAGAAGCTTCCTGGTTGCTGCAAGGGTTGGTTTGTGTCTCCTTATCCCTCCCCCAGCTTTCCAGCTGTTGCAAGGGGTTTCTTACTTTATCCTTCCCTGGTCTGTTTATCTTCTGTTTTCTTCTCCAGCACACAGCTCCATTCCCTCATTCTGCCAAGCAGCAGCAAAGTGGAATTGATTAGACTTTTGTCAGTTTCATGGTTGGCCACAAGATACTGAATAGCAGTAGTGAAAACAGAGGAGAACCAGGTTAGTTTTCACTCAGCTGCTGCATGGAATGGCTCTGAACAGCAGCAAAGGCACTGGCACTATCTGCAAATTCACACAGACAGCACTGCATCTGTTACACTCTGGTTAGGACTGAGGAGTTTTGTTTGTAGCCATAAGGGCTTGCAGCTGTAGTTTATTTTTTTTTTAAAACTCAGTTCTGCAGTAGTTGATGGCAGTTGCCAGGAAAATATGCCTACTAGCAACAGTGCAGTTGTCAAGCCCTGCTCTGAATAGAAATTAATTCCTGGCTGAATGTTCCCAAGGCTGGCTACACAGTCAATGTGTGGTTATGGTAGTTTGGCTGTAGTGAGATCAATTGAGTGTACGCAGTCAACAGGTTAATTAAAAAAAAGCTGGAATGGCAAGGATTCAATTTCTTTCATTGCTGTAGCTGCATAATGTTAGCCATATCAAAAGAGAGAGAACTGCAGACTACTTCCTGACATCCAGAGATGCTGAGAAAGGATGCACATTAAACCAGGTATAGTTCGGGTGACCAGATAGCAACTGTGAAAAAACGGGATGGGAGGTGGGGGGTAATAGGCACCTATATAAGAAAAAGTCCCAAAAAGGGGGACTGTCCCTTTAAAAACGGGACATCTGGTCACCCTAGCTATAGTATATGATCAGGTCACACAGGAAGAGAGCGATCATAACAATTTACAGTTATCACCTGCTGTCAGGAGACCAAATCTTCTAAGGTTCAATGCAAACAAACTCCAGGCTGAGACTGAGCTGCTGTGGAAGTAATTCATAGTCTTTAATATACAGCAAAATCTTTTTGCAGCAAATCCCTTAAACATTGCTTTCTTCCAACTGAGTTCTTGCAAAGCGTATCCACGCTTGGTCTTTGTAATGGGGTTGGCACCTGCGTCTCATGAGCGCCCCCTTTCTTTGGCCGATGTACCTGCAATCACAGTTCTTTTCAGGGGCGGCACCCACATCGTGCGGGCAGCCCCCTTTAGTTGATTGGGTGTGATCCTGCATTTGATTTTAGTTTTTTCAACAGGGTGGCACCCGCCTCTCGTGAGCACCCCCCAGCCAGTGGTTCTCTCGGCAAGTCTTCGGCAACTCAGCCCTCCAGCCAAGCTGCATACGCTGTCCCCACTTCCAGCGTATAGAGTCCCGGGTTCTTATCCTGGCCCTGGTATGGGGCCATAGCTCTTAGGCTTCTTTCCAGAGGCACTGCCTTCTTCAACCACCCAGCCGGAGCCCATCTTGGTACCCTCAGCTGGTGTCCTTTTCAGCAGCCCTCCCTGGGCTCAGTCTGCAACCAGATTAGCAGGACTCATCTCGGTACCCTTATCTGGTCTGGCCAGGTTCTGTGCTCAGTCCTCCAGGCTCAGCCTGCCCACCCTGACCTTCTTGTGGTCCTGCTGCTATTCTATCCAGACAGCCAGGCATCCAGTCTTTGGCAGCCTTCCCTGGGTGGTTCTGTCTGGCGAGCTCTCTGCAGTGAGCTGTCCGTGGTCCTGGTCCTGTTTGTCTAGTCAGCCAAGCACCCAGTCCTCCCTCATCAAGCTCCACAGGGCAACTGAAGACTCTGCTCTGCTGCTTGCCTTTTATCTGGCCCCTTATTGGTCACTCCAGCAGCCTCTCTGGTTGGCTGCTCCTCTGCAGCCACTCTAGGCTGCTTGGAGGACTTCTCGCTGCTCTATTTTGGGGCAGGGAGACACAGGGCCATGAGGCCTCCAGCAGGGGCCCTCTGGACTAGTCCACCCTGCCACAGTCTTCATATTATGACTTGAATGACAGTAGTAGCTCAAGATTGACCCAAGGTGTATCCAGATGCTGATAGACAACTGGAAGAGAAACTTGGTGAGAAGCCAGCAGGGCATGGCAGACCTGGAGTAAACACTCTTCCCAGGGGTCAAGTCATGCCAGAATGCTTTGGAACACCATTCTCGCACTTTTTGAGGAAGTACCAGAAGTGTGTTATGGCACTTTTTTTTTAAATAAGGACTCACCCACATACTTTAGGGGAAATACTCTGCACTGGTAGTGTAGATAATGTTGGGTCATGGTAACAGACACCAGCAGAATAGAGTGCTATATAAGCCAAAATTGCCCATTTCCCCTCCAGGCTAGTTCCCCTGTGGAGCTCTAAAGGGTATGACACCTGCAACGTAAATCAGTTTTCTATGGTGGGTCTGGACACTACAGTCCTGAAATAAGGGTTATTTTAAAGGAAGTATTACTGTGATTTTCCCCCTCTTCTAGGGCAGTTGGGGCATTCACCGCAGAATTCTAGCAGGGTCAGATTTTCTCTCAGAAAAGGGCACTTCAGTTCCCTGTTACTGAACAAGAGAGACCTCTAAAAACGAAAAAGTAAGGCTCTTGCACATACAAGCAGCTGATGAAACTGGAGTTATTGAACAGTCTAAAATATAAGTTACATTCAGTTTTTAGAAAACTCGGAGAGACCTTAGGACCTTTACAAGTTCTTTCCTTTCAGAACAGGTGGAGTCCCTCTCACTGCAGGGAACATATGAAGGGAAAATCCACTCCCTTGGAGATGCCTTCAAAAATTTTAAAAGCTTGCAATCATTAGATCTGTCCAGAAATATGATTGTCAGTCTAGAGGTAAGTTCCCCATTCTCTGTTGAACTCTGCAACCTCAAGATATTTTGTAAGAGGGTTGGTGTTATAAAGGATTAACAATTAATTTTTTTAAAAATCTAGTCAATCTGATAACTTGATTAAAACAACCGGTTTCCTTTCACCTCAGGCAGGGAAAACTCTTCATGATTACCCTTTTGGTAACCTGTCAGTCCCATTCCTCCAGGCAAAGAGTTCTGTTTCCTTCTTTGAGGTCGGGAAATGAATTTGGGCCCTGTAAAAACAATTCCAGTTCTCCCTCATGACAAAGCAAGGCGAAAAAAACAATGAACCAAAAAACCCCAAAGGGATTTGCTCCTGACTACATAGTATCAACCAAAAAACCCCAAAAGAAGTTGTGCCTCCCTTTTCAGCAGGGTAGACAAGCACTCATAAAGATGTCCAGCTCCTCAGGTTCAGAGTAACCATTCTACAGTTTTTCTTAGCTCCTTTTCCTCTGGGTTGACTTTCTCTGCAGTCAAACTTCTCGTAGCAAGTATGGCTGGCTTGCCACCTCCCAAGCACCCCATTGTGTTGCTACAGCTCCCTGCCTCCATTTCCACTTACTACAGCTGGGTCACTCTCAGAGTTCAATCACCTTTCCAGGTAACAAAAGTCCCCCCCAAAAAAGTTCAGCGGAAATGAATATTTCTCCAAAATATTCAGACAAATGGGTGTGTGGTAAGCCACATGTGCTGTGAAAGGCAATTGGGAGAAAGTGAACCCATTCAGAACTGATTGGCTAAATGATGTTTGCTTATCAGAGGTTATCCTGTATTGCTTTCTATCTCTATTTGGATCACAGGATAATAGTCCTTTTAGAGTGCCTTTTATCTGAATATCTCCCAGTGCTTTACCAAGCTATACATAATTATCACCAGTTTACAGATAGGGAAATCGATGTGCAAAGAATGTAAAAGACTTGACCAGTGTGCCACAGTAAGTCTGAGGAAGTCTCCCTGTTTAGTGCGCTAAAGACTATACCATGCTGCTACTCTTTTAAATATATAACGTTGTTTTTCTCCTTACAGGGTATTGAATATTTATATTTGTTACAAAATCTGAATTTATATTACAATCATATCTCATCCTTGCTGGAAGTGTCACGCCTCCAAACATTACCAGTCCTCTCAGAGCTGGATCTGCGCCTCAACCCCGTTACCAGAAAAGAATCAGATTATAGACTGTTCACTGTCTACACGCTACAAGCCCTGGAAAAACTGGGTGAGAGATATTACTGTTGAATGCTGAAGAAAAGGTATTCAATAGCAGAAATCTGTTATTACTGGATCAGTGTCATAAACTGTTGTGGCAGTTCATACGCACCACGGGCAGGAGCCTTTCTCCCATGTCGTTTGTCAGCTCCTCAGGCTCCTCCCTTCTTGCTGAGTTTATAATCATGCAAATTGTGGTTCTTCCAAGTTCTGCAGGTAAAGCTGGCAAAACTAGTAATCTCTACCGTTCCCATAGTTGTGGTTCAGAGAACTTACAAGCTCTTCAAATTTAACAGCTCAGTATTTTTCCTTCCTTTTCTTAGAAAATCAAAACAAACAATTGTATAAATGTAACTTTACAAATGTACAAGTACAGATTTAAATCCTCAGCATAGCAAATGAAAAACATAAGGCGCTCCTAGTAATGCTGACTCAGCCACAAAGTTGTTTATTCCTGTGTTGCTTCTTAAAGGCTCAGCCCTAGTCTACAATCTTTTCTGCTGTGTGTAAGGACTGTTTCTACAGACTCTTTCTACAGAGCTGCTCTCCAGTTTAATTTTTTATAATTCTGTGTTTTTCCGACTGTTTGAAGGTACTTGATTAGACCCCAGCATCAATTTATGCTTGACCTAGAATTAAGTCTTCGTCCTGAATTTATCACGTTGCAGTCTGTTGCTATGGAAATAACTGAAGCTAAAAGCAGGTTTATGACTTCGGTACAGAATCCATGTGAAAGAGCTGAAGTCAAAGCAGTATGTCTGACTTCGCAGGCTGTTGCCATGGCAGTAGACTGTAAAGTGAAGTATGCCCTATGCTGGCAAGCCTTTCTCCGTTTGGATATTCAATTCAGTGCACAGTGACTATGAATCAGGGAGAAGTGTGGCTAATAATTCTGCCCCTAACTTGGCATGTACGAGGCACTCCAACCCCAAAATGGACTAAGGTAAGTACGTATACTTGGGCTAAAACTTTAAAGAGCCTTGAGTAACTTGGGCCATGTCTACATGACAAAACTTTGTCAACCTAACTTAAGTCAGCATACAGACACCACAGTTATTAAATCACTGGCGTGCACACACGCTTGGCTCCTTGTAATAGTGTTGCGTCTTCACCAGGAGCGCTTGTTATCAGTTGTATTGTCAGCGTGGGGCATTGTGGGATGGCTGCTGTAACAGTTGTAAGTAATGCAGCCTCTACACTGCCACTGCGGCCACCTAATTACATCAACTGTGACTCTACGCCGCTTGGGATGGTGGTGTTACTACATCAGCATAGAGAGGCACTTATGTCGGCGAGAGCCAAATTTAAGTGAAGACCCTTCCACAGCTACGGCGACACAAGGCAGCTTACGTCAACCTAACCCTGTAGCATAGACCAGGCCTCAGTCCCTTTTCAAAAGTGATTCCAGCACAAGAACGCCTAGACCTTATTCAAAGTCAGTGGAAGTTAAGCTCCTAATTCAGAGGCACACTTGAAAAGTTAACTATTGGTATTTAGATCCTAGCTTAAAATCTCTGTTGCAGCCATAGTAATGAACAGCACCACTCTGCTCCCTTGAATTCCTCCCCACCTTGACTTAGATCTTTTTAGGCCTGGCTTTGGAATCATCAGGTGTTTTGCTGTGGACATCGATTTCAATGTTGTAACGAGGCCAGGCTTCTCCCCAGCCTGCAAAGGATCCATTGCCACACACACCCAGAGTCTCTTTTAGATGGTTTTATTGTCCCAAACTTAAGCAAACACAGTTCTGCAGTTCACGCTGGGCTATAAGTCCCAGGGGATGTTTCCTCTTTACCTTTCAGGCACTCATTCTGCCTCCTCTCCCGGGGGACTCTGGAAACCTGGCTTCCTAGTTCTGACTCATCAGGTCTTTCTTACTTCCCCAGGTCAAGGGCCCTCCTTTAAAGCCCAATCCGGGGCCAGGTCTGCACTAAGAAATTAGGTTGCTATAAGGTATTCCAGCCTAACCCCTGGTGTAGACAGTGCTATGTTGATGGGAGAGCTTCTCCCATTCCACCACCTCTGGGGGAGATAGAGTATCTATGCTGATGGAAGAAGCCCTCCTGTTGGCATAGGTAGCATCTTCACTGAAGCGCTAGAGCAGCACAGCTGTCCTTGTGCAGTGTTTTAAGGGTAGACCAGCCCTGGGTCAGCTGGTGCAGCACAGGTACACTGGCCCTGCTCCCTCTTAAAGGGTCAGTCACCCTGTAACAAATGTCTACACTGATTTTATTATATTCATCTGGGGTCTCACAGGCTCTGTAACAACCATCAAATTGGCTCAGGTAGTTCTGTAGCATATTGGGGGATCTGGGACACATTGTGTTAGGTCCTACAAACAGACTGTTCCTGCCCTGGAGGGCTTAGGATTTAAAAGACCTAAACAAATGAAGGGGTGGGGATGGGGCTATAACATATAAACCAATGAATGCTCGATTTTGTGTTAGTTACATGTTGTTGTTGTTGAGCTATTCATTTTAAGTGGGGTGAGGTGGGGGACAAAGAAGAGTAAGGGAATAAGAACAGGGAGAAAGAGGGACATCTCAGCTCATCACATGCCTAGCCAAGTGACGAAAATGTGCTCTGCTTCTGGCTGTCCTTGAAAAATACCTGAAGATTTCAACTGGTGCAGAATACTGTGTAACACACTTCTTAAGGAGGGTGAGCTGCTGAGCGTGTAACACCAGTGCTCTGTACTGGGCTATCCGATTATTCTTTGAGTGCAATTCAGGATGTTAGTTATGGTCTTTAAAGCCTGGAATATGGGACTCTCCCATCTGGGAGATCTCCCTCTAATATATCCTATTGCAGGACTTACAATCTTCTTGGTTCCTTGGGTTAGACTGTTTGTGGTGTGCAGGGGGGTATTCTCCATGGAGAGCCACACCTCTGGGTCTTTTCCCTCCAGTGGTCAGCCGGAGCCAGAGTCTAGAAAGCTTCATGACATAGACTAAAAGACTTATTGAATTGGGAAGCCATTTGAAAATCTTTGGCTTAACGTAACAGGGATTGGAGTTTTGCTAAGGAACAGGGGTTCCATTGATGGGCCTTTTGGTAGCTTGAGAGACTTGCATTTTGTCTTCTTCAGACCTGCTGATTGTTTATCGTGGAGTGGTGCCCGCTCATGTGTGCTGATATAAATTTATGAATGAATGAAGGGACAATGAGGTGATAATTTCAGCATTATGGGCAAAATGTTCCTGGGTACTTATGAGCTATAGAAGCACCCCAAAGTGCTAGTAATGTGCACAGCACGCGCTGTATTACTTACCCACACCCCCAGTCTAGAACACCACTGAGAGTCCCAACAGCGAATGTATCTTTTAGTCAGAGAGCTCCATGTTTCAGCCTAGAACTCTGACATGGGGTTTACCTGCCGGGGAAAGGTGAGATCTCTGTTTACTAGTCACAGGATGTGATCTGGAGACAACACACCCGGTGACAGGAAGGGGAGCAGACTGTAACTTCTTTCCGTCTTGAGTTGATAGAACTTGCACTCCAAAAGGCTGGAGGCTGCTAGGCCCCACTGCTTGTGCTCTAACTCTTCCAGTAGCCTCCACTTCCAATGTTCTGCCCTTAACCCCACAAACATCTCTGTAGCCACAGGTTTTTGTCCGGTGCCAAAACCACCACCATCAGCTTACTGCAGTGCAAAGAACCTTGGGATATGGCCACCGACGTCTAAGGGCTTGACTACACGGTGGGGTGATGCGCTCTATGGGGTTGTGATTTCTAAAGCGCACTAATGTATTGTGCATCAATTGATCTGTGTAGACAATGCAGGTGCACACTAAAAGTTCCATAATGCATCTTAATGTAATACTATTTCAGGCAGCACTACGTTAAAGCCCACCAGCAGGGGCTGTGCAGCCCAATTAATGTGTTACATGTTAGTGCGCTTTAAAAATCACACCTCCGTAGAGCACATTACCGCCCCACATAGACAAATCCCTAGCTCCAGACATGAGTGAGGGAAGCTCCAGCTCTGTGGACACAGCAACTTGTGTGTTACTTTGCAGTGTGTCTCCTTTTTAGGCTTGCTTGGCAGAGCTATCTTAAGTGTATATAGCACACGTTAGCGTAATGTCTGAAAATTACAGCCTGAAAAGTGAAAGTTTAAGAAAGTCATAAGTAATTGAAAGGGGGAGGGAGGGTAGAGTGGAGTTGTTTATGTACTCGTAATTTAAACAGTTGCTACCACTCCCACAAACAAAAAAATTCAGTGCATTCATCTTACATTTCTTGGTGACACTAAATACGCAAATTTGGGCAATGAGTAATAAAGCAATTTATCAGAATCTTAGAAATTAATTCCCTTCTGATTTTGAATTAACTTGCTAATAAATTGATACACTGAGTATTCATATGGAAATACTTTTGTAATAATATTAGCAGCTGCACTGTGAGACTATCCCATACATTCCAAAGGGGGTTATATATATCTTTAGTCTTGGGTTAGGTTAATCTGTTATCAGTTTTCTAATAATTAATGGAATTTCACCTGGTGTGAGAAAGGCTTTAATTGTTAATATTTTACTTTCCCGAGTTGTGGTTATGCAGTATACATGCTGTTGCTGTGGCAATGTCGAGAGTCTGTTTTTGCTTGCACTTGTGATAACAGTCGTCAGGGCTATACTGTAACACTAGTGTGCTTATAGGCAAAAAGAAATCTACAAATGTTCAAATAATCTTTCCTCTTTTTAGATGACAGAATAGTTAGGGAGAGTGAAAGAAAAGCTGCCATACTGCATTTTGGCCTCAAGAGAAAAGAGGAGAGTTTATTTTCTGAAAAAGAAAGCGTAAGGTAAGCATGTTTGTTTTGTATTTAATTGATAGTACCCTACGTAGCGACTTGATGTTCCTTTGCCATGTAGACAAAGTCCCTGGAAATAAATATAACAAACCCTCCGCTTTTATCCCTGTGTAGACATACCCAGAGTCTCTGGGCCAAAATCAGCTTTGGGTAAACAGATGGCACTCCACTGACTTCAGTTTGGTCCTGATGGTAGATAGTTACTATCTCTTGGAATTACCTGCTGTAGAAATCATGGGCTGTAAACAATGATTAGTACTTTACTGTTCTGCCAAAAATCTGTTCAACTGATTATCTAAAAAGTGACTAAGCACTACAACAGAAGGGAATGTTATGGGACACACTTTAGCTGTATCATTGGGAAATCTGTCTTTCTTTGCTTTGTGTCAATTTGCTAATTCATAGGGTTTTGTATTATTCAACTCAGCTGTCTCTAAATTGTCTTAGTTCTTTGTTTTATAAATACAGCACCGTAAGTTGTACCTGTACTACAAAATATATTGCTTTGGATTGTGCTACGAAAGGTAACAGACAACATGATTAACTGGCACACCCAAGTATATAATTTCTCTGACTATAAAGGACAAGCTATTGCCCAGATTCCTTTTAGGTGCCTAACTCAAGTGGCAAGATTTTCTCCCTTTGAAAATCTGGCTGCTTCAGCTGGGTGCCTAAATAGGACCTGAGCTCTTTTAAAAATGGGGCCAGCAGTGTTTTGCAATGTCTTATTAACACCAGACATGCAAGTGCTTGTCATGTCTCAATAAATGCAATTCCATGCTGAAATAGGCTTCAAACGGGGGATCCATTTCTGTTTGTCTCTACGGGTAGTTGTCTTTCTGTATGAAATTTTACACCATGATAATTCATATCCTTTTAATTTTTTGTGTAGGTTTTTTAGCTTCTTATCATAAATTTCTAATGCGAGTGTTTTTGGAATTAATCTCTGACTAAAATTTGGCAGGGGTTTTAACTGTTTATTGTGATGGGCCACATTTGCAAAAGACCTCAGCACCTAACTGCTCCTACTGTTCTCATTGGGAGCTGCTGGCTACTGAGCACTTCTGAAAATCAGGTCCCAGTTGTGAGCGCAGAATACTTCTGAAAATCGGGTCTAGTGTGCATCTTTAAACCAATGTTGACTATCTACACCAGAATTATGAGGAAAAAATTGAGCATATGTGAGACAACAGGTAGTTTTGGGGAAAAAATTTTGGGTTAAGGGAATTTTTGCCATTTTTCATAAAAGAAAATGTATTTGTCAGCAGAGACTCAGTTAATGAATCTTCTCTTTCGGAGACACTCACAAAGAATTGTCCATTTACAAAATGGCTCCCATCTCCCATTGTTCTCTGTAGGCTTGTTGCCTCAGGCTGCCCTTAAATAATTAGTTGCCATTTCCCCAGGTCTTATAAGAAAGAAGTTTAGATTGCCCTTGGCAATAATGGCCACTGCTTCTCATTGTTCTCAGCTGTAGTATAACTGTTGAATATTCATCTTATTAAAGCCAAAGATTCAAACACAGAGACCAATCTGTTCAGTGATTGTAATTTTATACAACATGGCCACTGAGTTTTCACAAGTATAAAGCAACTCTGTCTGCAGCACAACTTCTGTAATGGACCCAAATACAACAGTGCTAAGGACTTCCTTTTTCCACTCAACATACAGCATTATTCATAGTACTTCTCTCTCCTTGCTTCACCAAAGTAACAATCAACAATATTTTAAATGCTGCAGAGGGTTCTGTTCCAGATTGGCATATACAAGTCTTGAAAATCTATTTACATACCAATAACTTTGCAAATATTTTAACAAAATATTGATCGCATTTACATAGCTGAAACAATACAGAGAGAGGATAGAGTGCCTGAACCCTGAGATATATTCAACATATTTTTCTGCCCTGTCTCTGACTAAACCCATTGTGTTCCCCATCCCAGGAGGTTCTGAGTGCCTCCTGAACAGTGATGATTGTTTCCCAACTCCCACTGTCTTCAGGGAAAAATTAGGGATCTCAGCCACTTCCAGGACTGGCTGTTTTACCATTGTCTTCAATGGAAGCAATATTAGACCATCCAATCTGAGTCCATTTTAAGTTAATGTAAGGGCTTGTATACATGACCATGTAGTTCGCAGCAAGCTGGGGGCATGAATATACCCACGCTAACATGTCACACACTAACTTTCCATACGGAGCCTGCTGATGCACACGGAGGGCTTGTCTATATGGTGCATTAAAGTGCACTAGTTGGGGTGTGAATTCTAGTGTGCCCCAGAGTGTCGCACATGAACTGGCCATGTGGGCCCTGATGGCACTCAATAAAAGTTCCTTAAAAACAACAAGGAGTCCGGTGGTGCCTTAAAGACTAACAGATTTATTTGGGCATAAGCTTTCGTGGGTAAAAAACCCACTTCTTTAGATGCATCTGTGAGGTTCTTTACCCATGAAAGCTTATGCCCAAATAAATCTGTTAGTCTTTAAGGTGCCACCGGACTCCTTGTTGTTTTTGTGGATACAGACTAACATGGCTACCCCCTGATACTTAAAAGTTCCTTAGTGCATGATGATATAGTCCCATTTTGAATAGTGCTATGTCCATGTGCACTTAGGGAACTTTTAGTGCATGCCAGGAGGGTCCACACAGCCAGTTAGTATGCAACATGCTTGTGTGTGCTAGAATTTATACCCCAGCCGGTGTACACTAATGCACTAGTATGTAGTGCATACACTAATATGTAGACAAGCATTAGCAGTCCCTTAGTGCACTTTGATCTAGTCCAGTTGCAAAGCAGGTGATGAAAGCACACTAAGGAACTGTTTGTGGACCCCGCTGATGCACACTAACAGTTCCTGAGTGTGCTTGATCTACCCCACTTTGAAACGGGACTGGATCAAAGCACTCTAAGAAATAGTATTGGGAGGGGGGTAGATTTACACCCCAGATTGCCAGGAGCTAAATGTTTGAGTAGATCAGCCCAAAGAAAATTGTCACTTTTCTATGCTGGGATAGACAGTGGTAGAAGAGACTTTGGTAGAAGAGAACCTGGTAGATCAGAGACTTTTGGTATCTATGGGATGCCCTTTAAACCAGTCATATTTTTCTTGTCTGTACTTGCATCCAGAGAGTGGGGGTATTCTTTGTAAAATGTAACTGATAGGAAATGACATTTTGAGGAAGAAAAGGAGTGTAAACAGGGTATTAAAGTTCTATTACATTTGGGTACAGTTGCAGGGCCCGATTCTGCCACTCTTACTCATATTACTCCACACCTAACCCCGGGAAATCTCTTTTCGGTTGCAGCTGTAGGGAGAATACAATGAAGAACTATGCAGTAGATAAAGGGACTTCTTCAGTACCTAGTTGGGATATTGATAGCAGCAGAAATCAAACTGGTAAGTTGCTTCTTACCAATTAATGTAGCAAATACAAAGATGTATAGCAGGCCTGTATACAAAGTTGGAAATATGCAGGTATTGAAAATACAGGAGGAAGCAAAGCCTCGTGTTTTATTCTGACTAATTTGGGAAATCACTCAATAATTAGCATCTCCTTAAAAGGAAAAAGTTCAGCTACTGACTACAGTCCATGTACAAAAACTAAAGTGCACTGCCTTTGAGATTTGGCTGTGTAGATCCACACTTTGGGTTGTGCATCCCCCATGCTGCTAGGTTGGAATCTTCTGTAAAGGAGTGACTGTTGGGGTCCTGCGGGTGCCCCTTGTGAGCACAAATATTTGAGCCTGAAGGGTATTAAAAAAGAATGCACTCCCAACCATTGTCATTTCCTTTTTGGTCACTGGCAGCTCAGGGCTTCAAGGACCTTTGGCCCCCTGTTCGAGCTGTCTCTCGAAGGCCCAGACATTTGCGCACTCACTGTGTGCACAGTGCGTGTTTTTTAGGGAAAGCTTTTGAAGATTGCAAATGATCAGGCGGTTCTTTCTGAGAATCGACCCTTCTCCCATAATAAAGCAACCGCTTTCTAGTTACCTCTACAATGTTGAGTCACGGCTTCTAATTATTTTCTCTTTAACAGAGTCAAGCCAAAAGCAGTTAACTCATAAGCTTCTGTTAAAATGCGAAGCAAAGGATTCCTCAATAAATGCTTCATCTGCTTCTGCAGTACAGGCCAGCAGTTCAGCTAAAGAGAATAAACAATGCAGCAACACGCTGGGAACCCAAGTAAGACACTCTTGAGTTGTTGTTTAAGCACTAACACTATGCTTGCACATTGCTTGCTCTTCTTTAAGTGATTTGCATCTCTTTTTGGTGAAGCTTTAATTATTTTTTTTTGCCTTCCTTCCTCAGCAGCTGTATATAACATGGGCTCAGATTGGCTGGATAGTATAGTTTAGTTTAGCTTTTTCCTTTTACTTTAACATCATTTAAAAAGCACATGAAGTTCAGTGCAAAAATCTTTATGAATAGAGCCTTAAGATTGGGAATTGAAATGCACAGTAGTCAAGAAATTCATAGTTTACGGGTACCTACAGCTACAATAAGGTGTCCACATATTAGGCCAGCTCAGATGTCCCAGAATCCAGTTGGTACACATAGATAGCTTTCCTGAGACAGCTTGAGCCCAGGGCACACTGAATGGCTTGCTCTAACGTGGTAATAATTGCCCCAAATTTGTTGGTGAGGCGCATGCTCTAGCCATGCTGTTAGCTCTCCCCATATGCTCCATATTGGCAGGATTGGACGGTGTACCTTCACACTGGCTTGCCACCACCACCTGGGGACTCCCATACACAAGGGGAAACTCCATTTTCCATCCTCTTTGGGCTACTTGAGCTAAGGCTATGCTCTGATTCATTGTACCTACAGCAATCAGCTTAAAAGCATAAATGGGTATATAGAATACTTCAGACATCAGTGTGACCTAGTTCCCCTCGGTGTGGGAATCTTTACTTTTGATTGTCCTGATGTTTGTGTTTAAATTCTTAACCTTAATGCAGACTTCCAATGAAGCAGACGTACTGTGGGTTTGAATTGCTGGTGCTAGTGACTTCATGTTTGAAAAGCTTCATTTAAATTTGTGTTCAAGCCTGCACTCTTGTGTTCTGCACCTAATTTGTTATCAGTGTGGCTTCTGTAGCCATAGAAAGCCTGTCTGTTGCAATCCTTTCACTCAGGGAGCACAAGGCTTCACATTTTCAAATTTTCTTTTAATAAATGGATGACTCGGACCCTCTATATCAGTACGAAGTGCATGATCTGATGTTTCAAATATTTTTCAGCTGGAAGAAGTGGCAGGAAAACAGTTGCTGAATCACAGTCACCTGGAAGATGGTAAATGCTTCAATCTTCAATTTTCTTTCAACACTGGGACTTTTAATTCTTTCCTATATCAATAATAATCCTGTAATTCTCTTTCAAATTCATCCTGCTGCACTACTGAATCTAATATTGACATTGGAACAATTTATCACTGCTTATGGTGGGGTCTCTATCACGGGCAAATTTTAAATCCAGATTGGATGCTTTTCTAAAAGATCTGCTCTTGTACAAACAGGAATGAATTCCAGGAAATCCTCTGGCCTGTGCTGCACAGGACATCAGACTAGATGAT
This sequence comes from Mauremys mutica, assembly GCF_020497125.1. Taxonomy (NCBI): domain Eukaryota; kingdom Metazoa; phylum Chordata; order Testudines; family Geoemydidae; genus Mauremys; species Mauremys mutica. The sequence continues at coordinate 7,962,061 of NC_059085.1, forward strand.
CACAGTGGTCCCTTCTGGCCTTGGGATCTATGAATCTGTTAATTGACTGTGCCAGTAGAAGTGGTGCTCTGAGTATAGTTGTCATGTATTTCCTGTACACAATAGACTGAAGGGCTACTACAGACAGGTCAGGATTCTGAATCAGGTTTGGACTGACCACAGAGCTTCCTGCTCAGTAATACACACCACATATGGTCACTATAAGGTCCTTTACTGTTCTATCCGGTATGGCTGAGGTTAGCTTAAATCAGGTATATTACACACAGCACCATCTAGTGGCTGAACAGTATAATACAGTTAAGTATTCCATTAGTTTCAGTAACTCCTCACTTAAAGTCATCCCAGTTAACATTGTTTCATTGTTACGTTGCTGATCAATTAGGGAACATGCTCTTTAAAGTTGTGTAATGCTCCCTTCTAACATCCTTTGGTAGCTGCCTGCTTTGTCTACTGCTTGCAGGAAGAGCAGCCCGTTGCAGCTAGCTGGTGGGGGCTTGGTGGACTGGCAGCCCCCCGCTCCCCTAAGTTCCCTGTGCAGCAGGTGCCTGCAGTTCAACTGATTCCCTCTCCCCACTGCCATGTGCTGCTCCTGCCCTCTGCCTTGGAGTTGCTCCCCGCGACTCTTGCTTGCTGTGCAGGGGGGAGGGGAGAGGGAAGGAAGATTGGGGCTAATGTCAGGGTGTCCCCCTCCCCCCTGCTCCTTCACCCCACTTACCCCATCTTCCATAGAGCAGGGGGGACACAACAGGGCTCAGGACACGGAGGGAGCTTGCAGCAGCTGCTGTCTCAGCAAGCAGAACTAATTAACAAGGCAGTGTACTTAAGGGAAATGCGCATATCTCCCTCCATTCCTGCTGCCTTGTGTAGAGAGAGAGTATTAACCGTTGAGGGCTCAGCCAATTGCTAGTTCATCGTTTAGCAGTAAGGGAACTATCCCACCCTCTGACTCCTCCACCTCAACCAAGCTTCACAATCATCATCACTGTGTACCAGTATTAAATTGTTTGTTTAAAACTTATAGTGTGTGTGTGTGTGTGTGTGTGTGTGTGTGTGTGTGTGTGTGTGTGTGTGTGTGTGTGTGTGTGTGTAAAATATAGTCTTTTGTCTGGTGAAAAAAAATTCCCTGAACCCTAATCCCCTCATTTACATTAATTCTTATGGGGAAATTGGATTCGCTTAACACTGTTTTGCTTAAAGTCGCATTTTTCAGGAACAGAACTACAACGTTAAGTGAGGAGTTACTGTACATCTCCTAAGGTTTACATTCCTACCATTTACTTAACGTACACTATCACCCTATCATTAAAGTTCAGTACAGCTCAATCTGTTAAGTATCTCTGAATTGGTACTCTCTCTGTACAATCTCTGTACTGGTTTTCTAATTACACTAGTAACAACATATAACAACTCGATCATCTGGCAGTCCATTAGTTGCAACGACCAGCAGAGGTCGGTTCGGAATTCTTGAATCTTCTTCTGCATCTGTCATCCGTAGATTTTGCTCTGATTGCTCTTTCTGAGGAACAAACTGTAGATGTTGATAGCTTCTGTTGAACTCTCCACTGTTGGTCTCAGTCACATATGATCAGGGCCAGATTTAGGGGCAGGTGACCCAGACGACTGCCTGGGGTGCTGGGGTTGGGGGGGCACTGAGCTTGGGGTGCTGTTTTTGTTGTTAGCATAAATAAATACAAGTTTGCAGATCCTAGCCTAGCGTGCAAATTTATTGTCTTATATGACAGATAAATCATGCCTGCAAATCGTGCATCAAAATAATCAAATGGGCTACAAATGCAATAAAAAATAAGGTATTCAAAAGTTTAACAAATGAGGGGGGGGGCGCCAAAGATGTTCCTTGCCTGGGGTGCCCTTTGGCCTGGGGCCGGCCCTACACTGATTTATTTTTTCTTTACGACTGCTGTCGTTGGCTATCCAATTTGACACAAACGTGGGCACCAAGTTTTAGAGAACTGCCTGGTCTAGCTGAGCGTCATCTGTTGTATGAGTTTTCATAAGCTGGTTTTACCTTTTGTCTGATTTGGCTACTCTTTGTGTCTGGCCACTTCGGAGATGGATTCTTTTCCAGAGTTGGAACAGCAGTTCTGAGTAGTCTTCCCATCAGGAATTGTGCTAGGCAATATCCAGCACTTCCTGTTGGTGTTGTCTGTAGCTCAGAAGAGCAAGGACTGGATTTTCCTGCTGAAGGATTTTCGCAAGTGCTACTTTGCTCTCTGCTCACAAGCACAACTGCAGAGATCGATAGTGGTCCAGCTGAGCAGTGGCCTCTCCATCGTAGGTCCCCTGCCAGTTCACAAATGGCTCCCACTGCACAGGGTCCTCTCTTGCCAAGTTGTCTCAGCTCTCACACCCTTCACTTGTCCCAGCAAAAGAGTTAAAACTTCAAAGCCATTAGCACTGGATCTTGCAACGTCCACTCGAGAAGTATGTGACTCTCTTTGAATTCCCACTGTTTGAAAGTTGTTGGAGATTTCTTGGGGCAATGAACATTACAAAAAGCACATGATTGTGAATGGTGACAGGGCATCCAAATGTGGCACTTAAGAGAAATGGCGGAAGCCCCATCATTTGAGACATTTAATACTGGAATTTTCCAAGCACTGGGGAATATGTTGTAAGGAATAATCCTGAATTGGTTCTTGTAGGAGAAGGGATAGCTGAGATCAAATGGATCTTTTCCATCTCTAATGTATGATTTCATAAGTGTGTACAACATAAGACGTTATATTCAAGTGCCTGCTTTCTTATGACTTCTTTCTGTGGGGGGCCAGTTGTTCTTCACAGGAGGCTTATAAAGGCAGGCAACTTAAGTGTGAAGTTGGAATATGAGTAAAAATAACTTTCGGTGAATGTTTTGCCGTTTTCACAATTTTTACTCCTATGTTTGTGCTTGTTTTTTGGCAGAATACAGATCCCTTCCATCACCACCACAAATGCGTTCATCCCTGCGCTCCCCAGACAAAATAAGAGCTGGACTCACAAGAGGAGAATTTCGGGTGACCTTTTCAGAAAACGATTCCTTAGACTCCTCTCTTGAGAAGGACATAATAGGAAAACCTAATACTTATTACCTTAACCAGGACATTTCTTCAACCAAGAGACTGCATTTGAGTGACACCAACAAAACGAACCCATACAAGTCACACAGAGATACTAGTCTAGATAGTTATGACCACCTCTACCTTTCCTCCACCCCTCAGAACAAGGACTTTAAGAGACTTCAAAAAGATAAGAGAAGTACAAATTTCCGAGATTCAAGTGTAAGCCTTGCTAATGAAATGAAGACAACTTCACAGTCCACTAGTAGTGATTTACTGACACAGCACACTGAGATGGACAATAGCACTCGAAGCCTCTTAAAACTCAGTTCAGGTAAAGACACACTTACTTGTCTTAATGCTTTTCCTTTTGAGAGGTTCAGGCCATGGCAGGGAGGATTGGATTTACTGCCGTTCCTACTTTTGTGGCCACCAAATGAATGTTAGGCCCTTGCTAACCTACAAATAAAAATCATGTTCGTTCCAGGATATGAGAGGGACAAGAAAGGTGAGGTAATCTTTTATTGGACCAGCTTCGCTTTCAAACTACACAAAACTCTTCTTCGATCTGAGGAAAGAAATCAAAGTGTTTGAGTTAAATACAAGTTGGGACAGATAGTTAAGCATAAGAGGTAACGTGTTGTAGGAAGTCACTGGAGATAGAGTAGGCAATAAGGGTTAGCTTGTTTATATGAACAGAGTTTGAAGTGGGCCATTAAAAGGTTTAGCTGGCAGGTGTGTATTACAGGGTTTGTAATGAGCCATGAAACCAGTGTTCCTGTTAAGTCCATGGCTCAGTGTCTAGCAGCATGAACTTCAGTTCCCAGGCTCCCCTTTTGAAGATGTTATGTAGGTTTCCCTTGAGGATGAGTATTGAAAGATCAGGTATGGAGTGATCATTTTGTGAAAAATGTTTGCCCAGGGATGGTATGTGTGTTTGTCTATCACTTTTCTGTGTGAGTTCATTTGAGAGCGTAGTGATTGTCTGGCTTCACCCACATAGCTGTTGGGGTATTTGATTAAACCACGTCAGGGAGCATGATTATAACTCCATTGTCCCGTAAGCTGATTGCAGATAGAGTTCCAGATAGCAGAGGAATCTCATAATCAGACTAAAGCCTGATCTGGACAAACACAGTGAAGGACCATGTTAATAAAAAAATAAGTTTTAACCAGCCTCCCTGGCAATTTTATTTGTGGAGTAGACAGGACCTTGATTTTACCTCTCTATCCCCTATGTCATGGGCTGATTCTAGGTCTGTTGTGTGGTCTATATTTGACTAGTTGCAGAGCCCTGAATGCAAGATCATTCATATTGAAGCCTCTTTTAGATTCCTAATATAATAGCATAGGTGGATTTCTTTCATCCTCTTTTTATTAAGGCAAAGTTACAATAAAATGTTAACATGCTGCATAAGATGTTATTTATTGAGGATCAGGTTAATATTCAAAGAAGCTGGCTAAAGATTCTGGCTTCTTCGCTGGTGAGCTCTCCTCCACACTAAAAAGCGTGATCAAATTTCTAAACACCTATACTCTTTTTGGTGCTTCTCTTGTGTGTGTACTTGATGTGAAAGCTTTTCCATTACAAGGACAGTCCATATTTTGCTGTACCACAACTCCAGGAGTAGGAGGAGGGCCACACCTTTCCAATAATGTGCAATACAAAGCTTACCTTCTAACAATAAAAAAAGAAATTAATTTGATCAGAGCCGTAACTAGGCATTTTAGCACCTGGGATGAGCAAGTCACACAGACCGGTGAACATTTTAGCCTTGGCAGGTCCCTGTAGAGTAGCCCTGCCATCAATGGTCTATCCTTGAGCCCATCAAGGTGTTAGGGCAGACCCCATCTTCTCTTCCCCCTACTGTACTGTGTCCCCTTGCAGGGGTTTGGATATCTGTATACCCATATCCCTTGAGGCTGCCTAGTATTCTCTGCTGCTAATGAGAGAGAGAGAGAGTCACCAGACAGCAGCGCCCAAAGGAAAAGAGGCAAAAAAATTGGATCTATTTGGAAGAAAAATGTATTCCACAGGAAGTTTACAACTTAGGATTGCAAACCAGCAGGCTGTGCTGGGTCGTTATGATTTTACCTTGTGGGAAATGTTTTAAGGGTGAAGAACAGGCTACTGGATGAAATGAAACAGGAGTCTGCTGCAATAGTGGATGAGGGAAAATTAGTGGCCAGGACAGCTCTCCAGGCCAGTCTAGATGGGAATGACTCTGCTGCTCAGGCTATGGCCATTGCTATGGAGAGGTGTTCATGGCTCTCGTCCTCCAGAGGGTCAACTCAACAGACCATTTAAGGCCTCCCGTCTGAGGGTCCTTTGCTGTTGTCAGACAAAACAGATGATAGGCTATATAGTCTCAAATATTTAAGGGCAACGCTTAAGTCTCGGGGCATCTGTATGCCAGCAACAAAAAGAAAGCGGTATCACCCTCAGCATCCTCATTGGTGTCCAGCTTTTATGCCTTGTATCCAGGACCCAGACAGACAGAAGAGCAGAAATCACAAGAGGCATCTGCCTCCTCCCACATCTTCTGCAGCTGCCACTTCTTCTTGGAAAGCTGGTTTTTCCAATCAAGCATCTTGACACGATGGTTGAGGACAGATGACCGGTCCCCAACATGCGATCATCTCCTACCCTGCCATTTGTCAATTGTTTATCCCACTTCCTATGAGCATAAATGACTTTAAGCTACAAGATGTGATGCTCAAGTGGGGCTATATCTTTCTGGCCCCAATACCTGTGACTGTAGCAGAGAACCTTAAAATATGAAGCATCTCCTGTGATGTCAGCAGCTTGAGAATAAATGCTCTTCCAGTGTCTGGCAGAGTGCAGTGATCAGCAGTCGCATGTGCATGGACGTGGTGGGAAGCAATATGAGGACACGACAAGAAGATGATCATGGCTACACTACTTAGCCAAGACATGTCATAGCTCTTCCATTCCTTCCAGTCTTGTATTATTTTATTCCACATTGGACAGTAATGCTTTTTATGTTTCTCCACAACATACTTAAATATTTTTAAAATTTCTTTACCCATTTAAATGTACGTAGCTGACAACAGTTTGGTTTGACCCTTTGAGGAATAGTAGTTCCCACCATTTCAGATTTGTTGTAGTTCATGTGGAATCCCTGATACTGCCCACATTCCAAAGTCCATTGTTCTATCATTTTTAACAGGGTTTCTTCTGCCTGCAAAAACAAGACCTCGTCAGCATGTAGAAAGCTATTTTCTGTTCTAATCCAGAAGGCATTTTGATCCCTTTACCATGGGGCTGTTTCTCACATTTATTGCAAATGGCTTCATTGCAAAAGCAAACGATAGTGGGGAATAACCAGCTACCTGGTCTAGTACCTTTAAACAACTTACAAGGAGAGGATAACAAAAGTATTTTGTTTCCAATGATTAATCTTTTGTGTCAAGTTCCTTTACATGGTTGTCTACATAACTAGGAATTCTTGCATGGATTGTTTCATTTACAGCTTGTGTATACAGTGCTTCCCGTCCATGAAGGGGGTGGAGACTAGAATCTTGAAGCATAATCAATCTCCATTGGCTAAACTTACTAAGACTTTTTTTAAGGGAACATATCTATCAAAGGTTTTCATGTAGACCCATCTCTCTTTTCCAGAGCCAGCTTCATAAGACTACACCCTCCTTTCAGACAAGATGTCTGCAAAGTGATGCATCTCCCACATTTTGCCTAAAACTGAATTAATATTTGTTTACTTAGATTATTTTTGACATAGTGTAAAAATGTTGGTTCTATAGTCACATTGCAGGTCATTGATCTTTGGGCGGGTCTGGGCATATTCACTCAACCTGGCCTACATCTGTCCACCGCCCCAGCTGTTTTGTGTCCCCTCTATGCCCTTCCCAGAAACACAGTCGCTCAGTGTTTTGGGTTTGCCTTTGTTTTATATTAATGACCCCTTTGAAACTTTGTTAGAATCATAGTCCTTCCTCTACTGATAAGTATATGTGAGTTACTGCTTAGAGGAGAGCACTGAAAGATACAGGGGGGAAAGGAGGATTGAAATGTCTGAGACGGTTAATCTGCATTCCTGTTTTCCTTCCCCTAGATCTGAACACCAATACACACCTAACCAGTGACCCTGCTCTGTTAGCCACTCGTTTTTCTACATTGTCTACCAGCTTCAGTGATTTAACATCAAGGCATCAACCTTTATCGGCTGAAGCGCTGCTTGAGCATTCACAGCCAGCAGCAATGAGAAAAACATTCCCATCTGCAATGCCTAGGAAAGACAGCGAATCTGCAGCTAACAGGTGCTTGAGCCCTTCTAAAATGGGGTATAAACAAAGTGACAGACTGCATTCATCACTGTCCCCTCAGCATTGTTTTAAAGAGTCAAATAAGGAGGCAAGTGTCTTACTATTTAGCCTCTTTGCTGTACAGAAATGCATTTGCTATTAGTGGCGATTTATATTGGCATCTCATTATAATGTGCCTATTTATAACAGAAAATGGTTGTAAGAGCTGTGGTGTGGATATGTTTTTGTATGATTATTTTAAATACTACAAAACTGTAGAATGCTACTTATAATGGGTTACGGAAAATAACATGAAAAAGGTACTCTAAGAAAACAGTACCCCAACTTGAGTAAGCAATAGATCCTGCTCTGACACTACCTGGCAGCACTTAATTTTGAATCCAGGATCTTGCAGACTTGGGGGTCCAAGCCCAGCAGCATTGGGATCACCTTAATATGAAATGTCCAGTCTTAGAGATGGAGTTATTGTGCCCACTTTGCACCACACTGGCAGCGTAGGTTGGACACAAACATTTTCTAAGTGGTTTGGGGATTATCACCCAAGCACAAGTGTGAGCGTGCAGTGGTCTACAGACGTCGGAGAGGCTGCACATCACATGTCCTCTTTGTTATAAGTGTAGATGAGAAGGGGGCATGGCTACCAAAAAGGAGGAGTGATTGTGATGACATTGCACCATACTAGCTGTCCTAAGCCTGCTGCTGTTCAGCACCTCAGGCTGCTGTAACGTGGAATACATTGTTGAGGGCGTGCACAGTGTAGCACCAGAAATATACTGGGAACGAAAGGGTTCTTTTGTCTAGCAGAGAAAGGCAGAAGAAGAACCAGTGGCAGGAAGCTGAAGCCAGACACACTCAAGTTAGAAATTAGGCACAATTTTTTAGCATTGAGGGTGGTTAACTGTTGGAACAAACTTCCAAGGGAGATAGTCGATTCTCCATCTCTCGATGTCTCAGATACAAATTGATGGCCGTGTGGAAGATCTGCTTTAGCCAAACCTAAGTTATTGGGCTCAATATGGGCTAGTTTGGTGAAATGTAATGGTCTGTGATATACAGGAGGCCAGACCAGATGATCCAGTGGTCCCTCCTGGCCTTAAAACTCTAGGAATCAGAACAACACAAGCAGGGACTTTATGCCAACATTGTACACTAGTTCTGATTCCCACTGTATGCATTTTGTGAATTCCTGAGGATAGAGTTTTGGTCTGTGTCTACTCTCTTGTGTCTTCTTAGTTCCATATACCTTAACATTGGGACTAATTTGCCACTGCATTATACTAGTTTTACTCATAATTCCATGGAAGCCAATGGAATTATACTAGCAGGTCACACTGCTATGATGCAGGGGAGAATGTGCCCCATGGTAAATTTTCTGAGGTTCTAAGAGAACAGGCTGGGAATTCCTCAATATCTCAGGGCTCTTGAAAGGAAACGTAAAACCATTGTTTATAAAGCATGTAGATGACACAAATATTGCTTGGGGGATCATTAATGATAATTAGTGATGAGCAATCTGTGTCACTTGGTAAACTGGACACAGCCAAACATATGTTTTAATATGGCCAAACACAAGGTCAGACAGGTAGGAACAAAGGTAGGTCACACTTGCAGGTTGGAAGACTTTGTCCTGGAACGCAGTGACTCTGAAAAGGATTTAAGGGTCATGGCTGGTGGAAACCAACTGTACGTGAACTCCCAGTGCGATGCTTTAGGAGGGCTAATGCAATTCTTTGATGTATAAAGAGAGAAATATCAAGTAGGAGGATTATATTAATCCTGTAAGAAACCTTTAGTGAGACCTTTACTGGAAAACTGTGAAATTCTGGCTTCATTTAAGTATATGGCAAAACTACTACTGACTTCAGTGGAGCCAGGATTTCACACACAGTATCCAGTTCTAGTGTCCACATTTTAAAAGGGATGTTGAAAAATTGGAAAGGGCTTAGAAGAAGCAAGAGATTGATTCAAATACTGGAAATGAGAGACTTACGGAGCTCAGTCTATTTAGCTTATGAAAAAGATTAGGAGGCTACTTGATTGTAAATTCCTAAACGGGAAGAAAAATAGTAGAGACCCCTTGTTAATCAAGCAGAAACCAATGGCTGGAAGTTGAAGCGAGACAAATTCAACTTGGAAATAGACACTAATTTTGAACAAGTGTAATTAACCACTGGAACAGCTTCCCAAGGAATGTGTTGGATTGTCCAGCACTTGAAGTCTTTAAATCAAGATCAGGTGTCTTTCTAAAACATACGCTCTTGAGATGATGAATGAATTACAGTGTGAAATTCTCTAGCTTGCATTATACAGAAGGAGAAGCTGCATGGTCCCAGTAGTCTCTTTCTCAGTACCCATCTTACTTGTAGTACCTCTGTGCAGCATACGACTTCAAAGGGGTTTTATGTCCTTAATATGAAGAGAGGAAAAATTCTCTTTTCTTTACGTTTTTGAAGCCCTATGTGATTTATTTAGATTGTATGTATCTTTATGTACAGGTGGCCTTTACAAAATGAACCTCATGCAATTGTGCATGTAAATTCAGGTGCCCCAAGCTTACATTCTGACACAAATCAGGTATCTTCCTGTGCACCTGGCCAGTTCTGTGCCAGTTGGAAATATGCATGCACAAATACCTGATTTATGCACATAAGTTAGGTGCTTGCAAAGCTATTGCATAATTTATCTGGAAAAATAAACAGTTGGGTTTGCCTTTTTTGTCCTTAGTCTGTCCCCAGTGATCTGAGCAATGATACGAGTTTCGCAGAAAGTCAAAGTCCCAAAAGGACTGAGAAAGCATCACATATTGCTGTTGTCCTACAGCAGCTCCTGGAGCTGGTAGATCGTTACTGGGATGGAGCTGGGTCCCTCCTCCTCAACAAGAATTTTCTTGGTAAGTTATGTCATTTGAATTTGAATGAATAGTCTAAGTCTGTTTTTGTCTCTACTGTACCGATCCTCCCAGGCAACCTGCAATTCTGTGGCTTAAACATCAGACTGCTTTCTCCCAATTGGCATTTGTGGATGGGAAGTTATTCTAACTCTTCGTCACTTGGATTTCACTTGGTGCAATTTCTGGCTCAAAGGGTAACTTTTCCTGCAGTCCCTTCCTGTTACAAAGTGGTAGCTCCCCATTCTGGTTAATTCTCTTAAGATATGATGATTTTTCATATATTGCTGAGCAGTAAGTAATGTTTTCTGTGACTCTGAGGCGTGGTTTTCCTTACAATTGCTGCATAGCGTATGCAGTGCAGGTGCAGTGCATAGTAGAAATGCAAGTCAAGAAAAGCTGCAATAAATCTAGGGCTAGATTCACAAAAGGAGCTAACGACCACTGTAGGCACCTAAATCCCAGCATCAGGATCCATGGGGATTCACAAAACTGCTGCTCAACTGCCCCCAAACCCTGTGGGCTCCTAAAATAATCACTCAGCACCTATATTTTTGCAGTAAGAGTTCCCCAGGTGCCTACGTTTCTACCTCTGTGCACTCGCACTGCAGCCACATGCCAGACATCTGGAAGCCTAACCCCAGTATGATGCATGAGCTGGGGGAAGAGAGGGGTTCTTCTACCTAACTCGGTTGCAGAGCCTGATCTGGTGAGTGTGCTCAGTCCTCACCTACCAGACTGGGCTCTGCGACGGGGTGCACTCCCCACACTGGTTCTGAGAGGGCTGAATTAGGCCAGACAGGCCCAATCAGCCAACTAAGCAGCAAAAGAGGGTGATATAGGCTGAGTGGAGAGCCTTGATTAGAGGGAAGCTCACCTGAGTAGAGGGGGGCTGGGCTAGCGTGAACCCAGGAAGCTGGCAGCAGCAAAGGCTGCTGAGAGGAAGTTTGCAATCACCCACTGTTTAGTAGAGAACCCAGCGAAAGAGTAGGACCCTGGGGGCCTGGCCCAGCCCGGCGGGAAGGCTGTACCCTGAAGAGAGCAGCGTGGGAAAAAGCCTGTGGGGCACAGGATAGGGAGCAGCCCAGGGAGTAAGCAGCAAGGCTGCGGACTGAACAGACCTTGGCTGTGAGTTGCAGGGTCCCTGGGCTGGAACCCAGTGTAGAGGGCAGGCCTGGGTTTCCCTACCTGCCACGGGGGAAGTGGCATCATGGGTTAGTGAAAGGGAAGACTGCTGGTGAGAAGGGACTTCGATACACACCCCAGAAGGAGAAACTGCACGGGGACCTGGCCAAAGGGCCGAGTCACGGAGAAGCAGCAGCAGCTCCTGGAGTGAGAGAAAGGTTGGAGACCAAGAGAGATAGCATGCAGCTGCAGTGAGGGATCTTGGCCACACAGAGCCAGGCCTGCTGACAGAAATTCTGGGCCCCAGGCCCAGGGCCAGAGCCGTCTCTAGGGGGGCAGGGCCCAGGGCAGAAGTGACGAATCCGTCACTTCCAGGACTGCCTGCGCTGGCCCATGAAGCCCCACAAAGTGTGGGGCCCCCAAAGCACGGGGCCCAGAGAGGTTGGGCCTAGGAGCCCTGTGGCCTGCCTGGGCGATTTAAAAGGGCCCGGGGCTGGCAGCAGCGGACGGGAGCCCCCAGACCCTTTTAAATTGCCCGGGCCCCTGGGCAATTGTCCCCTTTGCCCCCCCGTTGGCAGGCCAGGAGGAGGTGCCATCTTGCAGTGAGTAGAGTGCCCCGTCACAGGCTCCTATAAGTGAACTCACACAAAGCAGCTGGTGGAGAAGGTCCTACCTTAATGTTTAGGGTACTCACACGGGATGTGGGAGAGCCTGGTTCAAGTCCCCCCTCTGCTTAAGAGGGAGCCGGGATTTGAACAGAAATCTGCTACCTCTCATGTGAGCACCCTAACCACAGGGCTGTAGAATACTCCAACAGGGGGACTTCCCTCACTGTGGATAATTTAAAAAATAATCATTGGAGTTATGACAGTGGATCTTAGCTCCTCCACCTCCCCAGAGGGTGCTCTGATCACCAGGCTATAGGGTCATTTTCATGCTCTGTTTCTCTGGCCCAATGATTCTTTCATTATTTATCCAGTGTGGAACAGCTTCAGCATTGTGCCGGAGAGAAAGAGAGAACAAATGAGCATGAGAATAACCCTGTAGTTTGGTGGTTAAAGAACTCATGTGAGAAGTGGGACACCCAGGATTCAGTCCCCCTGCTCCAATGACTTTTTAAATTATGTATCTAGAGTGGAACAGCTTCAACAGGGAACTCCAACCTAGAAAATTCCATGGCGAGGTGAGACTGGAGCTAGGGGGTCTCCCATGTTCCAGAAGAGTACCTTAACCACTAGGCTAAAAGTTATGCAGGAGCATCTGCACCCCAGCTTCTTGCTAGAACTGTGTAAGCACCTAATGCCAAGAGAGGGTTCACACCTGACAATCCCAGGCTGAGGGAGGCACCTCCCTGCAGCCTGGATTTAGGTACCTATCTCTGTGAGGGGCAGAGCTTACCACAGAACCCTTGGCATCTCACACTGGCTATTTTAGACAAGGAGTTGCCTAGTATGCTGGCTTTTGTGAATCCTATTCTCAGGCATCTATGTCTCCCCATTCATTGTATAGGGAATCTGGGTGCTGAACTCAGGCTTTGGGAATCCCAGTGATTTTCCAGGCACCTAAAAATAAGGTGTGACAATGCTCAGAGTCACCTTTCTTAAGCTCCTCTGTGAATCTAATCCTTAGGGACTGTCAGGGTTCCCTCCCCACTCTGAACTCTAGGGTACAGATGTGGGGACCCACATGAAAGACCCCCTAAGCTTATTTCTAGCAGCTTAGGTTAAAACTTTCCCAAGACACAAATTCTTCCTTGTCCTTGGACATTATTGCTGCCAACACCAAGTGAGTTAGACAAAGATTCAGGAAAAGGACCACTTGGAGTTCCTGTTTCCCCAAAATATCCCCCCAAGGCCCTTCAATCCCTTTCCTGGGGAGGCTGGAGGTCAACTAGGTTAACAAGGTGAGCACATACCAGACCCTTGGGTTTTTAGGAGACTAAAAACCAATCAGATTCTTAAAAGCAGAACTTTATTATAAAGAAAAAAGTAAAAGAAGCACCTCTGTAAAATCAGGATGGAAGGTAATTTTGCAGGGTAATGAGATTTAAAACACAGAGGATTCCCCTCTAGGCAAAACCTTAAAGTTACAAAACACAGGAATAAACCTCCCTCTTAGCATAGGGACAATTCACAAGCTAAAACAAAAGATAACCTAACGCATTTCCTTGCTATTATTTACAATTTGTAATCTTAGATGCTTATTTCAGATATGGCTTTAGGAGATGTATTTTTCCTGCCCTGGTTCCTCTCTGACCTGAAGAGAACAACGAAAGAGACAAAACAAAAACCTTCCCCTACAGATTTGAAAGTATCTTCTCCCCTTATTGGTCCTTTTGGTCAGATGCCAACCAGGTTATTTGAGCTTCTTAACCCCGTACAGGTAAAGGAGGGATTTTATGATACCCTTAGCTGTATGTTCATGACAGGGACCAACCAGTATGTCAGAGCCAAACTGTCCAACGTTTTAGAATTCAGGCCTTTTCTTCAGATGTGATACTGTAAAAAGTCCAGGTGTATTGATACTTAGAGCTGGTCAGAAATTTCTCAACTAAGCATTTTTCTATCATAAAATTGCCATTTTGTTAATGTTTGGAGGGAAAATACTTCCAGTTTGTCAAAATGAGACATTGACATTTTCTGAATGAAAAAGTTCCAGGTTTTGGTTCAAAATGATTTTTTGGTTTCAAAACACTATAAACTAAGTACATTTCAAAATTTAAATAAAAACGATGTTCAAACAAAAATGGCTGAAGTCTAAATAAAATGGTTTGAAATTATTGAAACAAACAGGAACTGATTTATTTCTGGGGAAGATTTTCAGTCTGAAAGTATTTGAGATCGACTTTTCATCTTGATTCAAGGCAGGAAAATTTTTCAAAATCTTGAAAGTTTCCCCATATGGAAAAAACCATTTCCCACCTAATGCTATTGATACTGTCACTAAACATGAAACCAATGCTCTATTTTTCAGACTCTGCTTTTCCAACCCATTTGTTTTTCTGTAGCTCCAGCCCAAGATTTGCTTTTGTATCTTATGGCCTCTACCCCTCCACAGAAGGATGTTCACCTACCAGGTGGGGATAGCCCATCAGTCTTAGCTGGAAATGCTTCCAGACTTCAAAGGTCCCAGGTGAAGTATGCTGAGCCATTTGACAGAGCAAACATGGCTTTGGTAGGTGTTTTCCTTCCCTTCCCATGCCTGTGTCATATGGAAACAAGGGGATGAACTTTTCAATAAGGAAAACTTCCTTGTAACATAAAAATCCAAAACTGATAATCAGTGCAGCTCATTGCAAAGAGGTGTAAATGACACACAAATTGCCTTTTTGTCTGCATTCAAGTGGGATTTGCATTCCTTGAGTCCCACCGTACCGTAGATGAGACTAGACCTCCTGGGAAGTATCAGTACAGTGGAAGTGTCAGACGTGAGCACATTTTTACTGACAATGCCTTGTGAGAGAAGGATCTATCTTGGATGTGCCTCTGGTGGTTGGAGAGTTATGGTCTTGCATTTGATTTGCAATGTCATGTGTTTGTTAAAGAGACATTGTCAGGGAAAAGATGTATATTAAAAATCATCCCTGATCTAAGTCACTAACACCATTTCAGGGGGCAAATTTTCAGAGGCACAAAAGCAGCTAGGCACTCAGCTCCCCCTAAAAGTCATTAAGCTTTCAGTTCCCATCTGCCTTTCATGCCCGAGAAAATCTTCCTCCAGATTATTAAAAATGAAATAATTAAAAATAATAATTTATCATGTATGCGGTTTGCTTAGTTTTTGCACTTCATGCAGTGTGACCAGTGAAAACAGACTGGTCACTTTTACCTTTGTAGCCAGACAGTTTCATTTTCTGCTTCTTGTGCAGCAGTGCACTAATGACAGTAATAGCCATCACTTTACATATCAGTTTTCATCTTCAGAGCAGTCTACAAACATCAGTCCACACCTCATCCCTTTGAGCAAGTTAACACCCTGTTACAGAAGGAGAAACTGGGGCAGAGAGGTTTTGTGACTGGCCCAAAGCACAGGGTAAATCAGGGGCAGGGCCCATGCTCAGGCTGAGAGACCACACTGTCTTGCAATGCTGCAGCGTTCAGGTTGCAGACACTGCAGGGGAAATGTTTACATCCAAAGTTAAAACCTGTTTTCAATTAAATCCTTTAAACAATGTATAGAAAAATATTTCAGTTTAAATCTGGTTCCTGACAAAACCTTGAACTACCTGCCAGTGTCTCTTAAGTGCCTTTTGTATTGTGTTGGTTTTTAAAGTATTTATTTGGAAATGGCAGAACTTCCCCACACGCTGTTAATGGCTGAGAGCGCCATTTTCCTTTAAGAACGCATTTCAGCCAAGTCTTTAAAAGGTTAGGTGTACTGGCTTTGGGGAAAGAGCACAGCAGCACTGCCCCCATTTGCATTCATCACTGCACAAAGGGCCTGATATAATGACCATCAAAACCAATGGAAAGACTCCTATTGGCTTTGACAACGATGAGTCCTTGTGGCACCTTAGAGACTAACACATTTATTTGGGCATAAGCTTTCGTGGGCTAGAACCCACTTCATCAGATGCGTGGAGTGGAACATACAGTAGGCAGGTATAAATACACAGCACAGGAAAAGATGGGTGTTGTCTTACCATGTGTGGGGTCAGTGCTAACGAGGCCAATTCAATCATGGTGGATGTGGCCCATTCCCAACAGTTGACAAGAAGGTGTGAGTATCAAATGGAAAATTACTTTTCATGTGCTGTATATTTATATTTGCCTACTGTATGTTCCACTCCAGGCATCTGATGAAGTGGGCTGTAGCCCATGAAAGCTTATGCCCAAATAAATTTGTTAGTCTCTAAGGTGCCACAAGGACTCCTCGTTGTTTTCGCTGATACAGACTAACACCACTCTGAAACCTATTGGCTTTGGTGGACATTGGATCAGACTGTAGGAAAATATTTAATTTCTCTTAACATGTTTTGATTTTTCAACTGTTTTGTTTTGTTTTGTCAAATTCTGGACTGTGTGAAGCAGCAGCAAGCCAAGGGGCAGGAGGAGAGCCATGTGTCATCTTCCCAGTTACAGGAAGTGGACTACACTGCTGCCTCTAATTATTGCTTCAGTGGGACTCACTCACTCACTTACGGTAGGTTCACAAGGCTTGGTTTT
Organism: Mauremys mutica; assembly: GCF_020497125.1. Lineage (NCBI taxonomy): Eukaryota > Metazoa > Chordata > Testudines > Geoemydidae > Mauremys > Mauremys mutica. The sequence goes on from NC_059085.1 coordinate 7,978,599, forward strand.
GGCTTAATATATGTAATATGATTGTGTCTGAATTATTCTTTTCTCCTTGCCGGTAAGTGCTGTTATTGCAGCTCTGAAGAGTTAGAAGTAAGTCCAGGTGTTTGTTTAGATGCTGCTCAACACTAATACGCTGAAAAATGAAGGATCAGTTTTCAGCCAGAAAGGCTGTAGCATCTAATTAGTGGTGTTGTGATGGTTGTTGGGGTGCCCAGGACTGAGAGTCACTGTTACCCCCCTGCCTCTAGCCTGAGGGAGCCTTGCTTGTGGTAACTGGGTGTTAACTTCCTAACAGCACCAGCCTTTCAGCCACTCATGCATTCTCCCCTGGGCTATGCCAGCCCTGGCTTCATCTTGCAGGTTAACAAGAGGGGCACTCCAGTCCCCGAGTCCTCTTGAAACATTCCCCTCTGATAACCAGCCCCTGCCAGAGGCTACTCACAGAAATCCCAGATCTTCTGCTCCCAAAGGAGTAGGTTACTAATTTTACCTTAAATCACTGCTCCTGTATACCACACAGCACTTGTAATAAAACAAGAAAAAGGTGGAACTCCTTGCCAGAGGATGTTGTGAAGGCCAAGACCATAACAGGGTTCCAAAAAGAACTAGATACATTCATGGAGGACAGGTCCATCAATGGCTATTACCCAGAATGGGCAGGAATGGTGTCCCTAACCTCTGTTTGCCAGAAGCTGGGATTGAGCAATAGGATGGATCACTTGATGATTCCTTGTTCTGTTCATTCCCTCTGGGGCACCTGGCATTGGCCAGTGTCAGAAGAGAGGATACTGGGCTAGATGGACCTTTGGTCTGACCCAGTAGGGCTGTTCTTATGTTCTTTATTTAAGACGGAATAGAGATTCAACTATAAACAAGAGTGTGATAGAAACAAACAAACAAACATAAAACATGAACATGGGGCTACACTTATTTATGAGTTAGGAAAGGCACCTATTAAGTAGGTTCTTCGAGTGATTGCACACGTCCATTCCACTGTAGGTGTTTGTGCACTGGAGTGTGTGCACAGTTGGCAGAGAGTTTTTACCCTTAGCAGTATCTGTTGGGACAGCCTGAGCACCCTCTGCTGTTGCACATCGCGCAGGTATAAAGGGCTGAGCTGCCCCAGGCCCTCTTCAGTTTCTTCCTACCTCCTGTGATGGTTGTTGGAGCGCCCTATCCTTGCTTCTGCAAGTCTCTCTCGATACCTGTATATCAGTGGTTCTTAACCTTTACTGCAGCCTGCACCCCTTTGGTTCTCAAAATATGTTCTCACACCCCTTAAACCTAGATATATTTTTGTTTGTATATTACAGTAATCGTTAAAAAATGTGTAATGTTAATAAATGCACAGGTTTGATGAAACAGAGTAGTTGTATTTACATGCCTGTGCTTAATTTGTGTTTTTGATGATTTACCTTCTAAAAAAATCTGGCATGTCTCACACCCCCCGGGGGTGCGTGCACCCCAGGTTAAGAACCACTGCTGTATATGATACCTGTCTATAGTTCGTTAAAAAAAGAACCCGGGCGTCACGGCCTGGACCCAGCCGCAGCAGCCTGGCCCGGCCCAGCCCTGTCGCGGGGTGCTCCTTCCCAAACCCATCCCCGGGCCAGACCTGTTGCAGCCGAGGCACCCCACCCTGAACCCAGCCCTGGCCGGACCTGCAGGGACCAGGTGCCTATCCTGTGGCTCCAGCCCCAGAGCTGCCGCAGTGGGGAAAGGCACCTCCCCACCCCTCACCCCGGGTGCTGCTGCGGGGAGAGAGAGCTGCAGGGAGTCCTCTCTTCCCGCCATAGTCCTGGAGCACCTTCCTGCACCCCAAACCCCTCATCCACAGCCCCACCCCAGAGTCTGCACCCCCAGCCGGAGCCCTCACACCCCTGCACCCCAACCCTCGGCCCCACCCCCACCACATGAATTGTGTTATGTGCACCGATATGAATGTGATGGGTCACACACCACCTCCATATTGGTGCACATAACAAAATTCATTCAGCACATTGGTGGGAAAAATTGGGTGGGAACATTGATAACGAGTCTTGATAAGTTAAGAGCTTTATATAGATACCTTACATGTTGCCTCTTATGAACAAATACCCTACAAGACATGTGTTCGGTCTAGTGAGTTTCTCAGGTCTGAGGCGAGAGTTGTTTGCAAAGAATGGGAGACCGTTTGCCAAGGGGACTGTCACAGGCATCTAATGTGATTTAGTGCAATCAAATATTACCACTGCACAACTAATGAAGCACTATGCTGATGACCAACTGTGTCACATGTGCCCTTCTGCGGCACATCAGAGGGTTGGGCAACCAGAACAAGATTGCTATAAATGTAGGGATCAGGAAACACATTAGAACAATACCACCAGAGGACAGACTCTGAGAACCCTAGGACCTCCCTAATTCCTGTCAGGACTAAGTGAGGGAATCCCTTTCCACATATCAGATAGCTTTGACCTGTCTCTATCCCACAGAGGATAAGGCACCAGACGGCAGTGGGATTAAGTTTAAACTCATGCTCCCCAACATGAGATCAGTTGCCAGTAATACTGGTAGTAGCCACAACCTCATTTCAGGCAGATTCATAGATGAAGGCCAGAAGGGTCTGATCATCCAATCTGACCTTCTGAAGCAGGCTCTAGAATTTTACCCAGTGATCCCTACTTCTAACCCAACAATTTGTGGTTGAACCACAGCATACATTTTAGAAAAACATGCAGTCTTGACTATGGAGAATTTACTACGTCCCTTGGTACTCTATTCCAATGATTAATTACCTTTGCTGTTAAATTTGTCTTATTTACAATTTGACCTTCACTGACTTCAACTTCCAGCCATTGGATCTTGTTCTGCCTGTCTGCTAGACTACAGAGTCCTCTAATATCAAAGTCTTCTTTTGTAGGTACTTACAACTCATCATTAAATCACCTCTTCTCTTTAATAAGTGAAATAGATTTAACCCCTCTAGCCTCTTGCTGTAAGGCATGTTTTCCAGACTTCAAACCGTTCCTATAGTTCTTCTCTGAGCTGTCTGCACTTTTTCACAATATACAACATCCTTTTAGAACTGGACACACTATCCAGTAACGGCCTTACCAATGTCATATATAGAGGTGATGCCACAACCATAGTCCTGCTAAGTATTTGCCAGTTAATATATCCAAATATTCCGCTAGCCCTTTTTTAAGCACAGTATCACACTTAACCAGCTAAACATAAACTTCATCTATATTGACCCCTAAATTAATTTCAGGGTCACTGCTTTCTAGGATACAGTCACCCATTCTGTGGCCTACATTTTTTGTTCCTAGATGTAGGAGCTTGAACTTGGCCATATTAAAATTCATTTATCAACATTTAACATTCCTAACAACTGGACTTTAAATCTTGTCAAAGTATATCGAGTTCATTTAATAAGATCTATTTTACATGAACCCATGATGAAGGGTATTAATTGTATTTCCACCCTTTAACTCTTTAGTGATAGAGTATTGTCGTCAATTGGCTTGCGTGTTTGTGTGCGCTTTCCGTGTGCTTTCCCAGCTCTGCGCAGATAGCTGGTTCAGCAGCTCTTGCTAGTACTACCCAGCGTGGTTAAGTGCTGGGAGCTGGAATATTGTTGCCTCGGTAGCACTGTTCAGGCTGCTCAGTGGTTCTGACCTTGAAATTCAATGTTAGTTCAGCAGGCTGCGAGATTTGCTAATAACGCTGCACTGTTACTCAAAGACAGACCACAGGCATGGTTCAGTGACACAGGCACTCGGCCAGGTTTATTGACATCAAGACACAGTCGTAGGTCCCTGGCTCAGGGGTTACAGGTATGCTAACACATGAGTGCCCTGTGTCAAGGAACAGCTCTGTCAGCAGCTGGATTTTCTGCTGCCACCTCAGCTGAACAAAGAATCAAGGCAAAGTACCCCAACATTTATAGGCCAAAAAACCCCTAACGTACACAACTTACGCATTTCATGGCATTTGTTACCTCCCTTTGTTCCTGATATCTTGGACAAAACATCCCTATTCATTATGCTGTCAACCTCTCTTATCTTGTACTAGTTTGGGATGCATCTGTACTAGCTGGAATATATTTACAGAAATATCTAGTGCCTAGTATGCTGGCAACAGTTTTGCCAAGTTCATGTACTGGACAGTGAACTTGTAAGCATCTGCTTTACGACAGACTGAGCCCAGAGCTTGCAACGAGCAGGTTATGCTGTGGGGCTCCTATTTGAATGTAGGCAATTCCTTAACAGACAAACCATAAAATGGCCCTAGCAGTTCGCTCCTGAAATAATGCACCTAGAATCTAGATCAAATTACTCATAAAATATGGAAATACAGAACCGACTCCTCCTCGGGAGGGATCATAGATTATTTTTCAGTTTGTTTAAAATAGAATCTAGGAACTGTGGTGAAAATCCCCTTAGAAACATGAATTAGAATAATAAACTAAAATAACAATGGGCTGAGGTTCTACATCACAGCCAGTTGAGTAGAACTATACGGATTTTGGTGAAAATCGGAAAATCAGAAAGGGAAAAAATGGGAGACACACGGAGTCCCTTTCATCTGTGTAGCAGAACCACAGCTTCAAGCACCTCCGTAATTACCTAGAGATCAAAGAACTGGTTGATGACTCCAGTTAACACTTTCCAGGATAACAATACCTCATCTCATCTCTGCCCATCTTCCCAATAGACTTTAACATGTTGATATTTTGAATGACTTATCACCAGACAGAAAGAGGACAAATGGGGAGGGTGGAAGGAAAGAATGGGGAGTGCACACTGAGCCCCTGGCAGAGGGCAGAGTGGGAAACCCTGGGCCAGGGGGATGGAGAGGGAAGCACACAGAACCCTGGCATGGGTGGAAAGAATGTGGGACCCCGGTATGAGGCAAGGGGAGCTGGGGGAAACACGTAGACTCTAGCATGGACGGGAAGAATGGGAGACAGTGGCATGGTGGAGAGGGAAGCATGCGGGACACATGGAGCTTGTGAGCTGGAGTGGCAAGATGCAAGGAGCCCCTGGTTTGTTCCATGAGTTCGGCCTACAGAAGCTACAAAATATGCAACCCTGTTAGTAGGAGTAGTAATTACTAGTAGTTCATTCTACTCGGAGGTTCTGTCATTACTATTAATAATGTTACTTATTTTAAAATGCATTTTCAGGCATACAGCTCTGTATTTTGCTGACCCCAACTCACTGTGATTCTTTTAGATGAGTTGCTACATAAGAACGAGCAGCTGAGTGTCCAAGTAGAGTACTTAACTCTGGAATTAAAACAGCATAAGAAACTGCAGGAGACTGTGCATCTTCTACAGGAGAGTCAGAGGTATGATGAACAGTATGAAGTAGAAGCTCTACACACATGGAGGCCAGGTCTACACTAGGAAATTAGGTCGGTATAAATACGTTGCTCGGGGGTGTGAAAAATCCACCCCCCTGAGCGACTCAGTTAAACTGAGCAACCCACTGGTGTAGACAGCACTATGTAAATGAGAGAAGCCCTCCCGTTGCCATAGCTACCAGCTCTCAGGGAGGTGGAGTACCAATGCTGATAGGAGAAGCCCTCACATCGGCGTCAATATTGTCCTCACTGAAACTACAAGTGCGCTGCTGCAGCACTTTAGGTATAGACCTGCCCAGAGACTTTTTGCAGAAAAAGAGCCTCTGGCCTAATTTTCAAATGTCCTGGTCACACACACAACGCTCATTGAAGTCAGTGAGAACAAAGTATGCTCCGCACCTCTGAAAATCAGGCTGCACATCAGTGCATTGGGGTGGGGGAAATATCAAATATTAAATCAAATTGGGTTTTAGGCTCATCTCCTTTTCTAAAAATGGGATCTACCTAGATTATGGTGACTTGCACTGTGTCACTATATTGTCTCCACTGTATATTTGTAGAAACATGATTGACTTATTCATAGTGTGGGGTGAGCTACTATGATTTTCATTATAAGCCTGGTTTTAAATCAAAAGTAAAATTTCAAGCAGATTGATTTTAGAAACATGAACTTTTAAACAGCGGAGGATTTTTCACAGAGGTTCAGACAAACCTGACAAAGCATTTGATGATCTCACTTACACATTTTCAAAAATGTCTTGGCCTAAAAATCCAAATATGTTTTTATCTCGGTAAAGACTTTGATTAGTTCAGGGGGAAAGTATTTATCTATTCAGAGCAGTTTCCTCATGCATTCTAAAGCCTGCATGGATTTCCAAAATCCTCATGGCCCCAGGCACATTTCACAAGGTCAGCCCAGTATCACTAGTGTCTTTGCACAGCTCACATACGGAAGTAGTGGATTTAATATATTCACAGGTGTGAATCTAGTCCCATGTGTTCTAAGGGTAGTTAATCAATTGTCCATCAGGTCAATAGGTTTCTTATTATCATCTACAGTATAACTCTTTCTACTGATGTGCTTGTAGCGGTCCATAACACATTACTTATGCCTGTAACAGGTTTATAACATCAATCATTTTAGCCCCTTATAAACTATTTATAAATAGAACCTTAAAGTGTGACTGCTAGAATTGGTTTGAAATACAGAAGCATGAACTACATGCTTCATTTTAACTTTCCATTTGCTATGAATTTGAAGATATGGAAATTAGTGTCTCATTTCAGGGAATACATTCCACATCTTAGCAGAGTTCATTCAAATGGATGCATGCTTATGCATCATTTTAACCACCTCTTCGCCATCTCGCCCAGGTCTTTAGTGTCCACAAACAACTTCCTGCTGCAACAGCTGAATAAAGAGCAAAATCCTAGTTCAGTAAAAACAACGCTTGCTTCTGAGAAATTCACCATTCGTGAGAGATCGCCTCCCTTAGAAAGAACTCCTCCTGTATCAGCACATGGCTATAGTCAGTATGGTAATGCAGAGCAATTAAGCAATTCTCCTCTCTAAAGGAAACATGAAGCCACTTCACACATTTAATGTTATATGGATTATGTTATTCCATTTAAGTACAATATGAGATGTCAAACTATATTTAAATGTGTCTAATGTCTACTTTTACTGAAGTGAATTCACTATGTCATTCTAATCTTACCTTGCGTTAGCATCTTAAGCGCCACTTGGTGTTAGCATTATGTTTTTCTGTCTTTGATTTACCAAAAACCCACACAAGGCTCTTTGTAATAAAACTGTAGTGTGCAGTCTTGCCGTCCCAAGGCGGTATGATCTTCGCGGATACTACAGAGAATACAGAGTCACACTTCAGGAAGTATTGGTGATTCAGTAGTGGATTCAGTGTCCTCTGAAATGGTACTGACTCAGTGTCCCGTGCTAGGTGGCTGTGTGGTTGGAGATCCAATATTTTATATAAAGTGTAAAATCAAGGTAATGTCCCATGGCATTTTTTGCAAGAATTTGGAGTTATAAACCCAGTGACCTGGTGACATTTTATTTTGGATGATAATCTGCAGATAATTATTCCCTCTGCAATTTCAGTTTAATACAGAATAATTTCTCTCCCCCTATCCTAAACTGTCCTGTAGTGTTGCTGTTTGCTGCTAACAGCTGTCATGTTCTACTCTAGACATGGTTGCATTTCAGCTATGGGATGGTGAGTCCAGTGTATGTTCACTGCGAAAGATTTAGTGAGTTAAGGTTGCTCGGTGGTATCTTGTGCTCTTCTACAACATCCAGTTCAATAAAAATCAAAGTGCTGAAAACCAGGAAATACAGAATTAAGGTAATTCAGCCTTTAACGCCTGAAAGGTGAACACCAATGCAACCTTATCTCTGTCCCCCTGGAGCTGGCACTAGCCTACAGGAGTTATCTGCATGCATTCTAGCTGCATTCGCTGTGTTAAGTGGAGCTGTATTGAATTCTGGAGGGATTGCTTGGGGCAGCTTAGCAGAACTGTGATTATGATGAGGTGATGTGGGGGGGCAGGAATCTGAGCACCTCTGCGTGATGAAAAGCAATGGGTATGTGTGTACCCTGAGGGATGCAGTTTGCCTCATATCAGCACTCAATTGTGTAGTTGTGCCTGTAGCGATACTGAGGGGTCTTCTTCCCATGGGGATTGTGGGCAGTGAGATGAGAGTGGCTGTTATGGTGGAGAAATAAAAGTGCTGTGTTCGAGGAACCCTGTATGCAAATGTGAAAGGACTGTAAAATGCAATAGAGACAGGGATGTTTTATGGAGTAGGCTCAGTGGCTGAGTGTAGGGCAGGTGCAGGTAATGCACTGAACAGGAACCTCACCTACATGCAAGTTTTGCCTTTGATTCTGTCCTACAGTGGGCATATGCCCTATTGAATGCACATTCTGCACTATCTAGTGTGTAACCCTTCTGCCAGCTGGTACTGGCAGTACCAAAGGCCGGGTTCAATATCTAGGGATTCCTCTTAATTACAAAACAAAACCCATTTGAGCCCCGTGACACCTCCCTCAAGGAGCCCGGAGCCATAAGCCACTGTGTTACCTCTCTGCCTCAGTAAGAGAATTTTGCTGGATCTTAAACCATGCGCCAGCTCCTGCCACACAGCAAACTCTGAGACTCTGCCAGTCTTAACTTTGCCTTGTAAGTAACATTCAGCGAACCCCACTTCCCAAGACCTCTCTGTAGTGGCCAGTCCCTCTCACTGGACACTCACAGAAGTTAAGTCCACTGCCTCCAAAGAGCCAGTACACACACACACACTGGGCCAGTGGTTTTAAAACTGCGGGTCGTGACCCAGAACTGGGTTGCAGATTGTAAGGCATTGGGTCGCGGCGGCTCGGGTCAGCACTGCTGACCGGGCCGGTAAAAGTCCCTGCCCGGCTAAGGCAGGCTACTAGTCCCTACCTCGTCTGACATGGCACTGCAGCGCGGAAGCAGTCAGCAGCAGGTCTGGCTCCTAGGCGGGGGGGCCACGGGGCTCCACATGCTGCCCTTGCCCTGAGCACCAGCTCCGTACTCCCATTGGCCAGGAACCGGCCAATGGGAGCTGTGGGGAGGTGCCTGCAGGCGAGAGCCGTGCACAGCCACTTGCGTGCCTCCGCTTTGGAGCCGGACCTGCTGCTGGCCACTTCCCAGGAAGCCTGCCTTAGCACCCCCGCTGCACCGCTGACTGGGAGCCGCCTGAGATAAGCCCGCACCCCAACCCTGTGCCCCAATCCCCTGCCCCAGCCCTGAGCCCCCCCCCAAACCTGGAGCCCCCTCCTGCACCCCAGCCCAGAGCCCTGACCCCCTCCCACTCCCCAACCCCCTTCCCCAGCCCAGAGCCCCTCCACAACCTGAATCCCTCATTCCTGGCCCCACCCTGCAGCCCTCACCCCCGCACTCCTCCCTTCTTCCCCAGCCCTGAGCCCCTCCCACACCCCAATCCCCTCATTTCCAGAACCTGCATCTCCAGCCCAGAGCCCTGATCCCCTCCCACACCGCAACCCCCTTCCCCAGCCCAGAGCCCCTCCCACAACCTGAATCCCTCATTCCTGGCCCCACCCTGCAGCCTGCACTCCTCCCCTCTGTCCCAGCCCTGAGCCCCCTCCCACACCCCAAACCCCTCATCCCCAGCTCCGTTGAGTCACAGGCATCAACAATTTTCTTCAACTGGGTTGCCACAAAACAAAATTTGAAAACCACTGCACTAGCCTGTTAGCTCCGCTGAGGACATGCTCTTTACCTTAGTAGAACTGCTTGGAGGTAAACTTACTGTTTTAGTATCAGTGTATTAATAAATAGCAGAGAGTTACGTGATACTAAGCAGAGATCATAGAGACCGAAAATAGTTACAAATGTAACAAAATAAAGCAAGCACACTTTCCAGTGTCTAAAATGTAAGGGCAGGTCTACACTGGGGGGGGGATCGATCTAAGATACGCAACTTCAGCTACGTGAATAGCGTAGCTGAAGTCGAAGTACCTTAGATCGAATTACTTACCGTCCTCACGGCATGGGATCGACGTCTGTGGCTCCCCATGTCGACTCCGCTACCACCGTTCGCGTCGGTGGAGTTCCGGAGTCGACAGGAGCGCGTTCGGGGATCGATATATCGCGTCTAGATGAGACGCGATATATCGATCACCGAGAAATCGATTGCTACCCGCCAATCCGGCCGGTGGTGAAGACGTACCCTAACAGATTATAATCCTGGTCTCATGCAATTTCTCACCTACAGTCAGAGGGGCAGAGCTGTTGGCCCCAGGCTGTGGCTACACACAGACACTCAGGGTGTCTGGCTGTGAGAAGCCCAGGTTGGGAGCTACAGCTGTCAAGCACTGTGAGGTACCCCAAGTTGCAGGGCAAGTGGTGACACAGCCCCTCAGTACTCTTGCAGCCTGGAATGTCGTAAGTATCTAGGACCCTTAAACAGAAGGCTCACCACTAGATAGTAACAGCTGCCCTGTCCCCTCTGTTTTTTACTTGGAGAGAGCCCCCTGCCCCCACTGTTAGTGAGTGAGATTACAGTCATGGTGACTGTAGCTAATATGCTTCAATTAGGGCATATTAAGTACAGTTCTGCTGCCCTTTAGTCACCAAAGAGGGATAACAACCTTTCATTACCTCTGCATCCAAGACTTAGTGAATTTTAACCCAAAACAGCCAAAATGTATCACCTTGGCAAGATGTGTGCGGCTGTGCAGATATGGTCAGTTCACGAGGTCATTTCCTCCAGTTCAGCAGTAGACGGAGAGCTCATTGGACTTACCTAGGTCTTAGCAACATTGCTCATAGGGCAGAGTTAAGGTGGCATTGGCAGGTACCTTAACTCTCTATTCCCTGGGTTTCAGAGGTTAAGTTTTGCTGAACTCAGTGTTCTGGAAAGGTAGGAGATACTACTGAGCAACCTTAAACTCTGCAATAACAAAGTTTTTTGTCAGAGAATTTCCTAGTTTTCCTTTGTTATACGGGAAATCAGAGTACATGATCAGAATGATCCCTTCTGGCCTTGGAATCTATTATTCAGACTTCCTGCAGAGAGGCCTCCAATCCCACCACACACAGGGGACAGGGCGAGGAGTACATACTCCCCAGAGGGGCAGGGCCTCTCTGGATCCCAGCTCACATGGAGGGATAGGAGGAGGGGCTCAGACTTCCTCCCAGAGGGAGGGGTAGGGTCCTTTTGAGATTCTGGTTCACATATGGGGGCAGCGAGAGGGAATCAGACCCCCAGCTCCCAGCACAGCATAGAGGACAGGGAGCAGAGCTCAGAGGGGAAGGCACTCCAGATCCCAGCACAGCATAGGGGACAGGGAGCAGAGCTCAGAGGGGAAGGTCACTCCAGATCCCAGCACAGTGGCAGGGGACAGGGAGCAGAGCTCAGAGGGGAAGGCACTCCAGATCCCAGCACAGCATAGGGGACAGGGAGCAGAGCTCAGAGGGGAAGGCACTCCAGATCCCAGCACAGCATAGGGGACAGGGAGCAGAGCTCAGAGGGGAAGGTCACTCCAGATCCCAGCACAGTGGCAGGGGACAGGGAGCAGATCTCAGAGGGGAAGGCACTCCAGATCCCAGCACAGCATAGGGGACAGGGAGCAGAGCTCAGAGGGGAAGGTCACTCCAGATCCCAGCACAGTGGCAGGGGACAGGGAGCAGAGCTCAGAGGGGAAGGCACTCCAGATCCCAGCACAGCATAGGGGACAGGGAGCAGAGCTCAGAGGGGAAGGTCACTCCAGATCCCAGCACAGTGGCAGGGGACAGGGAGCAGAGCTCAGAGGGGAAGGCACTCCAGATCCCAGCACAGCATAGGGGACAGGGAGCAGAGCTCAGAGGGGAAGGCACTCCAGATCCCAGCACAGCATAGGGGACAGGGAGCAGAGCTCAGAGGGGAAGGTCACTCCAGATCCCAGCACAGTGGCAGGGGACAGGGAGCAGATCTCAGAGGGGAAGGCACTCCAGATCCCAGCACAGCATAGGGGACAGAGCGCAGAGCTCAGAGGGGAAGGTCACTCCAGATCCCAGCACAGCATAGGGGACAGAGCGCAGAGCTCAGAGGGGAAGGCACTCCAGATCCCAGCACAGCATAGGGGACAGGGAGCAGATCTCAGAGGGGAAGGTCACTCCAGATCCCAGCACAGCATAGGGGACAGGGAGCAGAGCTCAGAGGGGAAGGTCACTCCAGATCCCAGTACAGTGGCAGGGAACAGGGAGCAGAGCTCAGAGGGGAAGGCACTCCAGATCCCAGCACAGCATAGGGGACAGAGCGCAGAGCTCAGAGGGGAAGGCACTCCAGATCCCAGCACAGCATAGGGGACAGAGCGCAGAGCTCAGAGGGGAAGGCACTCCAGATCCCAGCACAGCATAGGGGACAGGGAGCAGAGCTCAGAGGGGAAGGTCACTCCAGATCCCAGCACAGTGGCAGGGAACAGGGAGCAGATCTCAGAGGGGAAGGCGCTCCAGATCCCAGCACAGTGGCAGGGGACAGGGAGCAGATCTCAGAGGGGAAGGCACTCCAGATCCCAGCACAGTGGCAGGGGACAGGGAGCAGATCTCAGAGGGGAAGGCACTCCAGATCCCAGCACAGTGGCAGGGGACAGGGAGCAGATCTCAGAGGGGAAGGTCACTCCAGATCCCAGCACAGCATAGGGGACAGGGAGCAGAGCTCAGAGGGGAAGGCGCTCCAGATCTCAGCACAGCATAGGGGACAGGGAGCAGATCTCAGAGGGGAAGGTCACTCCAGATCCCAGCACAGTGGCAGGGGAGGGAAGAATGTGGAGGTGACTAGGCCCCTGCCCTTACTCCTCACCTCTCCCACTTTCACCTACTCCATCTCCTCCCCTTCCACTCCCCCCCAATTCCCTCCCTGTTCCACTGGCCTAAACCCTCCCAACCCTTCTCCCTACTTATACCCCTACCCCATCCACCTCCCCTCCCTGCATGCTGCCAAACAGCCCGGTTTTATCACTGCTGCTCCACAAGTCTGCGGTCCCCTTCCTAGCTCGGACCCTGCCCTATATTCCCTAGCAGGGGCTCTGTGTGCCCCATATTCCCACTTCACCCCATACGCTCCATTCCCTCCACCCCATTCTACACCCCCCCCATACTAGCTGCTCTGCATGTCCGGATACTCTACTCCCCCAGTCGCTCTGTGTGCCCAATTCCCCTTCCTCTGCATTCCCACCTTCCCCCTACCCATGCCAAGGGCACTGCGTGGCTCCCTCTCCCCAGTCCAGGGTCCCCCAGTCTCCCCTCTCCGCCCATGCTCCTCCCCCTCCCACAGCAGAGTCCCCCATTCTCCCTCATGGCAGGGGCTCTGTGTGAACCCTCATTAAGCCCTTTCCCCTTCCCTGCCATGCCTGGGGTTCGGTGCCTGTCCCTCATTTCCCTCCCTCTCCTCATACCAGGGTCCCCCAGTCTAACTCTGCCACTTCCCCTTCTCCCCCCAAACCAGAGTTCCCCATTTCCTCCACCGCAGGCCAGGGGCCTTTCCCCTCAGCATTAGTCATCTTTCTGGGTGGTGATAAGTCACTCAGGATTTCAACATTTAAACTCTATTGGGAGGATCGGCATTGCTGAGATGGGGTATTGTTACATTTAACCAGTGCATTAACCAGCTCTTTCATCTCAGACAGTGGAAGGGGGTGCTTGAGGCAGTGTCTGTGCTAAAGAGTCGGTGGGGGCTTCATGTGCCCCCATTATCCCCTCTTTGTTTTCTGATTTCCCCCCAAATCAGTAGTGTTCTGGTCACCAGTGTCTAGAACTTTCCCTGAAATTTTCGAATTGATCAGTTGCAGCGTTCGAAAGTTTAGACAAACAGGAATAAAACAGAAATGCCACTTAGTTGAGGGTAAGGCCTTGGTGCACTCAGTGAAAAATGTCATGAGTACTTCCTGTTTAAGGGGCTGTGACTCGGGAACCCCTTGGCCTTCAAGTGATCATTTCCATTGTTCAAGAAACATGATTACATTGTCCGGTCTTTCATCTTGCCTCCAGCCAACCTGTGCTGACTGATCAACCAGGGTGGACAGTCTCCTGTGCTATTGCAGGTAGAGAAGGTAGCAACATGCCCTGCCCTCATTCCCACATCAGCGGAGAGCATGTGTCGTTTGTTTAGGAGAAAGTGGTTTGAACGTCTTCTAAAGTCACTGTACAAATTAGCAGGCCACATTCCCCAAAAGTTAAAAAAACGCTTGAGAGGCAGCTACTAGCCCTGTTTCTACAAATCATTCTCAGCTCTCTGCCACATGCAGGGTTCAGATTTACAGTGCAAGGGTGTCACTCAGATTCAATGGCTATAGCATGTCCCCTTGAGCCACCCACATCATCTGATCAGAGCGTTGCTGGAAAGCCTCTTGCTACCTCTGCCCATTTCCCTCTCTTCATTGCACGAGTGTTTGGCATGTACCAGTCTAGAGAGCTGAGCTCTTCCGTGAATAATGTTTTCAATGGAGCTTCCCCAAAGGGGCACACGCGGAGATGAACATTGAGCAACCGGGTGGGGGATGATGAAAGCCACGGTTTGAGCCCCACGTGTGTAAAAATAAACATTGTGAGAAGCTGCTGATTGTGAAATGTAGTTTTGTTTGGGGCGGGTGGGTGTATCTCAGGAACCCCGTGCTCAAATGACACAGAATTTGCAGTAGTAACCTTACCTAGCTCCTCCATGGGGTGCACAATTTCAAGACAATCTGAATAAGCATGCAGATTTTAGAGTACTTAGAAGGGTCATCTTTTAAATAGAAGGCACTGCTCAATCTGAACTCAAGTGAGCAAAGAAGAGAGGAAACTCACACCTGCAGACTCAGATATATTTTAACATAAGTGTGCTGGGTTGGAGCCTCCCCCCCTTGGACCCCTGATGTACAGGGACTTCACTGAGCCTGCCTGCTGCACTAGCCTGGGCTCCCTCTCCCTGTTTTGCTGACTTAGGCTCTCTGGTAGCACACACACAGGTAGGGATGCACCAGCTGTAGAATCACAGAGTCTGCAAACGGCTCTTTGAGAAAACTCAGCTAGGAAATGGCCCAGCATTCAAGTGCAGCTCCCCTCTGGAAAGTACCCAAAGTAGTGTCTTGCGTTGTAGAGAAATTTATTCAACATAAGCTCATAAATTTGCCCCCCTCCCTCAATGTGGAGGAAAATATGCACAACTTCTTGCCATGTCCCCCTCCCTTAGAAATTGCACAAAGTGGGTTTATTATTAAACAAAAACAAGTTTATTAACTATAAAAGGCAGATTAAGCGATTATAAGGGACAGCAAACAGAACAAAGCTGATTACCAAGCAAGTAAAACAAAACTCATATCAAGCTTAAGATCTTAAAGAGACTGGTTTCAAGGAGTAATTTCTCCCCCTAAATGTTGTTTTAGGCAAGTTGGAGAGTTTCTGTAGCTTAGAGTTCCAGGTATTTCTCTTTACAGACTAGACTCCTGTCTTCATCTGGACTCAGCCCCTGCCTTTCCCACCGCTCAGTTCCATTGTCTCTTCAGGTATTTTCACCAGCCTTTCTTCTTGGGCAGGAAGGCAATGGAGAAGAGTCCTGTTTGCCCTGCCTTGATTTACATAAGGCGGGAATCTTTTGCTTTCCAGTCTAGACCTTCCCCTCCTTTTAGTGGAAAATTACTAGCAGTCCAAGATGGTGTTTAGTACCAGGTGACAGGACCACCTGACCTAGTAGCATCACAGCTACATCCCAGGAGACCTCTCAGGAAAGAGAGAGATTAGTATCTTCAGTCTTATTGTTCCTTCCTAATGGCCCATCAAGGCTGATGGCCTGTTTTCTGATGGGTGTCTCCCAAATACACAGAGCTGTAATTGTTACATAGTCAATATTCTTAACTTTAGAACAGGGGTCTCAAACCCCCAGCCCGCGGCCCATCTCCAGCCCACAAGCCTCCCCAATGTGGTCCCACCTGCCGCCCCCGGGCGCTCCCCCTCAGGGGCCCCAGCAGTGCAGCTGAGCTGAATGGCATCTGCCTGTTCGCTCCAGTGGCTGCCGGTCCCTCCCTGCCGCCCAGGGGTGGGGCTGTGCCTCCGCACACTGCCCCCACTCCGAGCGCCCCTGCAGCCAATGGGACACTGCGGGGGGCAGAAGCATGCAGAGGCCCCCCAGCCCACACTGCCTCGGAGCCCCAGGTAAGTGCAGCACCCCCAACTCCCTCCCAGAGCCTGTGCCCCAGACCCCCTTCCCCACCCAAACTCCCTCCCAGAGCCTGCGCCCCAGATCCCCTTCCCCACCCAAACTCCCTCCCAGAGCCTGCGGCCCAGACCCCCTTCCCCACCCAAACTCCCTCCCAGAGCCCAACCTCTCACCCCTTCACCCAAACTCCCTCCCAGAGCCTGCACCCCAATTCCCTACCCCAGACCTCCTCCCCCACCCAAACTCTGTCCCAGAGCCTTAGGCAGGTCGGGGGTGGGTTATGGGCTGCATGAGTGACATTGGCCTGGTGGGAGGATTTGAGGACTGACACTGGCCCTAAGGTAAATTGAGTTTGAGACCCCTGCATTAGATACAGAAATGATACATGCATACAAATTGGATAATCACATTCAGTATAGTATAACCTTTCTGACGATACCTTACAAGACTCATCTTGCATAAAATATATCTGTTATGCCATATCCATATCATAAGCATATTTTCATAAGAATATGGGGTGTAATGTCACAATGAGTTAATTGCTTTTATGTTTAATGATTGAAAGCTAAATCAGAGGATATATCTGATCTCCATGGTCTTCCAAGTATGCATCAGTGCGGGTCCCACTGTAGGTGCACATGCGAGATTGAGGTTCTCAATAGCAGTGTCCAATGGAGCTGCACATGCATCATGTGTCTCCTACTTCTCCCATGAGAGGGCATAGAGGGCAGAGTGGCCATGACCCTCCCTCAAGTTCCTCTTACCACGTGTGGCAGCGTGACAGAACCCAAGGAGTGTCTGAGCCACTAGTTCTTAGCTCCAGCTAAATCTCAAAACTCTTCTGAACTCCTCTTATCTACTGATCTATGACCCTGAGGAACATCTGTGACCTGTCTGGAATAAATACTGACAGACCTCCCTGGACAAGCCCCCTGTGCAACCCACCAGACAGACCTCCCCGTACAGATGTGATGCTTCCTGGTGGTACAATGGGTGGTGAGGCACCTCGCTACCACATACCCTTAGCATGAGGGGGCATTGTCTGTGCCTGCCATGGGTCAGCTCCCTGACTCCACCAGCCACAGGCAACACAAGCCTTCCCCTCTCAGCTTGTGTAGGCTCTGCCGTCCCTCTGCAGGTTAGTGAAAGGCCCACACCAACCCCTGAGCCCAGTGAGCTCCCTGGAGTGTCCAGCCCCGGAATCACTGGGCACTCACAGTATTCGCAGACTCACTGCTCCCAAAGGAACCCTGCCCCTCATCTTATTGGTTACAGCCTAGATCATAGCTCCACTGATCACACAGCACCTAGTTATGTTTATAGTGAAAACAAGCAAAAGGTGATGTAACAAAGAAGAGATTCTAGGGATATCAAGTAAAGATATTGGAAACAAGTGATTACATACAAAATAAAATCATAACGTGCATCCTAGAACCCAAACTTAACTAACAAGATATTTTCACATTTTCTGGAGCAATGGTCACCCCAAAGCCCTTCCAGCATTTTACAGCCAGGCTTGGCTGTGATCTTCCATTCATGAGACAAGTCACGCTGTCAGCTTGTCTTCTCAGTTAAAGATGCAGGGGGGGTACCTCTGCCCCCCAGCTGTACGCAAACAATCTGTACTCAATAAGATCCCCTCCAGCTGTACATTTCCTCTCTTGAAGATTTCATAGTCTCTTGATTAGCATTTTGGCTGCATGTGCAAATAGATCCGCATTGTGAAGCAGATCACACACAATGACCAGACAGGGAGATATGCATCTGTTACCCTCTGCCTGGAAGGAACCAGTCAGGGCATGTCACCTCCTGTTTACCTGCCTTAACTCCAAGGCTTTGAGAACATAATTTCCAGTATAGGTTCATAACTCTTTAAATATCTGTATGTACATTTCACAATGACTATGACAACCAGTAAACCTGACAGTATGATAACCTGTAAAAAACCCCAATGCATCCCTGGTGCCCTCTGCCAATTGGCATCAATAGGCTCTGACAGAGCAGGTGCTTCTTCTATTTAGGAGAGTGTTGCCGGCTGGTAATTTTCCAGTTTTGTTGGAAAATGCCCATTCGCTGAAGTGAAATGTTTTGCTGCATTTTTTTGCAGACTCAACTAAATGTTTGCTGAAACACAGGCAGCCTATCAGCCTCCAGAGCCCTGGCAGGAGCTGGCTCTCTGGGGGCACACACACACCCCTTATTGATATAGTAGTCTACAAAGATCCCCTTTGCCCATAGCATCTGGCACTGCTCAATATAACAGTCTGACATTTACATGTTTCCAAGATCTCACATCTGAGACCGTTTACCATTGTGATTTCAGGGAATGCATCCAGTAGTTCCCAGATTGATAGAGAGAGTTGCCAAATTTATCTGAATTGCCAAAAAAGTCATGATCCTGGCCAATGGAAACACACACTCCTGAAATCACTTGTAGAAAGGAGCAGCAATATCTGACCACGTTCCATGTTCAGGACGGAGGCCGATCAAGGTCTCCTGGGGCCTTGGGCTGGAGCAAGTGATGGGACCCCTGCCCCAGCCCTTCCACCTGCAGCCCAACCCCCATTCCACCCCTTTAACCTGCCACTCCATCCACAGCCCCACCCCATTCCCCCCCCTTCCCAGGCAGCCCCACCCTGCTCACTTCTTTCCACACACCCTCCACCCACCCCCGCAGCACAGAGACCAGAAAAGCCCTGTCCCAGGGCTGAGAGCCCCTCCAGCCCTGGGGCCACAGTGGGTGGGGTGGAATTTAACTGGGGGCCTGTAATGGGGTCACAGTCACCTCACGTGAGCACCCTCTGGCTGAGTGCATATGCCTGCACTCTCTCTCCACCTGCCTGTGGTGGGTCTTTGGTGACTCATCCTCCGGCTGAGTCACACACTGTGTGATAAAAGCAAAGCAACCCCCTTCTCAGCACCCTCTGTAGGATCCTTCGATCTGCAGCCCTATCCTAGGAGGGGTCACTCTTCAATCAGTCCAGCAGTCACTAGGGTCCTTCCAAATTCACAGCCATGAAACACGTCACAAACCGTGAAATCTGGTCTCCTCCTGTGAAAGCTGGTCTTGTGTGCTTTTACCCTATGCCATACAGATTTCACAGGGGAGACCAGCATTTCTCAAATGTGGATCCTGACCTGAAAGGGAGTTCCAGGGTGGGTCACAACATTATTTTAAGGGGGTCGTGATATTGCCAACCTTTCTCCTGAGCCTTCAGAGCTGAGCAGCTGGAAACTGGCGGCTGCTGGCCAGATGCAAAGTAAGAGTGGGAATACCATACCGTGCCAGCCTTCCTTTCTTCTGCATTGATACTAGCAGCAGCTCTGCCTTCAGAGCTGGACTCCCAGCCAGCAGCTGCTGTTCTCCAGCTGCCCAGCTCTGAAGGCAGTGCCGCCAGTAGCACAGAAGTAAGGGTAGCAGGACCTCAACCCCCTCCCCCCCGCACACACACACAATAACCTTGTGCCTCCACCCACACAACTCCTTTTGGGGTCAGGACCTCTACAATTACAATGCCATGAAATTTCAGATTTAAACTCTGAATCATAAGGGGGGGGGGTCTTTTGAAGGATTTATTTTAAAAACAATATCTGAAGATCCAAGCATTTAAGGCTAAAGATGAATACTCAGGCTTTGGCTACACTTACACTTCAAAACACTGCCGCGGCAGCGCTCCCACGGCAGCGCTTTGAAGCGCTAAGTGTAGTCAAAGCACCAGCGCTGGGAGAAAGCTCTCCCAGCGCTGTCCGTACTCCACCTCCCTGTGGGGAATAACGGACAGCGCTGGGAGCCGCGCTCCCAGCACTGGGGCTTTGACCACACTGGCGCTTTGCAGCGCCGCAATTTGCAGCGCTGGAGAGGGTGTGTTTTCACACCCTGCTGCAGCGCTGCAAATTTGTAAGTGTAGCCAAGCCCTTTGATTGTGCACCTAAAAATCTGTGCAAGGGTTTTTTAGAGATGTGATTTTATCATTTACGCTGATGAAATATTTTTAAAGCAAATTTTAAACTAAGGTCCTATAGAATAACATGTTCTGAGTAAACATGGCAGTGACGCACAACTGTTTCTGTCAGTGAATGGCTCTTTAACGGTTTCAATGTTGTGCTAATAGGTCTGGCAGGCTGGAGGCTTTTAGGAAGGGTCAGCACAGATATAGGACCAGGTGGGATGGAGGACACTAAGACCCAGGGGTGCCCTACACAGCCACATATGCCTAAGGACCACCCCTGCCCTTACCTCAGGGCCTTGTCCTGGTGGAGTCCCAGCACAGAGCCCCATCCAGTCTCCTCCAGCTCTAGTAAGGAGCAGAACTGGCCCTGGCCCTACAGCTCTTCTTATACTAGCCTTCTGGGCCCTGATTGGCTACTTCCCACACAGCCACTCTAGGCAGCTTGGAGGACCTCTCTACTGCCCTTTTCTGGGGTGGGTGTGGCAGGACCACAAGGCCTCCAGCAGGGGGCCTCAGGGCTCATTCAAACCATCACAGGGCCCCAAATTGGCTGGGCCCCGGGGCATGGGCCCCGTTGGCTCGTGCAGTAATCTGCCACTGGTTCAGGAAAGTAAATACCATCTCCTCTCTGTCCCCTCTTCCTGCAAGCAGCTATTGTTTCCACAATCCTAAGGAAATCTTCACTTGGACCCACTGGTCTCTCTATGCCCATCTTCCTCCTCCCCTGAGCAGGGTGTCTGTCTCCATGTTTTCCTCTGCACCAACAATTTCCTGAACTTCTCGTCCTCTCCACTCTATTGAAAGTGCCCTCACATAGGGTCCTAGTGATCTCACCCCTCTTCAAGTTGAATTTGTTTCGGGGGGGGAAATAACGCTGGGAAACAATTGTATAGACTGTGCAAAAAACAGATCTAATGAGAAAAGGTTAGTTACATTTTTGCCCTGGCAACCTTGCCAATGTCCCTTTACATGGCGTTATATGCCAAAGGGGTGACTTGATTACAGTAAGTACCTACATGGGGAACAAATATTTCATAATGGGCTCTTCACTCTAGCAGAGAAAGGTCTAACATGATCCAATGGCTGGAAGTTGAAGCTAGACAAATTCAGACTGCAAATATGGAGTAAATTTTCTAATGGTGAGAGTAGTTAACCATGGGAACAACTTACCAAGGGTTGTGGTGGATTCTCCATCCCTGAGGGTTTTTAAATCAAGATTGGATAATTTTCTAAAACATCTGCTCTAGAAATTAGTTTGGGGAAGTTCTCTGTCCTGTGTTATACGGAGGTCAGACTAGATCAACGGTTCTCAAACTGGGAGTCGGGGCCCTGTTTTATGGGGTCGCCAGGGCCAGCGTTAGACTTGCTGGTGCCTGGGACTGAAGCCGAAGCCTAAGCCCTTCCACCTGGGGCTGCAGCCAAAGCCTGAGTGCTTCAGCTGGGGGAGGCACAGGCTCAGGCTCCAGAAATCCCCTCACTCCACCCCCCACCCGGGGTCATGTAGTAATTTTTGTTGTCGGAAGGGGTCACGATGCAAAGAAGTTTGAAAACTGCTGGACTAGATGATCACAATGTTCCCTTCTGGCCTTGTAATCTGTGGGTTTTAAGACACTCTTAGCAATGTGATCCCTGCACTTTCTAGTGTTGGGTATAAAAGGGACTAATTTAAAACATCAAAGGCAATTGCTTAAAAGTTGTTTGAGAGTCTCTTGGGCCAGTTTACTTGGACTTACAATGGAGCACTATGCAGCTCGCATTACGCAATTAAAATCACACCTATGGTTCCTTGGGGTCTCACTAGAAAGTGCAGACTCAGCAAGGAAACTTTCAGTTATTTAATCTCTGAACTGGAATGTCACTGCTTCTTCTCAGGCCTGTAACCCTAGAAGCGGGGAGAGCTGGCCACAGAGCTGGTCCAAGTGTCTGGTAGCGCTTTTGAATTCTGTAGCTTCTTTTGTGGGTTCAGCAAACTTCTCTTAGTCCTGTGACCCTGGAGGAAGGGAGAGGCTAGCCATGGGGGTTCAGCAAAACTTTGCGATCCACCTCCATAACCTCCATTTATACACCCTCCTTGGGGATTTGTCGGAGGAGAACAGTCCTCTTATTTCTTGTGGATGCTTGCCAAGGGGTCTCTTCAGTTTTACTGCTGCTTCCATCAATGTCCAGTAGATGGCAACAGTGTATAACACATTTCTTTTATCCTTTTTCTTATTAAGAAGCTTTTTATGTTCCATTGTTTTCCAGGCCTGTATTTCTGTCTTAGCCAGGCTATTAAATGGAATACCCCCTTTTCAGGCAACTTCTTTTACTACAAAGAGAGGAGGGATAGCTCAGTGGTTTGAGTATCAGCCTGCTAAACCCAGGGTTGTGAGTTCAATTCCTTGAGGGAGCATTTAGAAATCTGGGGCAAAAATCTGTCTGGGGATTGGCCCTGCTTTGAGTAGGGGGTTGGACTAGATGACCTCTTGAGGTCCTTTCTAACCTTGATAGTCTCTGATTCAAAGCTAGACCCTGGTTAGGTGCTTACCTCCCTTGTGTGCTATGCTTTTCATGTCATTGCTAGACTAGGGTGACCAGATGTCCCTATTTTATAGGGACAGTCCTGATATTTGGGGCTTTTTCTTATATAGGCGCCTATTACCCCCCACCCTCTGTCCCAGTATTTCACACTTGCTGTCTGGTCACCCTGTTGCTAGACAGAAAGCCAACAAAATCCTTTATAGCTACTCTGCACGTAGCGGGTCTAGTCCATTCATTCATTGGTTATATTTCACACCTTTCATTTCACATCATTCAGGAACTTACACTACAACGAGACATTATTCTGAAGGGAAAAGGCAGATTAACCGCATACAGAGAGATGTATGTCTGCTTCATAAGGCAGACAACTTTACAGTTCTTAGTTTGGGGTGAAAGCTAGCTGGCTTGGATTTCTAGGGGTATCACAAGGTTTTTCCCATGGAACCTTTCTCTTTGTACAGGTCATTCAGGAAGTTATTTCTACCTAGCTTAACTCCTGTGGTTTTCACACTCGCCTGTGAACATGAACGCCAGGGTGCAATGGCCACTATACAGAGGAGAACAGGGTGTTATTCTTGGCTGTCAACTTTTAGGGCATTTTTGTAGTTTAGACAGAAGAAGAGGGAGATGCACAGGGAAATTCTATCCATACATAAATTATGAGATTATGGAAATCAAAACCATTGATACTATAGAGCTGCAGGAAGAGATCTTAAATGGGTGACTAAAAATTGGAAATATGGGGCATGCTTTATGTACTTCATTTCCACAACATGCTGCAGGGGTGGGCAAACCTCAGCAGGTTCACATGCTCAGTCTGGATGTACATGCAATAATTCATGGGCTTCTCTAGACGACTTCATAGAGAAAATCTCACGCAAGCAAGTTTCCCAGCAGGAACTCCCTATAAGAATCTCAGTAGAACGGAACATCCTAAAGTGCCTCCGCCATCCAAACAGACACTTCTTGGTGAACCAAGTTTTTGCCACAGGAGGCACTTGGCACCTGCAAAGAACTCTGGGATATATAGTGTAATCTGGCTTCTTGTTGAGCAGGCTGTTTAGTTGGTAGGGTACTTGCTGCCCAGGGGTGTTTTGCACAGTTATCAGGAGACGCTGGCCTGTGAGATAGGTGGGAAAGTGCCAGGAACCAGCCTCCACAAAGAAGCTACTGGAGAGAAGGACAGTTGATCAACCGGTTGGGTTTGCTGCTGCAGTGCTACTTGCTGTACTAAGGGAGCAGTAGCTACGGGGACCAGCAATGCTGAGTCAGGAACCTAGAATCATATTAACCTTCATCACACTTTCTTTACCATTCTTCTCCCCCCGCTCCTCTCCCCTTCCCCCCAGTGCTTAATCCTCCCTGTGTTCCTTGCTCCTCCCAACTCAACTGGGATGATGACAGTTATCTGTTGGCAGATTGTGAGTTCTCCAGGATGTGTTTTCTGTTCTGTAAAGTTCCTAGCACACTTTAGATGCTAAATAAATAATAACTCAGCTAAGGCCTCATTTCTGATGAGAAGGGAAAATCCAGATGAGAAATGTTTAGGTGAGCTGAAGTGGTGCATCAAAGAATGGCTTTGTCAGCACAGCAGGGCTTCAATGCCTTGAATTCCTCCAAGACACACAAACAGGGAAAAGGGGATATAAGACCGGCCATACTGGGTCAGACCAAAGGTCCATCTATCCCAGTATCCTGTCTTCCGACGGTGGTTGGTGCCAGATGCTCAGAGTGCATGAACAGACCAGAGCAATTATCGAGTGATCCATCTGCTGTTCTCCAGTCCT
The DNA here is from genome assembly GCF_020497125.1 of Mauremys mutica. Classification (NCBI taxonomy): domain Eukaryota; kingdom Metazoa; phylum Chordata; order Testudines; family Geoemydidae; genus Mauremys; species Mauremys mutica. The sequence goes on from NC_059085.1 coordinate 8,002,883, forward strand.
AGCTGCTGGCAGTCAGATATTTAGGGACACTCGGGGGTAACATCCTTAACCATCTTTGCTGATAGCTATTGATGGACTTGTCCTCCATGAACTTATCTAATTCTCTGTTGAACCCAGTTATACTTTTGGCCTTCACAACATCTCCTGGCAACGAGTTCCACAGGTTGACTGCGTTGTGTGAAGAAATACTTCCCTTTGTTTGTTTTAAACCTGCTGCCTATAAATGTCACCAGCTGAGCCCTGGTTCTTGTGTTATGTGAAGGGGTAAATAACACTTTTTCTCCACCCCAGTCATGACTGCATAGACCTCTCTGATATCCCCCCTCAGTCGTCTCTTTTCTAAGCTGATCAGCTCTGTGGCCCAGCAGTGGCTTCCTGAGGCAGTGGCACAAGACGCCACAAGATGGGAGAGCCGAGCATCAATACTCGCAGACTCACAGTATTCCCAAGGCCAGGTCTCTGTTGACCTCAGTATTCTGGCCCACTCTGGTGTCCTCTCTGGCCTGGTGACTCTGGGATTCCTCTAACCTCTGACTTCAGAAGAGAGAGACCCATCAGTCAGGAGGAGGCAATTCTCAGTGGTTGTGAGGCCAGAGCCCGAGGCCCAGGTATTTAGGCACCTGGGAGTTAGGTGCCTTTGAGGATCTGGGCTTTAGGCCTGTGTGTAAGAGGCTTTCGAGCCCTGTCTAAAGCACAGCAAGGTTGGGGGAGGGGGTGGCAGATGCTAGTCCATGTCCATGGGATGTGGTGGTTCCAATTAAGACCCAGTTCCCAGGGAGTGTTACCAGGAGCTCATGTGTTTGGTTGCAAACACTGCAGCAGCTGGAGCCAGGTGCCTGAATGTTTGTGTGTCTCGCTGGTTGCTCTGGCAACATTGGGGCACAAGGGCGGCCAGGAGCTTGCCAAAGTCATGAGGTGACAGGGCCAAGCCCACACCACCCCTCGCCTAGCGTCTGACTCGGAGCCAAGTCGACTGACTGGCCTGTTTGATCTGATCCTGGGTCAAAACCAGCCTCCTGTGCCTAAGCCCTGAATTGCCGGTGTTTCCCTCCGAAAAAGCACACAGCGCTAGTACAAAACGGGGGGAGGTTTATTGCAGAGCCAGGTTACAGAGCAGGGAGGCCTTTGGCTGTGACTCCACCAAGAAGGCAGGCGTCTGAGGACTGGACTGGGACCGATGGGGCCTGGGGCTGCTGGAGGAGCCTGAGGGGTGGTGGTTAAACACATGCAGGCCAGTTCTCCAGGGAAGGCGCGCAGGATGATATTAATGCTGACGAGTGAAGTGCCCTGAGGAGAAGGGGGCTGCGGTAACGCTGGTGACTGATGTGCCCAGAGGGGAGGCGGTGTCGTTAATCTTAGGGCAGGTCTACATTTAAAAGTTGCACTGGTACAGCTGTCCTGTACGCCACCCCCCGAGGGCAGTAGCTCTGTCGATGGGAGACGCCCTTCCACTGACAGTGCTGCTCTGCGCTGGGGGTGAGGTTGGCGTTGCTGGGTGAGGGGGGATTTTTTTACACCCCAGAGTGACATAGTTATACCAATCTAATTTCCTAGTGTAGACCTGGCCTGAGCTGAAGGGACATAGGGTTGGAAAAGGCGCATCTGTCACTAGCAGGAGGGAAATTGGCATCTGTAGTGAGTAGAAGACCTCATTGGCGGAAGAGATACAGGCAGGCACCCGGTGGCATGAGTAAGGGAAGGCCTCATTGTAGCGAGTGGGAGGAATGTAGCGGCCTTGTGAGGGGTACGGAGGAGAAGGGCCAGTTGGCACTAGCAGGAGGGACATGGTGCCCGGGGGCGCACGGGGGAGAAGGTCTCGTTAGCGCTAGCAGGAGGGACGTGGTGTCCGGGGGCGCACGGGGAGAAGGTTTCGTTAGCGCTAGCAGGAGGGGCGTGGTGCCCCGGGGGCGCACGGGGAGAAGGTCTCGTTAGCGCTAGCAGGAGGGGCGTGGTGCCTGGGGGCGCACGGGGAGAAGGTTTCGTTAGCGCTAGCAGGAGGGGCGTGGTGCCCGGGGGCGCACGAGGAGAATGTCTCGTTAGCACTAGCAGGAGGGGCGTGGTGCCCGGGGGCGCACGGGGAGAAGGTCTTGTTAGCACTAGCAGGGGGGGCATGGTGCCCCAGGGGCGCACAGGGGAGAAGGTCTCGTTAGCGCTAGCAGGAGGGACGTGGTGCCCCGGGGGCGCACGGGGAGAAGGTCTCGTTAGCACTAGCAGGAGGGGCGTGGTGCCCTGGGGGCGCACGGGGAGAAGGTCTCGTTAGCACTAGCAGGAGGGGCGTGGTGCCCCGGGGGTGCACGGGGAGAAGGTTTCGTTAGCACTAGCAGGAGGGACATGGTGCCCGGGGGCGCACAGGGGAGAAGGTCTGGTTGGCGCTAGCAGGAGGGGCGTGGTGCCCCGGGGGCGCACGGGGAGAAGGTCTCGTTAGCACTAGCAGGAGGGACGTGGTGCCCTGGGGGCGCACAGGGGAGAAGGTTTCGTTAGCGCTAGGAGGAGGGACGTGGTGCCTGGGGGCGCATGAGGAGAAGGTCTCGTTAGCGCTAGCAGGAGGGACGTGGTGCCCTGGGGGCGCACGAGGAGAATGTCTCGTTAGCACTAGCAGGAGGGGCGTGGTGCCCTGGGGGCGCACGAGGAGAATGTCTCGTTAGCACTAGCAGGAGGGGCGTGGTGCCCCAGGGGCGCACAGGGGAGAAGGTTTCGTTAGCGCTAGCAGGAGGGACGTGGTGCCTGGGGGCGCATGAGGAGAAGGTCTCGTTAGCGCTAGCAGGAGGGACGTGGTGTCCTGGGGGCGCACGAGGAGAATGTCTCGTCAGCACTAGCAGGAGGGGCGTGGTGCCCTGGGGGGCGCACGAGGAGAATGTCTCGTTAGCACTAGCAGGAGGGGCGTGGTGCCCTGGGGGCGCACGAGGAGAAGGTCTCGTTAGCACTAGCAGGAGGGGCGTGGTGCCCTGGGGGCGCACGGGGAGAAGGTCTCGTTAGCACTAGCAGGAGGGGCGTGGTGCCCTGGGGGCGCACGAGGAGAAGGTCTCGTTAGCGCTAGCAGGAGGGGCGTGGTGCCCGGGGGCGCACGGGGAGAAGGTCTCGTTAGCGCTAGCAGGAGGGGCGTGGTGCCCGGGGGGTGCACGGGGAGAAGGTTTCGTTAGCGCTAGCAGGAGGGGCGTGGTGCCTGGGGGCGCACGGGGAGAAGGTCTTGTTAGCACTAGCAGGAGGGGCATGGTGCCCCGGGGGCGCACGGGGAGAAGGTCTTGTTAGCACTAGCAGGAGGGGCGTGGTGCCCCGGGGGCGCACGGGGAGAAGGTTTCGTTAGTGCTAGCAGGAGGGGCGTGGTGCCCTGGGGGCGCACGAGGAGAATGTCTCGTTAGCACTAGCAGGAGGGGCGTGGTGCCCTGGGGGCGCACGAGGAGAATGTCTCGTTAGCACTAGCAGGAGGGGCGTGGTGCCCTGGGGGCGCACGAGGAGAATGTCTCGTTAGCACTAGCAGGAGGGGCGTGGTGCCCTGGGGGCGCACGGGGAGAAGGTTTCGTTAGCGCTAGCAGGAGGGGCGTGGTGCCCCGGGGGCGCACGGGGAGAAGGTTTCGTTAGCGCTAGCAGGAGGGGCGTGGTGCCCCGGGGGCGCACGGGGAGAAGGTCTCGTTAGCACTAGCAGGAGGGACGTGGTGCCCCAGGGGCGCACAGGGGAGAAGGTTTCGTTAGCGCTAGCAGGAGGGACGTGGTGCCTGGGGGCGCATGAGGAGAAGGTCTCGTTAGCGCTAGCAGGAGGGATGTGGTGCCCCGGGGGCGCACGGGGAGAAGGTTTCGTTAGCGCTAGCAGGAGGGGCGTGGTGCCCCGGGGCGCACGGGGAGAAGGTTTCGTTAGCGCTAGCAGGAGGGGCGTGGTGCCCCGGGGCGCACGGGGAGAAGGTTTCGTTAGCGCTAGCAGGAGGGACACGGCTCACAACACATCTGGAGTTGATGTAACGTTGGGAGCAAAGTGCAAGGCCAGGTCCGTTTCTAATCACATCAGCCCTTGGTGACAGGAGGCCTATCAGCCATGGCTCCGTGGCTAGGAGCTGGGCCCAGCACGGTCTCAGGAGGCCTGTGCCATTCAGGCCAGTTCCCAAGGCTGATGTGATTGAAGGCCTAGAGGCTGTGGGGTGCCTGGGCCTGGGAGGGTCGGTGGCACTTCCAGTTCTCCCTATTTCTTCACTTTTGCGTCGTAGGTGCCGGCATTCTTGTAGGCCCCCACGTAGCCGCTGGTGTCTACAATGTTCTCCCGCCCGCTCTTCCCTTTGCCCTTGCCACTCTCATCGAAGCGCTCCTTGTGCGAGCCCGTGTACTTGGTGGTGTCCGTCAGCCTGTCCACCGCCCCGCCGGTCGCGGCTTTCTGTCAGCAAGAAAACGGGGCAGGGCAGGGCAGTCAAACACAGAGGAGCAATTATAGCCCTTCCCAGGCCCCTCCGTCCCCCACGTGCCCTTCCCAGGCCCCTCCGTCCCCCGCGTGCCCTTCCCAGGCCCCTCCGTCCCCCGCGTGCCCTTCCCAGGCCCCTCCGTTCCCCCGCGTGCCCTTCCCAGGCCCCTCCGTTCCCCCGCGTGCCCTTCCCAGGCCCCTCCGTTCCCCCGCGTGCCCTTCCCAGGCCCCTCCGTCCCCCGCGTGCCCTTCCCAGGCCCCTCCGTCCCCCGCGTGCCCTTCCCAGGCCCCACCGTCCCCCGCGTGTCCTTCCCAGGCCCCTCCAGTCCCCGCGTGCCCTTCCCAGGCCCCTCCGTCCCCCGCGTGCCCTTCCCAGGCCCCTCCATTCCCCCGCGTGCCCTTCCCAGGCCCCTCCCTCCCCCGCGTGCCCTTCCCAGGCCCCTCCATTCCCCCGCGTGCCCTTCCCAGGCCCCTCCATTCCCCCCCGTGTCCTTCCCAGGCCCCTCCGTCCCCCCCGTGCCCTTCCCAGGCCCCTCCGTCCCCCACGTGCTCGTCCCACACCACTCCATCCCCACGTGCCCTTCCCATGCCCCTCCGTCCCCCGCGTGCCCTTCCCAGGCCCCTCCGTCCCCCACGTGCCCTTCCCAGGCCCCTCTGTCCCCCACGTGCTCGTCCCACACCGCTCCATCCCCACATGCCCTTCCCAGACCCCTCCATCCCCCACGTGCCCCTCCCAGGCTGCTTTGTCCCCCCAGTCCATCCCAGGCCCTGCCCTGTCAGTCCCCCACAGCCCATGACACTGGCCCACGCCCCCTACCCTGTCCCTCATTGCTCCAGACACCTCCATTCCCCATGCACTCTCCAGACCCCATGCTGTCCCCACTGCTCAGGGCCCGGCCCTGTATTCTCGCCCTTAAGTTGTCACAGCCCTCCCAGATCCCTGCCTCTTCCAGGACACACTGCTTTGCTATGTGACATTTGGGGGGCTCCCACTGGCAGACAGACCCCCCACCAGCTTTGCCAGGCTCCCCACCCCACCCTCCTGCTCCACGTGTCCGAGAAGAGCAATCACTCACAGTGACGCCTACGTTGGTCGGTTCCTTCCCTGCCACCAGCTGGCAGATGGATTCGTACGCTTCCTCCTTGCTCTTGCCCTTAAACCTCTTTGGGGCCAGCTCCTCTAGGGCCTTTTTGAATTCCTCGTAACCAATGACTCTGGCTGTCTTCCCTCTGCAAGACACAAGGGCTGGGGAGTGACCTAGTGCAAACACTTCACTAGCATGGCAGCTGCCGGGGCTGCACTTATATTCCCAGCTGTGGCAGGGAGACCCAGGTGACCAGCCCTGCTACCCAGACAGCTGGTCTTTGAGCGGAAAGAGGAGCGTTTGATGAAATAGTTGACATGTGAACCGCTTCTGTTACACAGGGATCCCTCCTCCAGAAAGGCAGCCACAGCTGAGCAGAACCTGGCCGCTGTTCTACAGAACAGAAGAGAAGAATCTTAGCTCTGGCTGAGACTGCAGGAGACACAAGAACTGACACACAAACGGATACAGGAAGTTCTTGTTCATTGACCATCAATCCTTAGGGTCAAGGCCTTGTCCTCAGCCACCAGCAGCAGAGTGCGACCTCATCCAGCACTGGGTCAATGTGGATGTGGAGGGGCTATTGTGAGGCACTGCAGTCCAAGATGTGCCTGCAGGAGCCGGTCCCTGGCAGGCATTAACCCCTTTGCTGGCGAGGGCCGTGTCACTGGACAAGCTCTTGTTTCCAGGCAGATGACCAGGGGCAAACATCCCTGTTCCATCTACCCATCCCCAACCCTTGCTCCACAGAGCCAGCAGCAGTGCAGCCTGGTAACATTTAGGGTTAAATACTTTATAAGACTGAAAAACTCCTTTGTGATGAGATGGGCAGAATCCTGTCCCCAGGGAACGGCGGGACAGTATGGAGGGAGGGTAGGGGAGAGGGGCTTACTCATCACGTGTGATTTCATGGGGGTCTGCAGGGGGCCAGAGGCTACGAGAACAGCACTGTAGCCTGGGGGTTGGGGCCTGCAGCTAGGGGGGCAGAAACTCGAGTTGAAGCCCTGCTCAAGTGACTGTTACACAAAGTGGTACAAGAGTCAACAGGAGCTCAGTGGCTAGGGCACGCCCCAGGGAGGCACAGGAGCTCCGGGCTCAAGTCTTCACACCATAACAGGCAGAGAGGGAATTTGAAGCCAGTGTCCCACAGCCTAGGGGAGTGCTGCAGCCTCTGGACTACTGCTTATAGGAGGGGCACTGGCTTGATTTTTTGCAAGAAAGGACGGAGTGACCTGGTTTGGTGCCTAACTTCAGGAGAAGGTTCATGGCTGTGAATCCTGAGCAGCCCACAATTACGGTCCTAATGCCCCGAAGCAGCCGGGGTTTAGTTCCTACCCCTCTCCTCAGCATTTCCCGCTGTCTAGCTTAGGCAGCTCCCTGCTGAGCATATGGGCTTTTGTGGATCCCAGCTTTAAGCACCTAAGGCCTTGTCTACACTAGACAATTAAGTCAGCATGACTACATGGCACAGGGGTGTGAAAAAGCCACACCCCTGAGTGGCACGGTTAAACCAGCCTAGTCTCTTTGGAGCCAGCACTAGGTTGACAGAAGAATTCTTCAGTGTAGACACTATCTATGCAGATGGGAGGGATTCTCCCCTGGTATGTAATCCACCTCCTCAAGAGGCGATACCTCAAGATGTCGATGGAAGAATTCTTCCGTCACTTTAGCTACCGCCTCTCAAGGAGGTGGATTGCATACGACGGGAGAATCCCCATCTGCTCAGGCTCTACCGCAGTGCAGGTACAGCGGCACAGCCATGCTGCTGGAGCATTTTAAGCATAGACAAGCCCTAACTCTCCCCGTCCCTGCACGCCTACCTCAGAGCTGTCACAGTGCGAATTCCCCTTTGCGGATAGAGCCCAGGGCATCTCTGGCATCATCTTTACATAGTAACCCGTATCGAAGGCCCACGTACTCCATGGACAGCCCCTCCCAAACTCCGCTACATGGGCTGTGGGTTTGGCAGACTTTACGGTGAATTCCGGGTGTTCTGCAGCAGCCTCAGACCTATTCAAATCGAGGTTCCTACAGAATCCGACGTGCCGATGAATAATTCCACAGCCCAGCAGCCCCCACCTTCTTTATAGTCTCAAATTGTTGCCCCGAACTTCCAGGTGTCGGGATGCCACAGATTTCTTACTGGGGAGTGAGTAACTGCCCCAGAGACGTTGTCAGGGCGAAGCTGGGACTTTTGGGAAGGTGCGAGGGGCAGTTTGGGTGTGTGGGATAAGCATGCGAGCTGACTGGTTCTGCTCAAATGATCAGCAATGCAATCATTCACATGTATATTGAAATGGCCAGTTTAGGTTACGGGGTTAACAGCCCGTTGGGTTAAATGGGGCCGTTTATCCCTCTTGGAGCCAATGTTTCAGGTGTTTGTGAGATTCAGGAAGGTGTCACTGCACCGTTACACTCGGGTCACATAGTCAACAATGAAGGCTAGACACGTGTGTGTATCTATATGAAAGCTGAGCTGCCATGAAACAATGTGCTGCAAATATCCATGAGTAAGATGTGAGGCCGGTATCTGGTGGACAAAAACTCTGTCCTGGATGCCAGGCTCCTCTAAGCTCCACGCAAAGTCTGACAGGGCTGGAGGGGGCTGGAATGAATGACCTGGGAGTGTGCCCATGGGTGACGCAGCAGGCAGCACACAGAGCTGAGTGGCCTGGCGGTGCCGGCCCTGCTAAGCTCCAGGAGCCAGCCGCTGATGTAGAGCAGGCTGTAAGGAAGGGAGGGAAGCAAGGGAACCACTTACTTCACTTTGGAGAAGACGATGTCCACATCTGTGCCAGTGACCCCTTTGCCGTCCATTACTTTACACTCCTTGCACAGTTTGGCCCAGTTTTTCCCAGTCATTTCTTGCCCTGTAGCTTTGGTGTCTCCATAGATTGCAAACTTCCGGAAGCTCTCTTCCAGCGCTGCCACGTCAGTGCTTCCAGCCATGCTGACCTTTGCTAGTCAGAGGAGAAATGGATCCAGTTACTACGCAGACTCCAGCAATCCCACCAGATACTGTGCGCACCATCTGTGCACCCCTGCACCCTGCAACACCCCTTATACCGCAGCCTCCCACAAAAGCCTGGCCCCTTCACGACTAAGCCACACTGGCAGACGTGGAAGGGGGAGCCGAGGACTAGGATAGCAGCGGGAGCTGATGATCAGGCCCGAGGGGATTTGCAGAGCTCTGTGTGTGTGGGTCCCAGGGCTAGAATAGCAGAGGGACTGGGGAGCGTTGACGGAGCTGTGTATGGGCCCCAAAGCTGGCACTGTCAGGACAGAGGGGCATTGGCAGTGCTGTAGTGGGAGTGGTGGCCCAGTGTATTGAGACTGTGTTACAGTGCTACACTGCTTCTTTTCCCCCTCCTTCATCAGACCGCGCTGCCCTGGCTGATCAGCATGTCTTGTCAATATCAGGTTATCCTCTCCCTTTGGCACAGTCGCGTCCATGCCTGACTCCTGTGGCTATTAATCCCCATGGAAAGCCGTCACCAAGAGACTTTTTCACAACTAAACTGGTTGCGCTAAAGAGACGTGTTCTCCCTGATCAGCATCTCTGAAGCCAGCACATCAGTGCCATGACCAGGGGAGGAACAACTGCCGGGCACTCCACAGCGGCCATCCGCCACTTAGCGGTTAACATCAGTCCCTCCCCTTCGCTTTTCACAGAGCCTGTGGCCAGCCACCTCAAACCCCCTGGCCACTCTGAGTCTCACAGGCCTCTCCCACCTGCTAAATTAGGGTGACCAGATGTCCCGATTTTATAGGGAGAGTCCCAATATTTGGGGCTTTTTTTAATATGGGCTCCTACTACCCCCCACCCCATCCCAGTTTTTCACACTTGCTCTCTGGTCACCCTGTTCTAAATGCTGCTGGCTCTATGCATTAGCAAAGCACAGGTCAGCATCTTCATGCCCTCCCGTTACCTCCATAGGGGCAGGCACTGGGCAGGGCTGGGCGCTGGTAGTGTGCTGGCACCAGGGTGATTGCCTCTGGCAGGGCCGCTCAGCTCTGCCCATGGCATGCCCTCCGTGCTGGGAATCCCGCTGGCACTGCACAGGGAACAGAGGCGGTGTGCAGGTGAGTGGGAACAGAGCAAGTGCCTGTGGGAAACGGGGGTTGGGGGGGCCACAGTACATCAGAATGGCCACAGCTGGGCAAGGTACTTCAGGGCCTGCAGGTCTGTCATTGAGCGCCAGGGCCAAGCCTTTCACCAGGGACTTGGGGTTCTGGGGACCCAGCCTGGGACACTGTTCAGGGGCCTGGTTTCCAGACGGGGGGGCAGCACCGTCTGAACCTCGGGACCCTTTAAGCTGTCGCCAGCTGGGAAGCCAGCGACACTGGTCAGTTCTGAAATGCCTTAACCCAGCAAGCTCCCAGCTCCACGCCACCCACCCTGCTCTCTTCCAGGTCCCTGGACACACCCAGCCCCAGGGCAGAGTCACCCGGCCTTGGCTGGGCTCAGGGGATTGCCTAGCCCCGGGCCCTAGTTACAGTCTGACATTAAACAAAAACAGGCGTGTGGGCCTGTCTGCTGGCGTGGCCAGAGTTTGCGCTGCCTGGCGACCGTTGCTAGGGAGGGCTGTTGCTGTGGGAGGCATGGCGGGGCTGGACTATTCGCATATGCACTGAGTCCAGACCGAGCCAGAGCCACTGGGTGGGTGAGGTCATAGCTGGTATTGGGCCAACTTCTGTTGTTGAGAGAACAAGCTTGGGAGCCACACCGAGCTCATCTTCAGGTCTGGGAAAGGTCCTGCCGGCGTCCCAGCTATTAAAGCTGTTACATCACACATCTTGTCTCTCAAATAGCTGGGGACCGGAAGATACAGCTACACTGCACGGCAGCCAGCCAGCCAGACAGGCCTCAGTTCCCTTACAACGCTGCTCGAACCAGGGCTCCAGGTGGCCTCATGTCTTCTCACCCCCTGGCAGCACCAAGGCCCCCATCGGGGCAGCTGCCCTGAGGCTGGCAATGGGGGAATTGCAGGGGAAAAACCCTAGGCTGGCACATAAAGACACTCACAGCCTCACAGAGACACACGCACGGGCACACACGCACCCAGAGACACACTGACGAGCTGGCAGCCATGCCCAAGATCCGGGGCAGGGCCTTGTGGCCACACTCAGGAGTTGTGGTACTCCCCATCTTGTCTATTTTCAGGCGCCTGGTGGATCTGGGGCCACTCTTGCCAGTGCACAGGGAAGGAGTTCAGAGCGTCTGGCCTTCCCAATGGGAATCCACTCGGGCCTGCTGCAGCAGAAACAGCTGCAGGCCATTAATCAGTGTGTGTGTAACCTGCCAGCAAAGCAGCATGTTGCAGCCAAAGGGAGCTGTGTTCCCACAGTGGCTGGGCCCAGAGAAGGCTCTTGGCACTGATTCTCTCTCTCCCAGGAAGTCGGCCTATCAAACGTGTCCCTCTCCTTGGCTCAGGTAACTTTGGTCTTGCTGAACTGAGTTGATGGCCACAGTTTGGCTAATGGACACATTCTCCCCACCCAGCCCCACTGCAGTGCAGCTTCCTGCAAGCCGGGGACCAGCTCACCAGCCTGCAGCACGCTGCAGGGCAGCTATTCCAACCCCCCTGTCTTCTGCAGAGCACCATGGGCACTCCCGTCTGTGCTGAGCAGACTAGCCCCTGGAAGCGACACACAGCACCTGGGAAGAGATGATCTTCCGGGCCAGGATTGGGCCCTGTTTTACCAGGGATCGTGACCTGATATTTCACACCTGACACACCACGAAGCCACCCCTTCGTCTCTGCCTTCTCTTTCACTATCACAATTAGCCCTGAGCTAGCCAGGACCGACAGGGCCCCAGAGACCGCCCATGCCAACATCCCTGCCAGAAGGAGTCCTGTCCCAGGGACAGGACAGTGTGGGAGGGGGGGGGTCGGAGGGGTGGCAGGGGGCAATGTGAGTCCTGCTGCTACCAGGCTGTATCCGCTGTTGGTGGCGAAGTCCTTGCTGCCCAGGCCAGTCACGCCAGCACTCGGGTCAGTACCATCTACAGCTAATCTGACCGTCCCCCTTTCCAGGCTGTGAGTGCATAGGCAGCGTGGGTCTGCAGGCTAGCAGGGGGCATAGGGATTGCATGGAGGGGAAGGAGGGAAGAGGAGGAAGCTGCCAGCAGGACACAAACCTACGAGTTATTTCTGTCTCCCGAGCACTGCAGCCACCCTGTGACAATAGTGAGCAGCGTGGGACACAGTGCCACGCCCAGAGAAAGGCACCATGCAGGGTCCCGCCCTCTCCAGGGAGCGCTCAGTGAATTCACAGAGGCGTAAGGGGGGACAGGCCCCAGAACAGCACAGGCCACCGTGCCCCGGAGCAGGTCTCTGTGTGCGGGAAGCCTGCTAGCGGATTGGGTGCAGTACTGGGATAGGAGACTTGGGTCCTGTTCCTGGCTCTGCCTTTGTCCTGCTGAGTGATCCTGGCCCATCTCTGGTCTCAGTTTCCCCAGCTGTGAAAGGGAGGTTGGGTACGTCCCTCCTTTTGTAAAGTGCTTTGGGCCCTAGGGATGAAAAGCGCGAAGTATCATTGCTGCGCTTTGCACAGGGCACACGTGCGGGCCGGGGCGTCCGTGTGTGTGCAGGGGTGAGTCCATGGAGGGGTGCACACAAGTGCAGTGTTGGGGGGGGGACGTGTGTAAGGGCTGAGGGGAAAGTGCAGGTGGATGCAGGGTACGGGTGTGGCCAGGGGCGATGCATAGGGGAGGGGTGTGCTGCAGTTTGCCTGTTGTGGGCATTTCCTCTTTCTGCTCCCACGCATGGTGCATGGTTTGTGCCATGTGATGCACTGAAGGCAGCACCGATGCTGCGGGAGGTGCCGATGGGGCAGCCCCCCATCTGCAAAGCTGTTCAGGGGGAGCAGCCAGCCAGCCTGCTCTGCAGGGCGTGTCCCTCCTTTTCACCCAAGTGAGCTGGCTTCTGAGCTGAGTCCCTGGAAGTGGCACACGCAGCCCGCTGCAGATGAGCTCTAACCCTGCTCCCTCCATCCCTGCGCATCAGCCCAGTGCTTCCCCACAGGCATAGTCCCCCGGGCATGCAGGCCAGCTCGCTTCCCTGCTCTGCGCCCCCAGATGGGGGGAATCAGCCACCATTCAGTGATGCCAATCCAGGCAGCCAGTGCACTGAGCAAGACCCCCCGTGTTGCCAGCCAGCCCGCACCCCCCCTCCTTCTCCTCCTGCAGAAGCAGCCCATCAGGCTGCTGCTTTGCTGACTTACCGCCTGAAGTGCGTCTGGTGAGCTGTGGCAGGCTACCCGGTGAAGCCCTGCTCCCTCCTGGTCTCCAGACTGCAGTGCTGCTTGGAGGCTGCAGCGCTATTATCTGCTGTTTATTCCGGTAGCCATAGAGACAGCCTGCCAAACAGCCAGGGCGCGGAACTAATGCAGGAGGGTGACCAAGGTCACGGCGAAGAGCTACGCTCCCTCCCGCCCGCCTGGGGCAGGAAAGGGTCCTCTGCCCTTTCACGCCTCCATCAGGCCTGCTGGAGCAGAGCCCGGTGGTCCATTTGTGTAATCACTGCTGCTGGGAAGGGGCCGGGCTTGCAGGGCTGGGAGGGAGGAATCGATCGGGACTCTGGCTTTGCTTGTTCCCGGTGAGGGATGGTGGGAGGGAAGGCAGGGGCCAGGTGTCAGGGACAGGCTCCTCCTTCGTTAGCAGCCTGGCTGGATCGGAACCCAAGTGCAGCTGCCCCTCTGCCTGGAAGGGGGTGTCGGAGCAGCCCTGCAGGCCCGTCCCTCGCAGCTGGTACCCGGGCAGAAGGGTTATCCCCATAGGGCCGGGGTGGCCAGGCTGCAGCGTGTGAGCTCTCCTACAGTGAAAGGGCGGCTCGCAGCACTCCCCCTGCCCCTCTGCCTACCAGACTGCTGAGGGGGGAGGCTCGGGGCTTCTGCCCTGCGGCGCTGGTGGGGCTCGGGGCTTCTGCCAGAGACAACTGGTGCCTGCAGAGAGCGGGGGTGGGGGGGCACAATTTAAAGGTTTGCCCCCGAACAGCTTGAGTCACGCCCCCCCTTACCCTCAGTGGCCCCTCCCTGCAGCTCCCAGCTGTTTGCCGCTGCCTCTCCCCACAGCTGCAGCTCCCAGCTTGCCACCCTCAGCAGCTGCTGTGGAGGGAGGGCACCCGGTGGCACCATGTGACCGAGTGGGGCCAGCAAACCCTGGCAAAAATCGGGGCGGGGGGGGCACATGACCCCACACACACACATGTTGCCTCTGGCTTCTGCCCAGCAAGGGCCATCCCGGTATAGGGCAGCGCAGCTCTGGGAGGGAGTCTAGTGGAGTCTAATCCAGGCATCAGCACAGTGGGATTATTAAGTATGTTCCCTGCGCAGAGCCCTTATTACTGGCGCTAATGCACGAGCTGGAGCAAGCCCAGCACAGCTCTCCCCTCCAGGCGCACCCGGCAGATGGACAAAACCTGGAAATGGAGGAGCACATCGGCTGGGGCCATTCTACAGAGCACTGATCACAACCCAATGGCACTGCCAGTGCAAACGGCTCAGCGCGGGTAGTGAGGATGGGACACAGGGCTGGATACAGTGCGTGTGGCCCTGGGGTGCCCAGGGGCTGGAGACAAAGCGTGTGGGGGGCCAAAGTACGGAGCAGCTAGTCATACGGGGGCGGGAGCTGGGTACATGGTGCCTTTGAGTGCAAGGGAACAGGGGCACATGGCGGTTGTTACACTGGTGTGCTGGGCGATAGGACGTCTGTCTGTTCAATGCATATTGGTAATGGCGGGGCTGGGGGAAGTGGTGAGCATGCCCAGAGGCTGGGAACACGGTATGTCAGGCTGCCAAGGGGGCTGGGGACATGACATGTTTGGGTGCTAGTGCGTCCTGAAGCTGGGAACACAGTCTGTATTGGTTGGGGTACACTGGATCTTGGTACACGGTGCAGATGGAGGCCCAGCTGGACTGGGAACATGGTGTGTACATATGTGGGCTCACAGGGGTCTAGGTACATGTTGCGTACAGCTGCCAGAGTACTGTGGACAGACGTTGTGTCAGCACATACGTAATATAAAGGAACCACACAGCCACAGTGCACTCCAAATAACCATGTTTATGAACTATACACAACCCTAGTTACACAAACACAGCTGCTCTGGCAGGGTTCTGAGGCTGAAACATAGAAGACAGTGAGGGCCACCAGAAGACCCGCAGAATAGTGAAAAGGATACTGCCCAGTTCCTACACTCTACTGTAAGCGGGGTCTGAATGAGCTCTCCCCCCTGATAACCAGTGATGAGCTGCGGAAGACGACTTCAGGAACTGACCTTGTTTGCATAGACACGCCCACTCCGCCTAGGTGCACAGCATGGTGGGGCTGTTCGGCCCAAACAATCACTTCTGGCTGATGTTCGACTGCAAATCACCCTGTTATGGGGTGCAGGGGTAATAAAGTGTCAACCTTGTTGTGTGACTAAAGGGGCAGCAGAATTGTGCTTGGCAGGCCCTGACTGAGGGGTTCTCACTCAGCAGGGAGGAGGGGTGCCAAAGCCCAGTGGAGATGAGAGAGGGTGAGGACAGGTGTTTTTGCCCTGTCAAGTGGGCTCTAAGGGCCATAGCCACCACCTGACCCACCCCCTGTCCACTGTTTACGGGCAGAGCTGATTAAGACCCAGTTCAGAGTCTCTTGTTGTAGAGCTGAAATCAGTGATAACCTGGTCTAAGCGGTAAACCTTAGACCTGCTTGTGGGGCAGCGTCTCCGGTGAAAGAGGCTGCCCAGCCTGCACGAGCAGTGACGCTCCCCCACGAACAGCTGAAATCACTGAGAGCTGTGTTAAGTGGTGGGCCCTCAAGAGGCTGCAGCAGAGAAGGCAGTAGCTGAGTGAATGACAACAGAGCAGCCGGTAGCAGCCGCTGAGGCCTTGCTTGACGCCTTTCCTTCCCCGCACCTTGGAACGCTGGGTCGTTGCTGATCAAAGACAACAACTGTGAGTAGGGTGCGGTGGAGGGAGAGGGGAGTGGCACGTTAAAGGGACATTTGTTTGTCGGCCTTTCACACCACAAGGTGAGAGAGTGAGGAAAAGGACACTGCCCAACGTCCTCTGGGGTGGGTGTTCTGCTCATGGTCTGTTTTCAAATAATGCTTGTGGCGATTTCCCAAATTAATGCCGGATTCCTTCCCCTTTTATTAAAAGTTTTCTTTTCCAAACACAGACTCGGTGCTTGCAAGAGGGGAAGTATTGCCCCTTAGAGGCGCCCAGGAGTGGAGTGGAGTTTTCCCAGATTACTGGGTGGGGCCCTGAGTTTTGGGTTGTGTTGTCAAAAGGAACCGTTAGATATTGAACCCGGCCCTTGTTGCTGGCAACTCCATGGCTGGCAGATGTGTTACACTACAATAAGGTTGCCGCCACCACTCTCAAATTTCACAAGTCGGTCCCTAAATTCAGGAGGCTGTCGTGTCTTCCTGAGACCCAGATAGGCAAAATGACAATTTGTTGTATGATGTGTGAGAGCATTCCCCTCCAAAACACCCTGTAGCACAGGAGAAAGTACCTTACACTGTGGTCTAGGAGACCACATCTCATGTCTCTCACCGTCAGCATTGCTGTACATGTGACAATACTTACTATTGGTAGGAGGCAAGAAGCCAATGTAACTTCTGACATAGCTGGGAGGGGAACCCCGGTCTCCACTGATGGAGCCAATCTCAGCCATGCTGAAAGACCTCTGAATTGATGCTTGGCTAGCCTGTAACTGCTAGACTCCACTCCTGTCCCAGAACCAGGACCAGAAACCCAGCATGGCTGTTAGCTAACGTTCTAGTGCTGACAAACAGTTGTGTGACCCGCTGTTAAAACGTGCGTCACAAAGGGGAACAGCTTCAACAGGAGAGCTTGAGTCCAGTCCCAAGAGTCCCAAAAGGCCAATGATTAGAGCACTCACCTCCCAAGTGCGTGGGGGGCTTTCTTTCAATCTAAATAACTGAAGTCACCTCTTGGTACCTAGGCCAGGGCTACACTAGGAAATTCAGTTGGTATAACGACACAGAATCATAGAATATCAGGGTTGGAAGGGACCTCAGGAGGTATCTAGTCCCATCCCCTGCTCAAGGCAGGGCCAATCCCCAACTAAATCATCCCAGCCAGGGCTTTGTCAAGCCTGACCTTAAAAACCTCTAAGGAAGGAGATTCCACCACCTCCCTAGGTAACCCATTCCAGTGCTTCACCACCCTCCTAGTGAAACAGTGTTTCTGAATATTCAACCTAGACCTCCCCCACTGCAACTTGAGACCATTGCTCCTTGTTCTGTCATCTGCTGCCACTGAGAACAGTCTAGCTCCATCCTCTTTGGAACCCCCTTCAGGTAGTTGAAGGCTGCTATCAAATCCCCCCTCACTCTTCTCTTCTGCAGACTAAACAATCCCAGTTCCCTGAGCTCTCCTCGTAAGTCATGTGCTCCAGCCCCCTAATCATTTTCATTGCCCTTCGCTGGACTCTCTCCAATTTGTCCACATCCTTTCTGTAGTGGGGGGTCCAAAACTGGATGCAATACTCCAGATGTAGCCTCACCAATGCCAAATAGAGGGGAATAATCACTTCCCTCAATCTGCTGGCAATGCCCCTACTTATACAGCCCAAAATGCCATTAGCCTTCTTGGCAACAAGGGCACACTGCTGACTCATATCCAGCTTCTCATCCACTGTAATCCCCAGGTCCTTTTCCGCAGAACTGCTGCTTAGCTAGTCGGTCCCCCTAGCCCCGGGCCCTGAGCAATGCAGTTAAATCAGCCTCATATCCGGTGTAAACAGGTGCTGCTCTTCTCCGGGAGGTAGTGCACCTCCACCAATGGGAGACGCCCTCCTGTCAGCATAGGTAGCAGCTACAGCAGACCTGCCCGTAGGATCACCGCTGTGCTTATGGGTGAAGTGTAATGAATAGGCTTTTTTTTTAAATGTCACGAACCGGGCTGGCACCTGCAGCTGTGCTAACGAAGGCCTAGCTGAGCATCACTCGGCTAAAGAAAAACGTGGGGGAAGAGCAGCAGCCAATGTGGCTTTACCAAGAGCTGCTCAGAGCGCACGAGAGCTTGGACTGGCAAGTGGGCTGGAACTAACAGGGCTTTTCAGGCAGGGCTGCCGGGGAAAATTACAGGAAACCAGGGAGCACAAGGAGCTAATGCTAAAAGCCTTTCAGATCTCTCAGGGGAGAAGAAGTGCTGCGGTGTAAGCCAGCCCTTTAGCGAGCAAGGATGGGCTGGAATCGGTGATGACGTGTCAATGGCTGAGGCACGTGAACTGCTGCCTGGGAGAAGAAAAACGAAGGGTCCTGGCCCATCAGGAGTGGAGGAGCCTGTTGCCAAGGTTACACAGCAAGGGGACTGACGCTGAGTGGCTGATGAAATGGGGCAGAGCCCAGTCAGGATGCAGCCAACCACCTTGGAGAATGACAAACCGAAGTGCAGCCTGAAAAGCCTTGTTTGATATGCCGGAGCAAGCTCTCCTCTGGCCCCTTCGCCTTGTCTCAGCACCTTGGTGCCCTGCACAATGGCCAGGAGCATCATTCCTTTTTGTGTGTGTGGCAGTTATAACACGCTCAGACTCTCTCTCTGACCTTGTGTTACATATGAAATATTCAGCTACTTAAATGCTGCAGAACCATCTCTCTGTGGTTAGCAGGGATTGGATGATGGCCAATTGCATCCTCTGCCTGTCCACTCACTCATTCTTTCTCTTAATCTTTGCTTGCCCACCAATGTGATTTTTGCATCCAGCCACTACATTAGCATCTTTTTCAGCATCTGCTGCAATTTTTTCTGCAGTGATGGCCGGGAGGTTCTCCCAAGAGGAGGCCCTAGAAATGGGATTGTGGTAGCAGCTCGGATAATGCCTCAGCATTTCAGTATGTTTTGGAATCCTGATGTGTGCGCTAAGATGTTAGCATAAGCCCATCCCTGAGATCCAGGCATTGCTAGACGCAATACTGGGGTTTGGTCTAAGAACTTTAACAAGGGCTTTATGATCTGTCACTGAAGTAAACTTCCTCCCTCGCAGAAACTCAGGTAATTTGCTAAGTCCAAATATAAACTCAGAGCTTCAATTTTATCTGAGTATATTTTTTTCGTTACATTATAGAAGGTTCTGGAAGTAAAACTGACTGACTGACTGTTACGTCCTATCTGGTGCCAACACTTGTGTGCTCACCACACAGAAGGCAAGGACACATGGGATGGGTTTTAACCAGGCCATAAATGTATTAGCTTAATTATGTCCACGGTTCCCGTTGCGGGACAGCCCAGAGCAGTCACTCGCACCTCATTGGTCTTTTGCCGATTCTTGGGGGCTCCCACCATCGAGTGAGCCAATCATCACATGAGGAGGGTCTCTGGGCACCTCCACTCGCTCACTAGCATCCCTCCCCGTTTTGGGAGTTGAGGTGAGAGGGGGCCTTGTCCCCCAGCCAGCACCACCATCCCATGCAATGGTGGGGCGGTTCCCCCCAGGTAGTGCCCCAGCCCATGGTCTGCATTTGCCTCCAGGGGGTTCGACACAAGGTTCCCATGCTCTCGGGATGCCCACTATGTTACCTTTTAGGATCTAGAGCCTAAATCAGCGAGTTTCTGCACTGGGCACCTGCCACAAGGAGGCACCAGCATCAGCTTGGCTGCCTTCACCCCCACCCTGCATGAGCTACCTAGAAGTTCAGCCAATCCAATACCAAGATCATCCAGGAAGACATCTGCCCTATATTGGAGAGGTGCACTCCATCCTCTCGATAAAAACTCAGCTGCACAGTGGGTTGATAACTGAGCCACCTCAGGACTCCAGCCATGTCGATACTTTCCAGTTGGCCTTCCTACGGGCCCTATCCACATTCTTTAATGGGTGGACTGCAGTCCACCAAACCCTGTGGGCTACTGTCTCCAACCATACTGTCCCCACGCCGGAAACATGCCAATCAGCGGGCCAAGAGGCCACGTAGACTTCCAAATCAGCTGGAGCCTGCAGCCCATTCGCAGCTCATTCTTCCCTAAGTGGATAACAGTGATGTCCAGCGTGTCCTCATGGGGCACCAGCCCACGCAAAAGCCCCGTCTGCTGTGCCAAGACAAAAATTGCATCCATCCCCGAAGCCAGTTGCAAGCCCCTTGCTGAATTACACCCTCTCCTGGGAGCCCAGTGCACAAGGCTGTGCCCGCAAATCCATATCCCCAGCCATAGGCATGCGCTAATACAGTCTATATCATAGACACGAGGAAGGAAAAAGACACGGTTATGCTTACAGCCCACCTCCTGCATTGGCCTCCCCTCAGGCAACTGCACATGGGACTTATAGGCCTTGAATCACTCACGCCCTATAGCTTGGACCTCTGATGCCCCCAGACCCAGCTGGGTTGCTGCTCTATCGAACAAGTGGGAGCTGTACTCTCCCGGTGGCAAGCCCAGGAATGACAGCCCTTCCCGGAATGTGGTTAGGACCCCCATGCAGGAACAGGGGACCCCCAGTGAGTCACATATACCTGCAGTGCCCGTCCAGGACTCAGGCCCCATTCACCAGAGTGGGGCAGAGCAACAGTCTTGCCAGCCCCGGGTTGATCAGTTGTTGCTCTGCAGACCTTGAGCTGTAGAGTCCTGTAGTTTGAGACTCTACCATAAAGAGTCTCCCTTGGCAGAAGAGAACCACTCACTGACTCAGAAGGCCCTGAAGAAAACCAACAGAAAGCCTGTCTTGAAGAGTACACCCTCACCCCCAAATGGTAGACCCCAGGAAGAACCTCAACTTATTGCCTAAGGCCCTGCAAAGTCACTGGCTTCCTGACATTATTCCGCATCCCGGCAGGCTGTGACACACAGACCTCCAGTCAAAGGCCACCCTGGCTAACCGGTTAGCGATAACTAGACCATGAACTGGTAAGTTTGGAGTCCTGGTCTAGGCCAGGTCGGTGGTAGAACCTCAGCCCATCTGCAACGCCTCAATGCCATGATGTGAGCGAGAAAGGGGTGTGGCGCAAGTGCTCCATGGGCTGCTTCTAGCAACCAAGATTCCACAGGGCGGCCAGCACCTGTTCTGGTGCTTCCTTGGCCTCCAGTGCTAGTGCTCTGAATCTGTTGCCATGCGATGGAGAGAGCATCGGCTGTGCTTCTGGTCAGCCCAGACACATGCTTGGCAGTGGAATGAAGCTAGCATGCACATCTCTGTCTGCTAGTGTGGGTAAACTCCTCTGGACAGAGGAGAGCTTTGAGAGCAGTAGGCCTGGTCTACACTACAAAGTCAGGCCAACATAAGCTGCTTTAGGTCAAACTAGTGGCCATGTGTCTACACTGAAATTTGTCTCCCACCGATGTAAGGGCCCATTATGCCACCACCCCGAGCGGTGTAGAGCCATGGTTGATGTATGGAGGTCGATGCAGAGCACGTGTAGACACTCCTTTACTTATTTCAACCCTAACAGTCCTCCAGCCACTGTCCCACAATGCCTGACACTGACCACTCTGGTCACGATTGTGAGCTCCACTGCACAGGGGCCACGTAGACCAGAAGCCGCCTCCCTCTTTAAAATGCCTGTGAATTTTTGAAATGCTGCCATTTCTATAGCTGGTTCAGCACTGAGCCCATGGAGCCTCTTCTCCCCACAGACCCAGGACATGCAATATCTCCGGTCTACTCCAGGCCGGAGTGTGACAGCTGCATCATGCTTTGGAGACATGGCTCAGTGTCATGAGCACTGAGGGACAGACGTAAGGGCTTGTCTACACTTAAAACATAGCATCTGTCCCACTGTAGCACTTCAGGGAAGACACTACCTATGCTGAGAGGCGGGCTTCTCCCATCGGCGTAGGCAATCCACCTCCCTGAGAGGTCGACCTAGTGCTGTCTACACCAGGGGTTAGGTCAGTTTAACTGTATCGCTCGGGGGGGGGTGGATTTTTCACACCTCTGAGTGATGTAGTTATACTGACCTAATTTCCTAGTGTAGACCTGGCCTGAGTCAGGGGCTACCATGTTTATCCATATCCCCAGTGTGACGGAGGTTCTAGCATTGAGGTTGCTCCTTACCTGAGAAGCAGTCACTGTAGCTCTATACCCGAGGGTTCACTGGAGGGGGAAGTGTGACACAGGTCCTTTCGCCAGATGATTTCTGTCTTCCTACCCCATTGTCTCGGCTCACCTTGGGAGAGCAAGTTGTGAGAGCAAAAGTCATTTCCCATCCAATTGCAGGTGATTGTCCGCCCCCAGCTTGTACATTAGAATTTAAAAGGCTGCAGTCTCATGGACAAAACCTCCTGCACTCCAGGGAGAGGCACAGAGATTAAAAGGAGAGGAGCTTCCTGTGTGGGTGGAGGGGGAGAGGAAACAACTTTTATGCTGTAACCTCTATCCTTAAGTGTTGTAGGGACTGTAGGGTTCATAGACACAGCCAAGCTGACCAGAACTCAGTGGAAATTTACGAGCACAGCGTGTTCAGGAGTGGAAATTTCCCATCTTTGGGGCAGGACAGACAAGATACAGTCTCCGCAATCCAAGGGCCTAACCCCATTAAGGCAGTTTGTCCTAACGTAACTACACCTGTTCCCCCCCAATTTGGCAAGCAGATTCTAGGCTGTTGGGATTTGATTTCATTCCACACCCAGTCCAGGGTTAACAGGGAACCCACAGTCTCCACAAGGCTGGCCCTGATTGGAATCCCAGAGTCCCTGCTAGATCCTAGCCCCATTTAGTTTGCACATTCAGTCAGATGTTGCCGCCGTCAGATGTCCCTGTCGGCTGGTGCTACAATTCACAGTTATGTGACCTTCTCTGCAGCTAATAAGATTTAGTCTGAGCTTTAGATTGATCAGGACTGAGTCACTGTGACAGTTCCTTCACCGGACTCACTGCATCCTCCCATTCACAATCCTGCAAACCACCTGACATTCCAGGCCCGTGAAATTCCTCTCTCTGTTCTGTTCTCACGGGATGGAGCAGAGCAATAGGTCAAAGCAACTGACATGGTTAGTGCTGACACTAAAAGTATTGCCTTGCCCACCCATGGGGCAGTTCTGTCACTTCCTGTTGGAGCTTTGCGGGCTCTCAGTCCTGACATACAGATTTCAAGGCCAGAAGGGACCATTGTGATCAAGTAGTCTGACCTCCTGTGTAACACAGGCCAGAGACGTGCCCCACAGTAATTCTCATCTGAGCTGGGGCTTTGAAACGCCAGGTTCACCAAATCACGGGAATCTGGGATGGCAAAGACCTAGCCAGTTCCATCTATCATATTCCCCTGGGGTCTGGGAAAACCAGAGACTGTACACTGGTAAAGCATTGTTACTAATTCTTCCTGTCATTATTAATGTCTCTGACTCTCCATCCAGCAGGCTCTCACCCAAGTATCACTCCGAGTCACTGCATGCACTACGGCCTCCTCACATCCCAGTGCTCTCTGGGATGGAGAGGGGCAAGACCAGAGGAACCTGCTACCTACCCTGGCTGTAGCACTTCCGTTTAGATGCTACCTTCTCCAATGGGAGGGACTATCCCCCATCGGTGTAGGGGATCCCCCACCTCACCAGGCTCTGTTTACAGAAGGACTTAGATCAGCTGGACTACGCCGCTCAGGGCTGTAGATTTTTAAACTGATTCATCTTCTAGTGTAGATAAGGCCACAGTGATTTTCTAGGTGCCTAAGATTTAGGTGTGGCAATGCTGAGTGACACCACAGTGAAGTCTCTTTGTGAACCTAGCCTGGACGAGGGCCTGGTCTACAATACAAAGCTAGGTAGACGCAAGGCAGCGTACGTCGACCCAGTTGTGCACGTGTCTACACTGAGATTTGTCTCCCACTGACATAAACACCCCGTTACGCTTTCTTAATAATACCACCTCCTTGCGTGGCGCAGAGTCACAGCTGATGTAATTAGGTCGAGGCAGTGTGAATGCAGACCCACTGCATTACTTACGTCGACCCTAACTGTCCTCCAGCAGGTGTCCCACAATGCTCCACACTGACTGCTCTGGTCAGCCCTGTGAACTCCGCTGTCCAGGGGTCGCAGAGGCTGGAAGCCCCTCCTCCCCTTTAAAGCCCCTGAATGTTTGAAATTCCTTTTCCTCATTGCCACACCTGGCAGCTCTCCATTGTTGCGTGGAGCTGCCCAGCTGACCATGCTGGCTACACATCCTTTGGAGTACAGAGGAGGTACTGGATCTCCTGGGCCTGTGGGGAGAAGATGCTGCGCAGGCAGAGCTCCGAACCACCTGCAGAAATGTGGACATCTACAGGCTACGACAGGGACCAGCAGCAGTGCAGGGTGAAAGCCAAGGAGCTGCAGCAGGCAGACCAGAAGGCCAGGGAGGCCAACAATCAATTTGGTGCTGAGCTGCAGACCTGCTGCTTTTTCAAAGAGCCACATGTTCTACTCAGTGGAGACACCACCACCCACAGCACCGTGCATACCTCTGAGGAGCCAGTCACAGGACCCTGCCGTGAACAGTGAGGAGGAGGAGAATGGGAGACGGGCGACCAGGAGATCCAGCTGTGCAGTGAGTCAGGACCTGGTTTTGACTCCACCGCAGCCCAGTCAGTCCTGGCAGCCGAGCATGGGCAAGCCCGATGCAGGGGAAGGAACCTCCGATAAGTGTGCAGTTTAATTTTAAATTACAGGGATGGCAAAGTAGCAGGCCACATCGTTTGATTGATCGTTAATTTACTCGTGCTAGAAGAGGCAGTGGCACAACCAAGAGAGGTAGAGTTGCTATCTGCTTTTCAGTCTCCTGTAGAGTTCGGCAGGGGTGGCCATCCAGAGCCATTTGTTTATGTACACAGGGATGTCCCTTGAATCCTCCTGAGAGATCTCAATGAAGCTTCCGTGGAGGTTCTCTGCAATCCTCGGCTGACGGTTTCTAGGGAGGGCAGCTTTATTTCTTCCTTCGTGGCAGGATACTTGGCCACACCGCTCAGTGATAACTTCAGCAGTGCCTGCTGCAGTTCTTGCAGTACAGGCTACCAGCATATGGGCCCAGGCAGCTTTGGGATGCCAGCAGCAGCTGTGCTCTTTCTGCCTGTTACCCGCAGGAGTGAGATAGGAGCTGAAATCACCACCACCTGTGGAAAACGGTGCCAGTATTCAGTGCCATTGCCCTATGCTACTAGACTCATGCAACCAAGCAATTCCCTCCTCATTTCCCCAACCCCTGGTGGGCCGCAGTCACCATGACCAGTAGCGTAGCTAGTGGGATGCAGGGGAAGAAGCCGCTTCCCCTCAGCACATTTTCAAAAAGTGGCACCTGCCGGGCCAGCACTGGCAGCAGCACGGCCAGAGGAGCGAGGGGACCGGCTCCTCAGCCATCGCAGCCCACGCTCAGCACGGCCCCAACATTGCTGCAGCCACCTCCTGCGGCGGGATCAGGGCTCAGCCACCAAGCGCTCCCCGCCCCTTGCTAATGCGGCTGGCGGGGGGAGGTGGGAGGAAGGCGAAAGGGCCCCTGCACCTTTAAGGCTGCCTGGCTGGCGAGCCCCACGTGGAGCGCACCGAGCACCGGGAGCAGGCCGGAGACAGGCGGTGGCGCAGGACGGAAGGTGAGCGGCAGGGGTCCAGTGCCTTGCACTGGGGGGTCCGGGTGAGGGGCTCCTCGGGGCTGGGCCCGCAGGGCAGGGGCGCAGGCTGTGCTGTCTGGATGGGGGACCCTGGTGTGGAGCAGGAGCCTGGAGCTCGTGGCGGGGGGGACGGGACCCCATGGGTGGGTCCGGGTGGCACAGCCCAGTGAGGAACACCTGCAGAGCGCGCTGGGCAGGAGAGACTCTCCCAGGACCGTGGGAGGACAGGGGTATCCGCACCCCTGGGAAGCCCGCAGGAGTCCTGAGCCGGGCCCCGGGGTTAATCTAGGGGGGAAATGGGAGGAGCCAGGGGGCGTGGCCAGAGGAGGAGCCAAGCGGGGCTCCTTTTTTATGTTTGCTCCCCCTACACTTAGAACCTGGCTACGCCACTGACCATGACTGGTGCTGTGACTGGTGCCGGGCACAAGCAATTCCAAGCAGAAGAGAGAATATAGTGCTTAATACTTTAGGGGAGTGAGTTCAGCATCTGAAGTTTCGCTTTCCATTGTGAATACACTGACAGTGGTACCGCTGTGTGTTTTATCTGCAGATTGCCATTGTGGCCTTCAAGGTCTCCCCTTCCGCACCTGTGGAACACCTGAGCCAGATAAGGAGGAGAAAGAAGAGGATTCATGGAGTCACAGACAGTCCCCTTGGGCTTTCCAGTCTATCTTGTCCCCCAGGCAAGCTGGACTTGGTGATAAATGGTCACTTACACCAAAAATCACAAAATATTCACATTGCTCCCAGTCCCAAGAGACCAGTCACTTACCCCAAGTCAGTTTGTACCTTAGATCTCACACCAAAACCAATGCTGGTCACCAATGAATTAAGGATTTATTCACTAGGAAAAAGAAATGAGAGAGTTATTTACAGGTTAAAGCAGGCGACATAGATACAAAGTCTATGGTTCCAAAACTTGACAGAGATGTTGTCATCTGTCAGCAGTGAATGTCTTTTCAGGGCTAACCCAGGGTGACCCTGGAGATCTTTGGTTTTTGTTTCGTACCTCCAGCCCTTCTAAGAGTCCAAACAACAAAGAGATGAACAATCTTCATGTCAGCTGGTTTTATTTTCCTCGTCCAGCATTCAAACTGATGGAAGGAGCCTTCTGCATGTACTTCTCCATGCATGCATGGGGCAATGAACAAAACTTGTATTCTACAATGGCCCACTTACATTTGATCATCCTCCTGGATGGGCGAGTGGAGCCACTCTTCACATCTGAGTTCCTATGTTCAGAGCAGGCATTTTTACAATTATAAAACAAACATATTTTACCTTATGGCATGGAATACAGCCATTACAAGTAACATTGATGCATGTGGCAGCTTGCAAGCATTTTATAGCGTGTAAACACATCCTTACAAGTGTAACACCTATCTTGATCAATATTAACAGATAGGTGAGCTGGTCTGGTTTCTAGCTATGAATTTGTCAGTGCTCGGCTCATGCCTACAGACTTGGCAAGAGAAGGCATGTGGTTTACCTGCATCACAACCCCCCTCAATATTCAACTTAAAATCAAGGGTCACTGCACTACCCCTACCACTCCACCCGGAGGACATTAAAGACAATCACCGCTTCACATACTCTGACCTGTGAAAGCCATCATTGGCGTATGTGAGGCTGAAAAGGGCATGAATGTTCTTTCCCCTTCATAAGTTCTGTTCTCTTAATTTATTAAGTTTTATTACATTTTACATGTATTTGTTTTTAAATTTCCCAGGTTTTTCTTTCTGAGATTTTGTAACAGAATAAAATTCTATTATTTGGAACACAGTTTCTTTATTCGTTCACAACATATGCTGGCTGGTGCTCAGCAGTTCTGAACGCAACCAATTACCTATTACTGCACCGAGTCACACAACTCATAAAATCATTCACAAACAAAACGAATGGGTGCATTGACGATGTTAAATTCCTACATATACAGCAATTGCCACATGATTCACACCTGGTCACAAAAGAGCAGGGTCAGATAGAGTACACTACAGAAACACACACTACTCAGGGTCACTATTGAAATGGTCTTTTAAAGCCTCTCTGAGATGTATAGCTCCACACTGAGGTCTTCTAATAGCCCTTGTATCTAGCTGTTCAAATTCAGTAGAGAGCTGTTCCACCTCCACTCTCCACCCCTGCGAAAACTTCTCCTGCATCACAGATATTATGCAGGACACAGCAGGCACCTATAACCACTGGGATATTTTTCTCACTGAGGTCCAATCTTGTGAGTAAACACCAGTGGCACATCCAACCGTCATTCTGAGCCAGCAGCTGGAGCGCTTCTTGGTGCTGTCGAGATGGGCAGTGAATGGCTTCATAAGCCAGAGGGGGAAAGGGTAGGCTGGGTCACCCAAGATCACCATTGGCATTTCAACGTTGCCAGTGGTAATCCATCGGTCAGGAAGGAAAATCCCTGCTTGTAGCTGTCTGAACAGTCCTGTGTTCTTAAAGATGTGAGTGGGTGGGTGACCAGCCCACACTGATGTCAGTGAGGCGTCCCCAGTGATCCACCAGTGCTTGCAAATCCATAGAAAAGGAGCCCTTTCTGTTGATGTACTCTGTGGCAAAGTGCTCTGGGGCCAAAATAGGGATATGCGTGCCGTCTATCGCTCCACCATGCTTCGGGAACCCCATCGCACTAAACCCATCCACTATGCCCTGCACATTGCTGAGAGGCCATAGCAGGAGGCAATTAATGGCCCTGCACACTTGCATCACAATGGCCCCAATGGTGGATTTCCTGACTCCAAATTGATTCCCAACTGGCCGGTAGCAATCTGTCACTGCAAGTTTCCGCCAGGCAATCGCCACTTCCTTCTCTGCTGTCAGTGCAGTTCTCATTTTGGTGCCTCTGTACTGGAGGGCTGGGGCGAGCTCAGCACACAGATCCAGGAATGTGGCCTTGCGGATCCAAAAGTTCTCCAGCCTCCGCTCATCATCCCAAACCTGCATGACAATGCAATCCCAGCAGTCAGCGCTTAGTTCTTGGGCTCAGAACTGGCACTCCACCATCTGCAGCTGCTCTGTGAACACCATCACCAACTGAATTGGTTCTTGCTATGTCCCAAAGCAATCTGTCCTCCAAGGAATCGTCATGTTCCCTGCGGCTCTCCAAATACTGCAGGATCCTGTGCCCCGTGCTTGCAATGTTCACCACAATAGTGCAGAGCTGTGCAGGCTCCGTGCTTCTATTGGAGATGGTGGACAGCAAGGAGGGCCACACAGGTTTGTGGGATTTTGAAAAAAAGGTGCAAAAATTACAGGATAGGGATAACATCATGGGATGGAGCCAGTTGCAAACTGGGAAGTTGACCCCATGCTCCCAGTCACCTCAGTATAGCTCATTTTGGCCCCATCATGCATTGCTGAAAGATAGCTATCTGGATCATGGTGAGTAGCACAGTGGGTTATCTGCCTGTGGTGCACCGCAACACACATCGATACAAGCACTCCCCTGATGAGGACACACGCTGCTGACACCAGGAGCCAAGTTTGCACACCCGGTGTACTAACTGCAGCGGCCATATACCCATGGAACCTACGTCAACATAAGTTTGCAGTATAGACGTGGCCTAGGTAACTGCTTTGCAATGGCATCTCTATGGCAGGTCCTGATTCTGCTGCAAGTAAAAGATGCTGGCCCCAGGGTAGACTCTGCACTCTGATGGTGTGAGGCTTGGAACCTGCTGCATGTGAGACACTTAAATTCTGGCCAGGGTCCTAAGTTAAATTGACTTCCAACCAGGGACACCAGGGATTGTGCAGGTGCCAGGTTCAGTAGACAGGATTTCTTACACTAGTACTATATACCAGGCCAGCCTAGTGTCGAGTAAGGGGCAGACTGCTGAAGGAAACATTTGTGTTCACTGCGGATGTTGTGAGCACTGCTGAGCCTCTGGCACACAGACAGAAGCTCTCACGGGTGGCTGGACTGCTTCTCCCCGAGGCTGGGAGACGCATGTTTAGAGTTGCAATACTGAAATACTTCTCTGTTTGTTGCAGACCAGACTGAACCAAAACCCAGTAGAGATCAGCTTCTGTAAGGTGGACACAGACCGGGGGCGCAATCCTGTGCTGTTTCAGTCCTGGGCACGCATCAAAAGGCCATGCTGGCATTGTCTCAAACATTTGGTGTGCTGGCTAAGGAGCAGAAGACTAGCTCCTTAAGCCTGGGCTTGAAAGCTGGGCTGGGAATATTGTAATTGGCCTCCCTTTGCGGGGCACAGCGCAGCACCCCAATGAACTGTATTTATGACCGTGAAAAAATTGCAGTCTGACTCATTTGCTTGGAGCAGCTGCATAAACTTGCTGGGTGCCCGTCCCCCAGCCACTCCTCACCCATCTCTCCATCCTCCGGGGGGGGCTGAGAACCTGAGGAGAAGAGGCAAGACGCGCTCATGTCTGGAGAGCCGCTGCAGCTCTGCACTTACCCCCAGCCATGTACGCCTGCCACAGGGCTGGCGAGCTGCCCCGCCCCACCCAGCTGCCAACGGAGGGTTGGGTTTCACAGCAGACTTGTTTTCCAAGCAACTAATTTTGTTGTGTGTCTAGTTGTCACCATAGCACCTTGGGATACAAAGGCCTCACATAAGGGAGCGGGGGAAGCTGGGAATCTATACCCAGGGTTCAGGGAAGGGCGCGGGGTGGGGAGAAGCTCCTCTAGATGTTAGAAGGGAGCCCAGGGGAGAGTGAGGACACGGAGAGAGAGGCTCTTGGAAGGAAATATCTAGGTTGGCAGGAAGTGGCTATAAAGCAGCTGTACATGACCTCCCCAGAGCAAGGGGCCGGCACCGGGGCTGGCTACACTGCCCACAAGCACCCGTGTTCCAGGGCACGGAGTGTGCAAACCGGGGGATACTGTGCCCCCTCTATTCCTCAGCTGACGCAGGGCCCGGAGGCTTCCTTGCAGACAGTGTGCAAATCAGCATGGCCCTCAGCAGCCCCAGGATCGGGGGCCACAAATTACCTCCCCTTACCCCTGCACCAACGTCCGCTCCAGCACAGGGATAGCTCCCCTCCAACAGAAATGCCTTCTGGCAGTTCTCAGGAATCAGGGGCGGGGTGGGTGCACAGAACTGACAATTGGAGATGTTGGGCAAGGAGAGTCTGGGCTCTGAGTGACTGTGCATGCTGCAGGGCATGCTCCATCTCCAAAGGAGCCTCCCAGGAGGCAGCCAGGCAGAGAAAACCTCAAGCAACGAGCTGAACTGGAGCACGCGTGTGGAAAACAAGTCTGCACTGGGTCTTGGGGAATGGACCGCTGTCTCTGCTGTGACCCTGCAATGTCGGAGAAAACACCGACAAGAGAAACAAGGAATGGACAGATGGGCCAGTGCTCCATGCATGAAGCATTGCCCTGCAGCACAGGCCTCCCAGGACCATTTGCCTTGAGTAAGTTGCAGGAAGGTCCATCTGTCCTCCCATTGCACCCCATGACAGTCTAGATTAACAGGCTCATGGTTCCTGTCCCTCTTTGGGACTTACTGAGGTTCTGGCCAAACGCCTCTGTGTCGGAGGGTTCCCTAGGCCAGGGCCATCCATCGATTCTTTAGCACTCTAATGGTTTGCACTGGGGCCATGCCACACTGGTTTAGGGACACCTGCAGTTTTCTCCTGAATGAGGTGCAATGCCCCCTTGGAGGGTACTGTCACACCGGCTTACAGAACTCAAGGAGGTTATTGGAACATTGCAAGGAAGATTCCTAACATTCGGTTCGCTTTTCTAACTGCTGCTGCACATTGAGCAGATGTTTTCTGAGAACTATCCACGACTCCAAATCTCTGTCTTGAGTGGGAACAGCTAAATTAGACCCCATCACTTTGCACTTTGGGATTACGTTTTCCAATGTGCATTACTTGGCATTTATCAGCAGCTCCACTGAGTAAGTAACAACTCCAGCACACACAGGCACAGGGGCGGCTCTAGGAATTCCACCGCCCCAAGCAGGGCAGCGCGCCACAGGGGGCGCGCTGCCAGTTGCCGGTCCCGCGGCTCCGGGGGACCTCTTGCAGACGTGCCTGCGGAGGGTGCGCTGGTCCCGCGGCTCCGGTGGAGCATCCGCAGGCATGATTGCGGAAGGTCCGCCGGAGCCGCCTGCCGCCCTGCCGGCAAAATGCTGCCCCAAGCGCGCGCTTGGCACGCTGGGGTCTAGAGCCGGCCCTGCACAGGCAGCATTAACTTCCTCTGAGTCCCCTGGAAACAAAGGTATGTCTACACTGCAGCTGGGAGTGAGCCTTCCAGCCCAGACAGACATGGTAGATGGGCTCATGCTAGCACACTAAAAATAGCAGTGTGGAGATTGCAGCCTTGGCAGAGGAGCTAGCGAGCCGAGCTCCCTCTACGCCCTGGCTCAGAGTGCAGGTAGCTGGCCTGAGCCTCTACTGGTGCCACAGCATCCACGCTCCTATTTTTAGCACACTAGCACGAGCCCCACTTGGTCTCAGCTGCAGTGTAGTCACACCCATAGGCACCAACTTTTCCTGGCACCGGTGGGTGCTCAGCCCCCCCGCCCCCGCCCTGCCCCCATTCCAACCCCTTCCCCAAAGTCCCTTCCCCAACTCCGCCCCCTCCCTGCCCCTATTGGACTCCTTCCCCAAATCCCCGCCCCGGCCCTGCCTCTTCCGTGAGAGCGCCCTGTTCCCCCTCCTTCCTCCCAGGGCTTGCAAGCGCTGGGAGCTAGGGGGAGAAGCGGAGCTGCAGCGCACTCTGGGGAGGAGGTGAGCTGGGGAGTGAAGCTGCTGGTGGGTGCAAAGCATCCATCAATTTTTCCCTGTGGGTGCTCCAGCCCCAGCGCATCCATGGAGTCGGTGCCTATGGTCACACCCCGACATAATATCAAAACAACACAACTTAACGCTAAGATAACAGCATCATCTATTGCTGGAGGTGCTGTTCACACTGGCCATTACAACTCTTCCCCCCCACCCCACTTTAGTTTCATAAGAATTTGAAAATAGTAACACAAGTGTTATTGATGCGACTCCTAGGAAGTCTGGCAGTCTGACAGCCATTCGGGTTTCCATGGTGGTCTGCCCCTTGAGTGCTTTAGCCAGTCATGGAGTCACTTCTTGTAGTTGGCTCTAGTTTATCATTGAATAAAGGGTTCGTGTCCTCCACATTAGGCCTATCTATTGTGAATAGATCTCTCCTGAGGACTGTAGTATGGTGCGTTTCTGAGGACATACCAGCAATTCTTTGTCCACGACTGGTCTCCAGTTACAGACAATAGGAACCTGCTGGGGTATTTCCAACCCACTTCTGCCACACCCTGTGATGGCTGCTGAGTATCCTCAGTGTCTGCCTGCCACAATGACTCTGTGAACCAGTTCTTGATATGCGTTTTGTGTTGACAAGGATAAATTGTTTAGTTTCTTAGTGCGTCCCCTCCAAAAAGGAGTACGTTTGGACTTTTTTCCTGGCTGCCTTTTCTAGCTGCATTGCCACACTTTCTCACCTACCTAGATGGACACACAATTCTCTTTCCTTGCATGTTATGCCTGGCATGCTTGCTTCCAGCTCATCTGTTCCTCCACCTCCTAGCATGCTAATCTCAGCTCACTGATATAAGACTGCCAATGGCACCCACCTGTGCAGGTGGAGGGGGGCCTTGCTGGTTCTTGCTGTCAGAACAACATGTCACAGGGAAACAAGAGTTTGGAGTCCAAAAATATTGTCCTAAACAGAGGAATGGATAGTTGTAGCTGGCTGGTGTTGTACAAAAAGATGACAAAAGGCGACTTTTATCCCAGTGTCATTGGTTTTAATGTAAGAACCTAAGAAAAGCCATACTGGGTCATACCAATGGTCTATTTAGCCCAGTATCCTGTCTTCCAACAGTGGCCAATGCCAGGTTCTTCAGAGGGAATGAACAGAACAGAGCAATTATCAAGTGATAATCAACTATTGGTGATTAATAGTCACCAATTTAACTCCTGCTTTACAAATTTTTCTTTCTTTCAACACTGAGTGTTCTCCATGAATCAGACTTATTACAGATCCTGAGTTCAACAGCACTGTGGTATGCCAGGAACAGGTATGTGGGCATCTCTTCACATGCGCCATTCCTACAGCTGCGGATGGCCCAACTACATTAGCAACTTCTAATTTCCTTGGTGTGGCTTCCCTCTGGTTGGGCAATTCTGTCTCCAATGGTCTTAGCCCCCACATTGCCTGCAAATGTCATCAGGACTGAGACCCATTCAGGAAACTCTCTCTTCTGACCCCCGGAATGCTTGTGACTAGCTTGGGCCTCTTCCAGTTCTTTAGCCCTTTCCTAGCAATTATTTCTTGAACTGCTGCATCTCGTATAAAGGAGTCACTTTGGGCCAGGGAATTAATATCTTATCAGGAAACCCCCATTACTGCTTTCACAGATGTACCTCTGCATATAATCAGGTCCATAGGTTTGTCTAATATGCTCTCCTCCTGCACCAGCAGGTTATGAAGTTCCCCTGTTAAACCATTTATAAGATGACTTTTCATGCGGGATTCTCTCTTGGGTTGCCACTGGGCATTGTCCCCTCTCTTCATTGCCTGTTCCAGGTTTGCCACAGCAGGTTCCACCTCCCTTGAGCCCGCTTCTGACAGCTGACAGCCACCTTGAGCCATGTCCTGGCCAGGATGGCACAGCCCTATCGAACTGTCTCCTCAATGCACACAAATAACTGTGCAGGGATTCCCCTTCATGCTGCCTCCTGGCTTCTGTTCCTTCCAGTGTTTCAGAGAGGCCAATCCGCTCTCATAGCAGGTGTATAAGTGTTTGCATAGCTGTCTGTAAGAGCCATGATCTGCACTGAGACGCTGCAGGTAAAAGGCTTTCACATCACCATCCAGAGCCACTGCTAGGTACTGTGCTGCTTTCTCATTGGTCCACTCATTCAGAGAGCAATGGGTCAAGTCTGTCCACTGCTCACATTCATAGATTTATAGATTCCAAGGTCATCTAGTCTGACCTGCTGTATAACACAGGCCAGAGACCTGCCCCAAAAATATTTCCTACAGCACTTATTTTAGAAAAACATCCAATCTTGATTTCAAGTGTCCATGATGGAGAAGCCCCCATGGTCCTTGGTAAATTGGTCCAATGGTTAATTATTCTCACCATTAGAAAGCTACGCCTTATTTCCAGGCTGTATTTGTCTATCTTCAACTTCCAGGCATTATTAACTATTTGTTCCCCATGTAGGTATTAATAGACTATAGTCAAGTCACTCCTTAACCTTCTCTTTGTTAAGCTAAATAGATGGAGCTCCTTGAGTCTTCACTATAAGACAGGCTTTCTAATCCTTTAACCATTCTCTTCGCTCGTCAGTGAACCCTCTTCAATTTATCAACATCCTTCTTGAATTGTGGACACAAGAACTGGAGGCATTATTCCAGCAGCGGCCACACCAGTGCCAAATACAGAGGTAAAAACACCTCTCTGCTCCCACTCGATTCCCCTGTTTATGCATCCCAGGATTGCATTAGCCCTTTTGGCCTCAGCATCACACTGGAAGTTCATGTTCAGCTGACTATCCACCATGACCCCCAAATATTTTTCAGAGTTACTGCTTCCCAGAGTCCCACAATATTGAAAGTGTGTCCAACATTCTTTGTTCCTAGTTGTTTGCATTTAGGTATATTAAAATATGTATTGTTCGCATGAACCCAGTTTACCAAGTGATCCAGATTGCCCTGAATCAGTGACCCATCCTCTTCCAGGTCATTCATTAAAATGTTAAATAGAATAGGGCCAAGAACCAATTCCAGAGGGTCCCCAGTAGAAACACACCCATTCAATGATGGTTCACCATTCACAACTACATTTTGAGACCTATCTATTAGCCAGTTTTTCATCCATTTAATGTGTGCTGTGTTCAATTTCATTTCTTTCTAGCAGAGCTGTCGATTAATAACAGTTAATTCATGTAATTAACTCAAAAAATTAATCACAATTTAAAAAAATTAATCATGATTAATTGCACTTTTAACGCACTGTTAAACAATAGAATACCAATAGAAATGTATTAAATATTTTGGATGTTTTTCTACATTTTCAATTATATTGATTTCATATACAACACAGAATACAAACTGTACAGTGCCCACTTTATATTATTATTTTTTATTGCAAATATTTGCACTGTAAAAATGATAAATAGTATTTTTCAATTCACCTCATACAAGTACTGAGGTGCAATCTCTTTATTGTGAAAGTGCAACTAACAAATGTCAATTTTTTTTAGTTACATAACTGCACTCAAAAAACAAAACAATGTAAAATTTTAGCGCCTATAAGCCCACTCAGTCCTATTTCTTGTTCAGCCAATCGCTAAAGCAAACAAGTTTGTTTACTTTTACAGGACATAATGCTGCCATCTTCTTATTTACAATGTCACCAGAAAGTGAGAACAGGCATTCACATGGAACATTTGTAGCCGGCATTGCAAGGTATTTACATGCCAGATATGCTAAACATTCGTATGCCCCTTCATGCTTCAGCCACCATTACAGAGGACATGCTTCCATGCTGATGACACTTGTTAAAAAAAATGCATGAATTAAATTTGTAACTGAAGTCCTTGGGGGAGACTTGTATGCCCCCTGCTCTGTTTTACCCTCATTCTGCCATATATTTTGTGTTATGGTAGTCTAGGACGATGACCCAGCACATGTTGTTTGTTTTAAGGACACTTTCACTGCAGATTTGACAAAACGCAAAGCAAGTACCAGTGTGAGATTTCTAAAGATAGCTACAGCACTCAACCCAAGGTTTAAGAATCTAAAGTGCCTTCCAAAATCTGAGAGAGATGCGGTGGGTAGCATGCTTTCAGAAGTCTTAAAAGAGCAAAACTCCAATGCAGAAACTACAGAACTGAACCACCAAAAAAGAAAATCAACCTTCTGCTGGTGACATCTGACTCAGATGATAAAATGAACATGCATCGGTCCACACTGCTTTGGATCGTTATCAAGCAGAACCTGTCATCAGCATGGACACGTCCTCTGGAAGGGCGGCTGAAGTTAAAGGGACATATGAACATAAGAACATAAGAATGGCCATACTGGGTCAGACCAAAGGTCCATCTAGCCCAGTATCCTGTCTTCCGACAGTGGCCAGTGTCAGGTGCCCCAGAGGGAATGAACAGAACAGGGAATCATCAAGTGATCCTTTCCCTGTTGCTCATTCCCAGCTTCTGGCAAACAGAGGGTAGGGACACCATCCCTGCCCATCCTGGCTAATAGCCAATGAATCTTTACTGTATCTGGCACATAAATATCTTGCAATGCTGACTGACTGGACTTGTAGGCTCTAAAGTTTTACAGTTTTATTTTTGAGTGCAGTTATGTTTTTGTACATAATTAAGTTCAACTTTTTGGGTAAAGAGATTGCACTACAGTACTTGTTGTGATAGACCCAGGCCAGTTGGGAAGAGCAGCGTAGTAGAAGGGAGATATACTGGCCACTGGATACACAGTTTTCTGTTCCCTGAGTGATCAGAGCAGGGGCTGCTCCAGGCTAATGAGAACACCTGACTCCAATTAACCTGCTAAGAGTCAGGTGAGGCTGTTAAGCACCTGACTCTAATTAAGGCCCCTCTGATGCTATAAAAGGGCTCACTCTAGTCAGGCCAGGAGGAGCCAGAGGAGAGGAAGTGTGTGTGAGGAACCGGGAGCAAGAGGCGTGCAAGAAGCTGAGAGTGAGTAGCATCCTGCTGGAGGACTGAGAAGTACAAGCGTTACCAGACATCAGGAAGAAGGTCTGGTGGTGAGGACAAAGAAGGTGTTGGGAGGAGGCCATGGGAAAGTAGCCCAGGGAGTTGTAGCTGTCGCACAGCTGAACCAGGAGGCACTCTAGACAGCTGCCTAGAACCCAGAGTAGAGGGCGGGTCTGGGTTCCTCCCAAACCTCCCAACTCCTGATCAGACGCAGGAGGATTTTTCCTGGACTGTGGCTTCTACCGGAGTAGAGGGCGGGTCCAGGTTCCCCCCAAACCTCCCAACTCCTGATCAGATGCAGGAGGATTTTTCCTGGACTGTGGCTTCTACCGGAGTAGAGGGCGGGGTCCAGGTTCCCCCCAAACCTCCCAACTCCTGATCAGACGCAGGAGGAATTTACCTGGACTGTGGCTCTGTTCCCGACCCACAGGGTGAATCTGTGAGGCGAGCAAATCCCCCAATAAGTGCAGGACCCACCAAGGTAGAGGAGGAACTTTGTCGCATTGTATTAGGAGAATTGAAAAATACTATTTCTTTTGTTTTTTACTGTGCAAATATTTGAAATAAAAAATAATAATATAAAGTGAGCACTGTACACTTTGTATTCTGTGTGGTAATTGAAATCAATATATTTGAAAATGTAGAAAACATCCAAAAATATTTAAATAAATGGTATTCTATTATTCTTTAACAGTGAGATTAATCACGTTTGTAATCATGCGATTAATTTTTTTATGGCTTGACAGCCCTACTTTCTAATTTTTCAATCCAAATGCCATGCAGTACCAAGTAAAATACCTTACAGAAGTCTAAGTATCCTACATCAACACTATCTACCTTTTTCAACCAAACTCGTAATCTCATTAAAAAAAACAAACACACACATTCAGTTAGTGTGACAGGATCTATATTCACAAATTACAGTCTCCTCTGCAGGACCAGTAAATATCTTAAGTAAAAGTACTTTTGCCATCTTGAAGCTGCTGCCACCAGTTGTAATTAGAGCTAGGTGGAATTTTTCAGTCAAATAGTAAATTTGACAAAAAATGCAGTTTCACCAGTTTGGGTCAAATTGAGCTAATAGTTTGGACCAAATATAAAATGAAGAAAAATGTTTTTGAAAAAGTCAGAATGGGTCATTTTGCCATTTTCAAAATGAACTGTTCAGATATTTAGTTTTGGAATGAACCATGTCGTTTGGAATCAACGTTTTCAAAATGTCATTTCAAAATGTTTGAAACCTTTAGTTCAGGGGTGGCCAACCTGAGCCTGAGAAGGAGCCAGAATTTACCAATGTACATTGCCAAAGAGCCACGGTAATACCTCAGCAGCCCCCCATCAGCTCTCTCCTCCCCACCGCCCGCGCCTCCCACCCACTGGCAGCCCCACCGATCAGCTGTTTTGTGGCGTGCAGGAGGCTCTGGGGTGGAGGGAGGGCACGGCAGGCTCAGGGGAAGGGGTGGGTAGGGGTGGAGTGGGGGCAGGGCCTGTGGCAGAGCCAGGCATTGAGCAGTGGACACACTGGAAAGTTGGTGCCTGTAGCTCCAGCCCCGGAGTCGGTGCCTATACAAGGAGCCGCATGTGGCTCCGGAGCCACAGACTGGCCACCCCTGCTTTAGTTCCACCCAAATCATTTTTTTTTAAATTTTCATTTTGGCAAGCAAAGCACAAAAAATATCAGTTTTGTTTTGACACTGATTATTTTTCTTTTCAGCCACCAAAACAAAAAGTCAATCATTGCCTTGGCTCTAGTTTGAAAACTTGCTTATAGAAATCAAAGGATTTACTGCAATGTTGCAAGCAACCACTCAAGCACACACAGGCAGGATTTATCATCTGCCCCTCCCAAACCTCTCTGCCAAAAAAAAATAACATACTGTGAAAACAAGACACGGTTAAGATAAAGATACAGCACCACCTATTAGCAGAGGTGCTATCTACACTGTCATTACAATCTTGCTCAGCCCCAGCTCAGTGCATTCTGGGCAATATTTGAGTAGCTTTATGGGATAGCTTTGGGGGCCCTGGGGAATTGCGAGGAGGGGCCAACCCCCCAGATGGCCTCCCTTAGATCCTTCATCTTCTGCTCTGCCCTTCCCTGCCCCTCCCTTGGAGCGTGCACTGCAGGTTTGGCAGGCCTGTTCTGCTGTGGTAAGGAAGGACAGGAATCAGTCACTGGCTGGCTCTGCAGTCAGGGGTGGGAGGATGTTACCACGGGGACAGGGCTTCTATAATGTGAGTTGCTACAAAACATGGTGAAGTATCTGGGGGGCTTGTGCAACATGTGTACATTAGCGCTGGCAACACCATCACCAGGAGACGGTAACGTAGCTCAGTGGTGTCTGACCAACATCCAGAGCTTGGTCCTGGAGCTTCTCTGTCCCTATGCTAGAGCAGGGAGAGGAGGAAAGACCCACTGTGCCCGCAGCTCGATAAGTTGTCCTTGAACTGAGAACAGAGAATGAGGACTCTTGTCTTTGGCCCAGGCCAGGAACGAGAGGAGAGGACAGCTGGTTGCGCCCTCCAGAGGATTCCACAATCCTGTGCAGCCGGCAGTGCTGGGGCTCCTCTCCCTCCTCTGCTTTACCTGGAGGGTGAAGGGGAGCCTCCATGCACACTGACCCCCTAATGCTGCTCTGTCAGGACCCAGCTCACACAGAGACAGCTCCCAGGAGCAGAGGGCACCAAGGGGTTTAACTGAGAAAGTTCTCAAATGAACAGGAAACTGACTGGTACCCTCCAAAGGCAGGATTTTTCTGACAAAGCCGAACAGCCATGCCATGCCCTGAGATGCTGCCAGGCAGGGGATCATGCCCCCACCTGGTGCAGAGTAGACAGACTGCACAGAAGAGACCAAGCTGGAAGGTTTGGACTGACAGAGCAGATGGCAGGTGACCAAGTACCATGATGTTCAAACCAGCACTAAGGTGGATTCCAGTTATCTGTCAGCACTCTGCAAACTAATTGGTCTTTCCTGGTAATAGGCTGAATTTCCCTAGGCGGAAATGGCCAATTGCAGGCATTGCTTCTCACAAGTCAGGAGTTTGTTCAATGGACGGGTTCACTTTCTGATCTCAGATTAAAGTCTCTTGAACTGCTGAATGCTACTCTGCTTTAGTCAGTGCTGGAGAAAGATGCCCTGGAAACTGTGATCTTAATTCTCATAGAATGAGGACGAAGACAAGAGCACTGGAAGCTCTCTTCCTGCTCATCCTGCCCCCGCCCACACACACACTTCTGAGACTGCTAATAAGGGGCCCAATTAGCAGCAGTTGCAGTGGTGCCTATGCATTAGGAACAGTACTGTGACCCACCAGCTTTGGGGTGATGTAGCCATTCTAATTTCCAATTGTAGACCAGGCCCAAGTCTTCATTTCACATGACAACTAGCCCACAGAGGTTGTGGAGCAATATAACAGCTTTACATTCTATGCTGTGGTAATATTTACATTCCGCAACATGACATGTTACCTGAGTTCATACAGAGTTACAACCAAAGCTTTCACAGAACAGGATGTCGCAGACCTGTTGATGTTAACCCCTCCAATCCTCTGAAGGCACACGTTGTATAGTAGGGATTCAACACCCACACTTGCCATAGAAAATAACCATAGAAAACCGACACTAACTTACACTGAGTACCACTAAATAACTATTTGGAGAAGGGAGATAAACCCCTGGAGTGGGAGAAAACTCGCAGTAGCAAGTCGATGAACTCTGACTACTGATCACGGGTGCTAAGGAGAGGTACGGGGTGGCTTCGCCTGTATACTATCACACAGCAGCACGAGGCGGCCACGGGCACATGCGCTGCCCCAGTGGGTAACGCTAAGGAAAAAATGGCCGACTCTGGTGCGCAGGGCACATGCACATCTGAAGTCAAATGACCATGTGCAATCATTTGAAAAAGAATGTGATGATTCAAACTGCAAAGCAAAGACACCCCCCTGAAGCATCTGCCTCTCCACCCTAACATTAACAGGACAGCTGGTGACTACCTCTGGCAGCTGAACACAGTTTGGGAAGGGAAGAGAAACAAAGCACTGAGTGTATCTAACCCAGGTGAGTGCTGAGCTCACAGCCGGAGGTTGGCGTGTGAGGAAACTTGCCTGAAAGGGCCTGGCTGTCTGAGCTGCCTGCCTCATTTCTATCCATCTGACACATTTAGAACACACCCATCACTGTGGTATCCAGGCACCATTCCCAGTCTAGTCTACAGCACTCGTTACGGTTGTATCTAAGTGCCAGGAATTCCGGCCCTAATTGTTCACTAAATGAAGCAACAGCTTTCCTGCCACCGAATGCCCATTCCCAGGGCCGGCTTTAGGCCTATTCCACCAATTCCCCCGAATCAGGCCCCGCGCCTAAGAGGGCCCCGCACCCAGTGAGAATCCCTTCCCTGGCTAGAGGCGCCTTTTTAATTTTTACTCACCTGGCGGCTCTTTGGGTCTTCAGCAGCACTTCAGCGGCGGGTCCTTCACTCTCTCCGGGTCTTCGACGGTCCTTCAGCGGCGGGTCCTTCGCTTACTCTGGGTCTTGGGCGATACTTCAGCAGCGGGTCCTTCAGTGCCGCTGAAGACCTGGAGCGAGTGAAGGACCCACCGCTGAAGCGCCGCCAAAGACTCAGAGCACCGCCCGGTGAGTACAACCCCACGTGTTTTTTAATATGTGTTGTTGTTTCTTTAAGTCATCCCTCCCAGGGCCCCGTCGAAACTGTTTGAATTGGGCCCCGCATTTCATAAAGCCGGCCCTACCCATAGGAACCCTAACTCTAGGCGTGGAGCCCTATCCATGGGATCCTTAACCCTAAATCCAAGTGCCCTACCCATAGGAACCCTAACCCAAGCTCTAAGTGCCCTAGCCAAAGGAACCCTAACCTGGCTCCAAGTGCCTTACGCATAGGAAGCCGAACTCTAACTCCAAGTGCTCTACCCTTAGGAACCCTAACCCTAGGGCGGGAAGCCCTACCCATAGGAACCCTAACCCTAGGGTAGGGCGCCCTACCCATACGAACCCTAACCCTAGCTCCAAGTGCCCTACCCATACGAATCCTAACCCTAGCCCGGGGTGCTGTACCCATAGAAACCCTAATCCTAGCTCCAAGTGCCTTACTTTTAGGAACCCTAACCCTAGGGCTGGAAGCCCTACCCAAAGGAACCCTAATCCTAGCTACACGTGCCCTACCCATAGGAACCCTAATCCTAGCTCCAACTGCCCTACCCTTAGGAACCCTAACCCTAGCTCCAACTGCCCTACCCTTAGGAACCCTAACCCTAGCTCCAAGTGCCCTACCCATAGGAACCCTAACCCTAGCTCCAAGTGCCCTACCCTTAGGAACCCTAACCCTAGCTCCAAGTGCCCTACCCATAGGAACCCTAACCCTAGCTCCAAGTGCCCTACCCTTAGGAACCCTAACCCTAGAGTGGGAAGCCCTACCTATAGGAACCCTAACCCTAGCTCCATGTGCCCTACCCTTAGGAACCCTAACCTTAGGGCGGGAAGCCCTACCTATAGGAACCCTAACCCTAACTCCAAGTGCCCTACCCATAGGAGCACTAACCCTAGCACCAAGTGCCCTATCCTTAGGAACCCTAACCCTAGGGCTGGATACCCTACCCATAGAAACCCTAATCCTAGCTCCAAGTGCCCTACCCTTAGGAACCCTAACCCTAGGGCAGGAAGCCCTACCTATAGAAACCCTAACCCTAGCTCCAAGTGCCCTACCCATAGGAACCCTAACCCTAACTCCAAGTGCCCTACCCATAGGAATGCTAACCCTAGCTCCAACTCCCCTAACCTTAGGAACCCTAATCCTGTCAGGACGCCCTACCCATAGGAACCCTAACCCTAGCTCTAAGTGCCCTATCGATAGGAACCCTAACACCAAGTGCCCTATCCTTAGGAACCCTAACCCTAGGGCGGGGCGCCTTACGCATAGGAACCCTAACCCTAGCTCCAAGTGCCCTACCCTTAGGAACCCTAACCCTAGGGCGGGGCGCCGTACCCATAGGAACTCTAACCCTAGCTCCAAATGCCCTACCCATAGGAACCCTAACCCTAGGGCGGGAAGCCCTACCTATAGGATCCCTAACCCTATCTCCAAGTGCCCTACCCTTAGGAACCCTAACCCTAGCTCCAAGTGCCCTACCCTTAGGCACCCTAACCCTGGCTCCAAGTGCCCTACCCTTAGGAACCCTAACCCTAGGGCGGGAAGCCCTACTTATAGGAACCCTAACCAGGGCCGGCTTTAGGCGTATTCCACCAATTCCCCCGAATCGAGCCCCGCGCCTAAGAGGGCCCCGCATCTAGTTAGAATCCCTTCCCTGGCTAGAGGCGCCTTTTTAATTTTTACTCACCCGGCAGCGCTCCGGGTCTTCGGCGGCACTTCGGCGGCGGGGATCTTCATTCGCTTCGGGTCTTCGGCAGCACTTCGGCGGTGGTTCCTTCAGTGCCGCCGAAGACCCAGAGTGAGTGAAGGACCCACCGCTGATGTGGCACCGAAGACTCAGAGCACCCCCCATTGAGTACAAACCCCACATGTTTTTTTACGTGTTTTTTTTTTTTAAAGTCATCCTTGCTGGGGCTCCATCAAAACTGTTCGAATTGGGCCCCACACTTCCTAAAGCCGGCCCTGCCCATTCCCACTGCCCACTGTATCATAGCTGTGGGCTAAAGTGGACACTTGGTGCTGCTCTCCTTCTCCTGCCTCTTTCGTCAATCGACTCCAGCTGCAGCAAAGTGACTCAGCCACTGTCATATGACCCACTTGATAAGGGAGCTGCTTCTCTACATCCAGGAAAAAGCAATATTTTCTGATGGCCAGTGAGGTGCTGTGCACAGGCTCTCATTCTGACAGGGGACAGGTTAGCCATATGAGGACTAGCTGGGACAGCTGAGATAGGTGAAGCTGCCTCTACACCTCTTAATACCCTGGACACCAACAAATGGCCAGGGACAGGGGAACAAACAGCTATTGCAACAAAGAATGGGAAATGATTAGCAAAGGTCATAGAAAATTTTATTGTGGACAGAGCTGATTATGGAGCTCCACACAACAAGACTCAGAATATTGCTGCATGAGGAGAGAACATAAAGGAATAAGTTGTGATTCAGTGGCTACTGTTTGAGAGAATTTTCCAGCCCTTTCCAAGCCAATGGGAGTAATCAGCCTTCTGATCATTTCAAGCACAGAGTTTGCACAAGGTGAATTTCACCTAGATGACAGATACAGACAATAACAGATGAGAGAAGTGGAAAGAACACTACAAGGGCATTACCTAGCAGTGATACACCAGTGGTATGATGGCTCTATCCCTGCTTTCAGGCTGAGTGCCCTACAGGTATTGCTCACACGCGAACACATGTGCTGCCCATCATGTTCAAAGACCCCATGTTACAATGGGCAGTATAAAAGAGGGAAACTGCATTCTGGACTGAGACCATAGGAATCACCTCTTGGAGATTTAAGCATATTAATTTCGGTGGCTAGCACATATGGGTCACTCAACCCTCTGAGGGGTCAAACCATCCCAATCCAGGTTTTTTGCAAGTTAAGCCAATGCACAGAGATGGTGAGAAAGCAATCCTC
Organism: Mauremys mutica; assembly: GCF_020497125.1. NCBI lineage: Eukaryota > Metazoa > Chordata > Testudines > Geoemydidae > Mauremys > Mauremys mutica. The sequence continues at coordinate 8,047,175 of NC_059085.1, forward strand.
AGATATCTGGGCTCAATGCACCTTTCTTTCACACATACTCCATCTAACAACATTAACGGAGAACAACTTTCCAGAAGGCCAGGATGTTGGTGGAATCAGCACAAGTTTCAGTTGGAGAGGTAGTGTCCCTCTCCCTAGGGGAAGCAGATTTCCATAGTACCCCATAGTAATGTGCCAAGGTAAGCAGAATTCTCTGACCTGTCACCATGGTAGCTCTTGCCCCTGGTGGGGCAGCAGTAAATGTCTCATTGCAGTCTGGTGGTGACCACAGTTTGAGTGTGGGCTCTCCAGTACATTGGGGAACACCTGAAGTCCCCATATTACAGTCTATGCCCCAAGGACACCCACTGCTTCCCCAGGGTAATGGGAAGGAAGCTGAGTTGCTAACATCTCACCCTGCTCTGATGCACATGCTGCTGATCTTGAAGCAGGCAGCAGTCAGGAAGGTGGCATAACAGGTCTCCTTCTGCTCTGCAGCTTGGTCTGCTGGAAAGAAGAATCTTTCCATCAAAGAATCTGAACTCAGTTGACTCCATGGAATAAGATGAGTCACTGGAATCAACATCTTTGGACACCAACATATTTGTAGAGTGAGCAACCGCCTTTCCCTTCCCTTGAAAGCAAAATCCTGGAAAGTAAGCTTTGGAAGGCGGATACCTAAGCTGCTCTTGTGTTTGTCCTCATGTCCCACAAGTGTGGGTCCTGCTCATCCACATGCTGTTTGCTAGTGCACTTCCTGTGATGGGGCTTGGATACTATCTCACCAGGTCGGACTGGAGGCTCACCACTGCTCTCGCTCACAAACACAGCAGGTATCTTAGAGAGCAGTTCCAGCTCTTGTTCCCCATCACTGGCTCTCGGGCAGCTTTTCCTTTTTACCAGGTGCCCAGGATATAGATTCTTCTCCCCATCACCTCTGGCATGGGCTGTGGACAAGGAATGATGGTGAAAGTTGTTAAGGCTTTTGTTGGAAGCCCCCATAGGGGCAGTGCTCCCCAGGCGGGTCTGAGCCACAGGGATCTCATCCATGGACTCTGCAGACTCTGAGTGGTATTCAACAGGAGGTCCAGCTGCCTGGACCTGGCCAATGCTGCTTGCAGACATGGCAGCTCTGTGAGGGAAAGCTGGCATAGGGAGATGAAGGCTGTGGGAGGATGATGAGATGGCAGCAGTGGCTGAAAATTCTGAAGGTGGAAAGAAAGGAAAATGGAAGCATCAAAGGAGACTGTGGTTTCCCTCATCCCCAGACACATGTCCCCAGTCCCAGGGGCAATTAAGATAAAAAAGGGCCTGATCCACCAAAAGTAAAGGAGCCCATACATGCTCAAGCAAAACCAGATGTAAAAAGGCCCACAAGTCAATTCTCAATAATGGAAGAATACATGCACAAAACATTTTACAGTATTTCCAACACCACATGACCAATTCATTTCCCCTTCTAAGGCAGGCTATGTTCTCCCCAATGCTCGGTTCATATACCCCCTTTATCTTCCTTTCCACATACAGGTCCCACAAGCCCTACAGTTACATTCCCTCATGTATCCTGACATGAAATCACACGTGCAATCCATGGCACCTAATGATAAAGTGAAGTCAAAGTCCCAAATTTCATGAGTGCATTTCAAAGGACTTGCCCTCACCTTCTAGTGAAGCCTCATTTTCCTGGTGGGCCAAACCCTGCCCCACTGAGCTCTGTAGTGCAGAGCTGGTTGGAACCCACTGTGGTACTGCAACTCTGCTTGACTCCATAGCTGTTAAGTGCCGTCAGAGTCCTGAAAAGGCAATGGCAGCTAAATCCTGCCTGGTTTTCTGCTCCTTCAGAAAAACCATTCCCCCAAGCAAGAAGAGCCTTAGAAGCTGAATAGATTCTACCCCCCAGGTTTGAGAGGAGGATGGGTAGTGTCTGAAACAGCAGCAGCTCCTCAGCTTAACTTCAGAAGTTCACCCATCTGTCAAGTGACAGAGTGGGGATCCCATGTGTCACTGCTATTATTAGGAGTCTCCCCCTGGCTCTACAAACAGTGAAGTCATCCTTCCTGCTGCTGGACGCCCAATGTCCACATTGCTCCAGCCAGCCCTCCATCCCAGGCTGGAGAGTAAAGCTCAATGGACACTCCCACCCTCATATTAGAGAAGGTCCGGGGGCATGGGATAGTGAATTCTCTGGTCCTCACTGCTGCTCTCAGGCTGGAAGTACCTTCTCCTCATTCTCGCCTTTTAAGGGCAGCCATGTGGGAAGGGGCACAGGCAACGCTGCTCCAAGATGTGATCACTATAACTGTCGTTAGTGTGAAAAGTGTTTGGTCCTTTCCAAAGTTCATCACACACTCTGCTTTGGCTCTTCACTGCATCTCCTTCTTCCCTTGCTCCTTTCTTTGTCATGTGGTCTCCTCCCGTCCCCTGCATGTGCTTCCCTGCCACACAGTCCTTTGCTTCCCCTACTTGCACATACTACTTGGCCACCTCATTCCCTTCCCCCTAAACATCCCTTTCTCATTGGCAGCTCCAGTCCCTTCCTCTTTTGAAGCTGTAGTTCCTAAAAGTTGGGCTGGCTCTTCCTAGTTGTTCCCAGCTCCTCCAGCCTTGTTTCCACTGACGAGCCTTGATATCTGAGGAAGGAGCTACAAGCAAGGGCGAAGTGGCATCACGTGACAAGCCAGCTCTCCCGAGAGCTCAGTGTGGAACCAGTTTACCCCCCAGGGATTTGCAGTCTTCACTTTGGCTTTCCTCTCTCTTCTGTTTTTCTAACGTTTCCCTGCTAATTCCCTTACATTTCTCCTAATTGTGGGGCTCCCCGTGGCTCACTTACCTGGTTAGGGTGCTGGGAGAGGAGCTCTCTATGGCACATTCGCCAGCCTGACTGTCATGTAAACACAGCTGGAACAGAGGGGCTTACTGAAGCACACTCACCTGGCTGGGTAGCTGGGAGAGGGCGCCTGGGCTGACTGCTTGTCCTGGACCTTTCATTCATGACTGAGGATGGAACCTTACGCACCTTTTTCTTCTTCCGCTTCTGCTGCTGCTATGAAAACAAGAAGCTCAGATGAAGGAAGATCCACTCATTAGTTCAAAGATGCTGCACTGGCAGCTTTTATAACTCCTGTCTCTGTTTAACTTCCTTCATTTTTTAAATCAGTTTTATAAATGATTTCATTTTAGAGTTTGGGAGGAAAGGAATTGAGGGGGTGGGGGGAGCGATGCAAGGAGCCCCTACTGAGTACACTCAGTTTGGCCGACACAAGCTACGAATTGTGCAACCGCCTAGTAAGGCCTTCTGTTAAAAGCAATGAGAAACAATTGGGCATAAGCCCTGAGAAAGAAGAGAGCATCACACTACATAGCAACTTGCCACCAGATCAGGAATGAAGAGCAGTGGCACGGGTGACTGAATTCTAAGCGAACTGGGAAGCCCCAAACACACAGTCTTTCTCTGGGCAGAGGCTCCAAGGGAAGCCACGGTTCCTGCCTTTTTCACTCTGGAAATAAAGCATTCTGTATTGTGAGATGGTGAGAGAGTGCACATGCGGCATGCACTGCCGCCGGGGTACGTCTGTGAGGTCACAGTGCGGTGTACGTGTTGGGTTACTGTGGGCAGGGTATGTTCTTTGTGAAAGAAAAGAAGATATGCATATGTGGGTGTTCGCATGCATGAAGTGAGGGGATAGGAGAGCCTATCCATGTGTGTGAAGTGAGGGGATAGGACTATTTGTCTCTGTGGGCTGATCTACACTAGAAAGTTAGGTCAATCTAGCTATGTTGCTCTGGGGGTGAGAACGCTCTGTTTCTGTAGTAAGTGTCTACACTACAGCTACAGTGGGGCAGACATACCCTGTGTGTGAGCACAAGATGAGAAGCCAGGAGGAGACATGTGTCTGAATGAAGTGACAGTAGGGTGCACTGTATGTGTCTGTGCCTGTGCCTGTGAGAGACATGACAACACTGTACAAGCACAGCAGCTCACAGGCTATAGCAGGTCTCCCACTTACCTGGGGGTGGACTATGGACTGAAGAGCTGGGAGCTCAGGAGAGGAGTTGAGCTCAGGGTCTGCTCCATCGTTGTGGACACAGAACTTTGAAAGGCTAAAACACATGAAGAATACACAAGATATTGCAGCTTTCTTAAGGAACAGTTAACTCTTTGATGCCCAAGTGCCTCGAAACAGCTGGGCTGGGGTCCTTCCTTGCAGGGTGTTCCAAGAGAGTGCTGTGGGGCAACTGCTCCTCCCCTCCCCAAGGGCACTGTTCTGTGGAACTCCCCAGGGTTCCATCTTGTTTCCCCTCCTGTTCAACATGCACACGGGATTGATAACTAGGAGGGTATCGAAAAGGGCAACAAAACGATGAGGGGTATGGAACGGTTTCCATATGAGGAGAGATTAATAAGATTGGGACTTTTCAGCTTGGAAATGAGAAGACTAAGGGGGGATATGATAGAGGTCTATAAAATCATGACTGGTGCGGAGAAAGTAAATAAGGAAGTGTTATTTACTCCTTCTCATAACACAAAAACTAGGGGTCGCCCAATTAAATTAATAGGCAGCAGGTTTAAAACAAACAAAAGAAAGTATTTCTTCACACAACCTGTGGAACTCTTTGCCAGAAGATGTTATGAAGGCCAAGACTATACCAGGGTTCAAAAAGGAACTAGATAAATTCATGAAGGATAGGTCCATCAATGGCTATTAGCCAGGATGCGGTCCCTAGCCTCTGTTTGCCAGAAGCTGGGAATGGGAGACTTGGGATGGATCATTTGATGACTACCTGTTCTGTTCATTCCCTCTGAAGCACTTGGCATTGGCCACTCTTGGAAAACAGGATACCAGGCTAGAGGGACCTTTGGTCTGATTCAGTATGGCCGTTCTTATGCATCCTCCCCCGAGGCCCTGCCCGCCCTCAGCTCACTCCTCTCTGCCCCCTCCCCCGAGATCCCCACCTCTCCAAGGCCTTCCCACCTGCCACTCCCTCCTCTCTGCCCCCTTCCCGGAACAGAGGGGGCCACCAGGAGGCCATAGGGCTGTGGCCCCATCACTTTTTCCTGCCTTAGGCAAGCGATGGGAGGGCACCACGGCCGAATATCTGGACAAGTAATGCTCTTGTGTGAGACCACAGGTCCTCGCAGCATGTCAACGTTGTGTTTAAAAGTAAGGTGAACAGAAGAATCTGGCTGGTGAAGCCTGTCTGCTACCATCCAACTCCAAGGAAGTAATGCAGATCTCCACAGCAAATGGTGGAGCAGCTCCATTTGAAGTTAAAGATGATCTCAGTACTGGCTATGCAGGTCCCTACGTTGGCGGTACCGATGTCTGCATTGATGGCAATCCTGATGAAACTGTTGAGGTAGCTGACTAGGGTGAAATGCTGATTGTACTGTCATTTGTACCAACAGCACCATTAATAATGTCCTGCCAGAGGTCAGTACTGGAAGATGTAATAGAGGTAAATGCAGAATCAATAGACATAACAAGTCTTTTGCAGCCAAAAAAGCTGTTGGCATCCAGGGGACCAAAATAAGAGGCATAGCCTCAGTAGGTAGGGCAGGCAGTACTGGTCCCAGTGGTATGGGTATAAAAGTAGCTGAACGGACTTGCGTAGAGAGAGTACATGAAGGTGGTACCAGAGTTGGAATGACCTTGAATGCTGAAGGCACCTGTCTTGATGGCCCTGTGCTAGAGGTGACGGTGTGTTGCCTCTGCCGGTTGGTACCAGAGAGGACTGTTACTTGTGTTCTGACTTCAGCCCAGTACCAGAGGACTTGTGTCTTTTACTTGACTCATCACTCCTGGGAGACTTTTTCAATCTGGCCTCAGCCTCCAACAGAAAACTGGACTTCTTTGGCTTTGATGAAGCCACAGAGGCAGAAGAAGAACTCCTCTTTTCCCCAGGTTTCACCTTAGGCACCAGGCAGCTGGAAGAGCACTTTGGTAGATGAGCTTTCAGCCTTCTCATGAGCAGGGCCATTAGGGTCTGCAGAGGGATGTGTTGTCTTCCTGAAAATCTCCACTTGTCCCTCACATGTCCTCTCCCAAACAAAAGAGACTGTTAATCATTTCCTGGCATTACGGCCTTGCAAGCTGAACACAGCTTAAATCCCGGAGATCTCTGCATTGTGACTGAAACACCAGCAAAACTAAATTATCTATAATCTACCACAAAACTAACCTCAGGGCTCGTCTACACTGGTGCCAGACCAAGCTATGGGGGTGTGAACTGCAGAGTGCTCTGTGTTCCGCTCTAACTGTCCCATGTAGACTTTCCTGGTGCTGGTGCGAAATGAAAGGCCTAGTCATGGGTGAAAGTAGAAATAGGGACTTACCGGTTCGGGGCTGGGTTGGGACCAGCTCTGGCCCTGGAAGGGGTGGGGCCTCAGGTGGAAGGGGTGGGGATGGGGGGAGTCAGAGCCAGCCCCGGCCCGCCCTGTAGCGGTAAGTGCCCTTCCCCATCGGGGGCTCCGGCAGCAGTTTAAAGGGTCCAGGGGTCAGCCACCGCTTCCACCCCGGGCCCTTTAAAACGCTGCTGGAGCCCCTGGCTGCTGCTGCTACCCCAGGGCTCCGGGGGCTGTTTAAAGGGCCCAGGACTCTTCTGCTTCTACCGCCCTGGCCCTTTAAATAGCCCCCGGAGCCCTGGGGTTGCGGTGGTGGGGCTCCAGCAGCTATTTAAAGGGCCCAGGGCAGTAGAGGCAGCGGGAGCCCCGGCCCTTTAAATACCTCCCGAAGCCCTGCCACTGCTACCCCAGGGCTCCAGCAGCGGGGCTCTGGTGGCAATTTAAAGGGCCTGGGACTCCAGCTGCTGCTGAGAGCCTCAGGCCCTTTAAATTGCTGCCTGGAGAAGCTGGGCTGCCCCGGTACAGCACACCGGCTCTTGATGGTACGCCGTACCGGGGTGTACCGGCTTACTTTCACCTCTGGGCCTAGTGTGCGTTAACCAGGGCCGGCTCTAGACCCCAGCGCGGCAAGCACGCGCGTGGGGCGGCATTTGCCGGCAGGCTGGGTCGGTGGACCTGCCGCAGTCATGCCTGCGGGAGGTCCACCGGAGCCCCGGGACGACCGGACCTGCCGCAGGCATGACTGCGGACGGTTCGCTGGTCCCGCGGCTCGGCTGGACCTCCCGCAGGCATGACCGCTGCTCCCGGGGCTCCGGGGCGTCTCCCGCGCATGACTGCTTGGGGCGGCCGAATATGTAGAGCCGCCCCTGGCGTTAACACAGTCCTCACGGAAACAGGATCCCAAAACAAAATAAACAGTAACACTGGGAGACCAGGTGAAAGTCCAATCTCAAAACAATGATTTTTTTAAGTATTTATTTTAGTTAAATCACGATCTATAATTGAGTTCCTCAGGGGTCATGAATGAGCGGCATCATGGAAGAGAGGAAATTGAATAAAGAGGGGGTAGTAAGAAAGAGGAGTTTGAAGAGTAAGGAGCAGCACAGAAGCTGTAAAGAGAAGGGAGAGATGGTAGCTGGGAAGGCGGCTTGTGTGGAGGGAAGGGAGTAGGAGAGTGAGAAAAAAGTCATTTTAAAAGATACTCTGTATGTTGAACAGGAGTTACTTTGAGTACGTTCTATGGCCTTATGTGAAGGGGTCTTTAAATCCCATACTGAGCACAGACAGAAGAGGGAGGAGAGCCTCTCCGGTTTACAGACAAGCAGCTTGACCACCTCTCCATGCAGAGGCCAGAGCTGCCAATCATGGAGGCAGGCACTGAGAGCTGCAGCCAACAGAGGAAACAAGGCCTGCTATAAGCAGGAGAGTCCGGAGAAGGAAAGGGAGGCTGAAAGGCCTGGGACAGCAAAGGGGTGACACCTTTGCACCAGGCTGCCCGCATGAACAGAGATGAGAGCCCGAAGCAGACTGCTAGACTTAGAGCTGAGGGTCCAAGAACTGCCCTGACTGAGGTCAGACTAAGGAGGGATAGTCAGGAGCAGCAGAGCCCCCTCAAAAGACCACATCAGGAGCTGGTGCTGTCTGTGTTATGCAGGTCAGACTAGATGACGACAGTGGTCCCTGCTGGCCTTGGAGTCTATGAATCTAGGCAGAACTTTGAAGGATCAGAAGTTTGAATATAATGTGAACAGTGAGAAGGTGGGAGTGAAGGGAGTGGAATAGTGGAGTGACATGATCTGAGTGTCATGCAAGGAAGATCCATTTGGGATGGACTGGACAGGGGCAAAGTGACAGGCAGGGAGACCAGAGAAAAGAAGGTTGCAATAGTCAAGGTGAGAATTAACCAATTTAGCAGTTGGTCTAAAAAAGAGAGGATGGACTTTTGGGTATGGTAAAGGAATAACCCTGTATGCTTTGGTGTGTGGATCCTTTCTGATACCCAGGGACTAGTGGTGTGCGTATGTGGGAAGGAGAGAGGAAAGAGTGTGAGGTATTTAAAGAGTCTCACACTTCACAGTCGTGATGGCCTGGGAGTTTTGTGTCCAGCGTGAGGGAGGAAGAAAACAAGGGGCCGGATTTTGAACACATCCCAACCAGGACCCCAACGGTGTGTTCCGAGTACTGAACTTCATAGTAGCATGTGCCATGGAATGTGACAGGGCTGTACGTGAAGTCAAACTTAGTAATTTTCCCCTTATCAATGTGGTGAGAGCAGGGGATCTCAAAGTGAAGTCAAACTGGGCAGAAGAACCACTTCTACAGGAAGTTATTTATGTTGTAAGTCACAGGGTTCCCAATCAGAGAGAAGGGGAGTCCTGGAAGTGCAAGGAAAGTGGGAACTCTCTCTCATATCCCTACTGCAGCCCTAAGGGAGCAGATGCCAGAGGCATGTGGCCTGGTGCATATCCCTCTCACAGAGGAACAGTTGGTTCATGCTGGTGTTTCAGAGGAGGGTTATAGAATCATAGAATATCAGGGTTGGAAGGGACCTCAGGAGGTCATCTGGTCCAACCCCCTGCTCAGAGCAGGACCAATTCCCAACTAAATCATCCCAGCCAGGGCTTTGTCAAGCCTGACCTTAAAAACCTCTAAGGAAGGAGATTCCACCACCCCCCTAGGTAACCCATTCCAGTGCTTCATCACTCTCTGAGTGAAAAAGTTTTTCCTAATACTCAATCTAAACCTCCCCCACTGCAACATGAGACCATTACTCCTTGTTCTGTCACCAGGTACCACTGAGAACAGTCTAGATCCATCCTCTTTGGAACCCCCTTTCAGGTAGTTGAAAGCAGCTATCAAATCCCCCCTCATTCGTCTCTTCTGCAGACTAAACAATCCCAGTTCCCTCAGCCTCTCCTCATAAGTCATGTGATCCAGCCCCCTAATCATTTTTGTTGCCCTCCGCTGGACTCTTTCCAAGTTTTCCATATCCTTCTTGTAGTGTGTGGCCCAAAACTGGACACAGTACTCCAGATGAGGCCTCACCAATGTCGAATAGAGGGGAATGATCACATCCCTCGATCTGCTGGCAATGCCCCTACTTATACAGCCCAAAATGCCATTAGCCTTCTTGGCAACAAGGGCACACTGTTGACTCATATCCAGCTTCTCGTCCACTGTAACCCCTAGGTCCTTTTCTGCAGAACTGCTTCCTAGCCATTCGGTCCCTAGTTCGTAACAGTGAATGGGATTCTTCCGTCCTAAATGCAGGATTCTGCACTTGTCCTTGTTGAACCTCATCAGGTTTCTTTTGGCCCAGTCCTCTAATTTGTCTAGGTCCCTCTGTATCCTATCCCTACCCTCCAGCGTATCAACCACTCCTCCAAGTTTAGTGTCATCTGCAAACTTGCTGAGAGTGCAGTCCACACCATCCTCCAGATCATTAATGAAGATACTGAACAAAACCGGCCCCAGGACCAACCCTTGGGGCACTCCACTTTATATACCTGGAATGGAGTGTATCCAGTTGTCCAATTCTGGCTTTTCCTACTGTCCTAACTGCATAAAAGTACTGGCATACATTCCTCTCTGTCCTTTTTCTCCTCTCCATCCCTTCCCTGGATGGCCTGGCCTGATGTTGTAGTCCTGGGTGCAGAGAGAGGTTGAAGGGGGAGCATAACGAAGCAGGTTTCCTAGACACACATACCTCCTGCCACTTACATTAACAACATGCTCTCACTGCTCCCTCACCCACACAAACCCCTTCCCTAGGTAAACACATTCAGGCTTGAATTAAAATCTGTTTTATTAAACATTTATTGATCCTGAGATACCTGCAGGAGCTGTGGAGGAACTTGTTAGGCACACAGAATCAAAAGCACCTCAGATATAGAAATCAGGGTTCAGCCCCACCATGTAGAATAAGAGTACCTAGCACTCTTCTGCCTTCAAAGCACTATACAACCACTAACTCGTTAATCATCATGGCACCCCTGTGAGCTAGGTGACTATTATCCCCAATTTACAGGTAGGGAGACTGATGTACAAAGGTTAAGTCACTTGTCCAAGGCCACAGTGAATCAGCATCAGAGCCAAGATTAGAATGCAGGAGATCCTGGCTCTCAGGCCCAAGCTCAGGCTACTAGGTCATGCCTGTCTCTTCCGGAGGTAGATGTTGGATGGCATTGCCATCATTCAGAGAGAACAGTTGGAAGGCATGGAGGGAGGTGCAACCTCTTCACGGTGCATGATGGAAGGATAAAATCCCCTGCAGTTTCACTGAAAGGTACTTGGATAAGAAGAAGTCATCTCTGCCAGTTGACCCCTAGGGCAGGAGTAAAGAGTATTTTCCTCATGCGTTTATATTAACCAGCCAGGCAGTAAAGTTCACTGCTTCTTACCCAGGGTAGTTTTCTGTCAACATGCTGTACTGCAGGGGTTTCATGAAATGGTGCCCAAGGACAGGTAAAAATCTAATGCAAGTAGGGTGGCAAACTCTCAGAACAGCAGAGCCCTTTTCATGGTAAGGCAGTCTCAGATACCCAGTTGCTTCCTGCTTCTATCTGAAAGCTCTTCGATCCCAGTCACGTTCTCAGACACGCCTGTGGAGCTCCCATGTACTCCAAAGGCAAGCGCACACCCCTAGTGGAGGACAAAGCTTAGTGTTCTGGTTTTCAGTCATAGTGCACAGAATTTTTCAAGACCACAAGCAGAATTTTCAACAGCAAAGATCCCATAAGAAATTTTAATGTAAGACAGTCCTGCTAGAGCAAGGGTGGGCAAACTTTTTGGGCCGAGGGCCACATCTGGGTGGGGAAATTGTATGCAGGGCTGGGGCAGGCGGCTGGGGTGCGGGAGGAAGTGTGTGGTGTGGGAGGGGGTGCGCAGGAAGGGGCTCAGGGCAAGGGATTGGGGCAGATGAGGGATGCAGGGTGTGGCAGAGGACTCAGGGCAGGGGGTTGGGGTGCAGGAGGGGTGCAGGGTGTGGTAGGGGGCTCAGGGCAGGGGGTTGGGGTGCAGGAGGGATGCGGGGTGCAGCAGGGAAGCTCAGGGCAGGGAATTGGGGTGCACAGAGGTGTGGGGTGTGGCAGAGGGCTCAGGGCAAGGAATTGGGGTGTACAGAGATGTGGGGTGCAGCAGGGGCCTCAGGGCAGGGAGTTGGTGCAGGAGGGGTGCGAGGTGCAGGCAGGGGGCTTAGGGCAGGGAGTTGGGGGGCAGGGTGCAGGAAGGGTTTGGGCTCCGGCCTGGCGCCGCTTACCTAAAGTGGCTCTGGGGTGGCAGTGGCGCGCACCGGGGCCAGGGCAGGCTCCCTGCATGCCTGCCCTGTCCCCGGCCCCACGCCGCTCCAGGAAGCGCTGCAGCCCCTGAGGGAGGGGGGACAGAGGGCTCCGCATGTGCTGTCCTTGCTTCGCCTCCAGGTACCTCCCCCAAAGCTCCCATTGGCCGCGGTTTCCTGTTCCCAGTCAATGGGAGCTGCAGGGGCCGGTGCCTGGAGGCAACGCACGGAGCCCTCTGCCCCCCACCCGGGGGCCACAGGGACGTGGTGCTGGCTGCTTCTGAGAGCGGCGCGGGGCCCACAGTGCAACAGGGGGCAATCCTGTCGGCCGGATCCAAAGCCCTGAGGGGCTGGATCCGGATCGCAGGCTGTAGTTTTCCCACCCCTGCACTAGAGAGTTCTAGAAAAGATGTTTTCCTGGTAGGTTAAAGAACCTCTGGAGGTGTTTACACACTCTTAGGCACCAAGGTTAAAGCATGGCATGCTCGAACACACAAATGCATTGCCTCAGTCTCCTTAGCACTTTTACCCCCACTGGGGTCACAGGGGGTGACTTTGGTGTCAATTTCATACACAGCACACACCATGCCAGGAAACCTAGGCTAGCGTTAGTTGTACTCACTCTCTGCCTGATGTTACTGTTGACGAGTCTTCCACCTGTATTTCAGGGTTGGTGTAGCCAAGGTTTCCTGCATAAAAATCCACTTCCTGAAAAGAACAAGAATAAACATTAATAAAACTATATGGGCACCTGAATGAAGGACACACATCAGCAGGGTTAAGCAGCGAGTTTTTCCCCTTAATCACAAATCGGAAGGAAGGCTTTCTGCTCAGCCAGCCAGCAAATGAGACATATCAGTGGGGTCTATTGTTTAATGAGACCCCACTGTATGAAATACTGACCGGATCAAACAACTGAGACTAGATCTGCAGTCCAATCAGAATGGAGAAATGAACATCAACCTCAGTTTCTTTGGACCTTAAAAAAAGTCCCTCAGAAAAATTTTCACCAGACCCAAACAGCTGGATTAAAGAAAAAGTTATTAGAATATTAAATGCAAAAATTCCTGTTAATTCAACATTGAGGTTTCAAAGGGAAGTGTGCAAAGGCCAGGAACCACAAGAGTGAAGGTTAACGCTACTCCTTTGGATAAATGTTTGTGTAGACGTACATATATCAAAGATAACATACAATCTGGAATTTACATATTACATTATAATGTCAATATACAAGAGGGCTGAGTTAATAAATCTTTTAAATCCCAATAACTGGATTAAGGGGATGGCCCCCCAACATACCCACCACACCAATAAAGAAAGAAATAAACCTGACCATGCAATGGAGATGGCCAGAATACAAAAGCATTGATAGGCAGCCATCAGAGAAGACAGACTTGGTTCAGGAGAGCCAGGGCTGAGACACCTCTGTTCAGTTCACTTTTTCCAACTCATTTGAAACCTGAACAACCACCAAGCCAGTCTTCTCCAAAACTGATTTAGCTTGTAGGTTTCATGGAGACTTTACAGACAAGCTTAATGAAAATCACTACAGTCGATTTAAAGTTATGACGGCAAGACTGTTAAAAGTGATAGCGACTTCAGGTGCTCACTGTGACATACCAAGATGCAATTCAGACCAATCAAGGGCTATGTCACCGCCGCCCTGCAACCTTGGGTGCTTTACAATGCCTTGCTGCAGTAGGTCCAACTGGGGCCACTTACAAACAGCCTTCCAGCATACAAGTCACACCCTGAGCGTCTGTGTGAAACTGCAACTTGCCAGCCACACTACACTCTGGCTCTCTCCAGCCTTAGTTACTTCTCCAGGGCAACCCCAACACGCTGCCAGACCTGGATTATCCCCCAGAAATGAATGTCTTGCACTGCCAAGCCCTCTCCACACAGTCCAAATATATTAAGTCTATTATTTCTTTACACAAATCATATACACCAGCTTATTACTTTTAACTAGAGATACCCAGACACTTTAATTTAAATACACTGGATTAGGTAAAACAATAAAGAAAGTTTATTAACTATAAAAGGGAGAGATTCTAAGTGAGTACAAGCAATGAGGCATAAGAGTCAGAAATGGTTACATGAAAAATAAAAGATAAAACGCTTTCTACTGCTTAACTTAACAAACTACATTAGATTTACAGCAAAGTTCCTCACCACATGCTTCCAATAGCCATACTGACCAAACCTCTAAGTAAGATCCCTCCCCCAAAGTTCAACGGCTGCTTCTTTTATCTTCTCAGGTGCAAAGAGTAAAACGGATAGGGAGGGAGAGGAGAAGTGTCATGGGCTGTTTGCCTCTCCTTTTATAAGTGTCAGTCCCCCTCTTGAAAAGCATTTTCAAAGAGTCCGTGTGGAAGGATGTTCCCTGCTGAGTTTTTTCACCAGCGTATGCTCACATGAGGGTTTCCTTTTGTTTCCTCCATTCCCCTTTCTACTTGATGATTCTGTTTACTGCTTAAATGCAAATTAAAGCAAGCCCACATTCCCTTGTTTAGGATAGACCTGTTTGCCAAGTTCTGCCTGGGCAGGGATGTGGGGTTTGGAACATGTGCTAATAACATCAGACAGGGGGAATCTTATAACTTCACATACAGTGTTGCTACATATATTTCACCATGACAATACTGACCAGCAAGTTATGGGTTTTTAAATGATACCTCACAAGGCATAAAGGTATAAAGATTATTACAATAGTGTTTAAGGTGTGAATACAGGGGTGCATTCTGTCACACCCACTTTGGGAAATCTTGAAGGGGCTTGGCTCTTCAGAAAATTCTGAGCACCCAGCCTCTGAAAATCAGTCTCAAGTCAGGCACCCAAAACTGTAGGCACCAAAAATCTTGGTCTGAATGTTTGAAGTCCTGGTACCATCTTACCTCATGATTAAAGGAAAGCAAAATGGAATACTTCAGAGCTGCCAAATTTTCAAAAATGCTCATCTTAAATTTTAAAATGTTCATAACTTTAGAACTACTGAATCCTTTTTTTAAATATCAAGACAAGTTTGAAAATAATTGGTTTAGTAGATTTAAAGATATGAACTTCCTCAAGTCAACAAACCACTCTGGGAGTGGGCAATTACCTAGCTGTTCACATTATATGAGGAGGGTATATATGTCAACTGAGGCAACAGGGAGGCCACAGTAAGAGACAATCTCACACCAAGGCAGACATGTGGCAGGAGAGATTTAGATCCTTTCAGAGAAAACCACCTTGTGGCTGAAAAGAGCTGCTCTTGGAGAGATCCAAGCAAGACTGTGACTATTACAGGGCACAGCTATTAGGAGTGATTAGGGCTTAGTAAGAAGGGGTTTCTCAGTGCTGAGTTCAACCCTACAATCTGCTATCCAAACAGTTATTGCTCAGTAACAAAGTGTGACATCTTCTCCCTTAACAGAGTTGGGTGACAAGGCTCCCTTAACAGAGTTGTGTTAGTGACAAGGCTCTCTCAGTTTTCCTCTCATGTTGATCTGTATAATCTTTCATCACTAGACAAAGTATTCTGTTGTCCTACAGACAAAGAAGCTACCCATTAAGACAAGAGGAACATTGATCATCTGTTGCATCACACATTCTTGAAAAACATTCTCTGCTATGTCCACAGAATGCAAACACGTGAGTGAACAGTAACGCAGGCCTGGCAACACCAGTAAGGTTAACAAAGGACAAATCTCAGGAATTTTCTGAGCAACACTCTCCTGGAGGAAAAAAAGCTTTCTAAAATCCACTTCATTCATTTTAGTCTTGTAAGTCACATATAACCATAATGGTCACATGACACCCGAACAGAGTAAGGCAGGGGCGGCCAACCTGTGGCTCTTCAGAAGTTAATATGCGGCTCCTTGTATAGGCATCGATTCTGAGGCTGGAGCTACAGGCGCCAACTTTCCAACATGCCAGGGGGTTCTCATTGCTCAACCCATGGCTCTGCCACAGGCCCATCCCCCACTCCACCCCTTCCCGCCCCCTCCCCTGAGCCTGCAGTGCCCTCGCTCCTCCTTCACGCCACAAAACAGCTGATCGGGAGGTGCAGGGAGGGAGGGGGAGGCACTGATCAGTGGGGCTGCCAGTGGGTGGGAGGAGCTAGGAGCGGGGTGGGGGAGCTGATGAGGGACTGCTGACGTATTACTGTGGCTCTTTGGCAATGTATACTGTTAAATTCTGGCTCCTTCTCAGGCTCAGGGTGGCCACCCCTGGAGTAAGGCATAAGAGCTGACCAGCAAAAACAAATGGAGGCAGACCTGACGGCTAGTAAATGTGATGAACTCTCACAAGAGGAATACTGCACAACACAGCCATAATCCCCTCTTTGGCTCAGAGCATCACGTAATAGGACACAGTTCTTTAGTCTCCTCCATCTAGGAGGGCAGAAGAATCTATGCCTTAGATTATCCAAAACCGCCTCCCAGCAACATAGTGGTCAGAAAACTTAGCCTCCATCTCTGCAGCAACATAAAATAAATATTACCACCATGACTGCGTAGTGCTTCAAATTAATCAGATATCCCGAACCTACCATACATGAATAATGCCAGGGTACTCTTCACAGCTTCCACAGCCTTCGCTGCACATTTCAAGGTCAAGGCCATACCTACACTACAAACTTTTGTCATCGCAAGTTACACTGGCATAAAGCCACTGCACATAGTATAATTGCTTGTGTGCATACATACTTGACTCCTTGCACTGGTGCTGTGCATACTCACCAGGAGTGCTTGTGTCAATGCAGTGCGGTGCACCATGGGTAGCAACCCACCACCATCCAGGAAAGTTTTGGCAATGCATTGTGGGCCCAAAATGGGGTGACAGAGAGCAAGGGATCAACTTACCAGCATGCAACTGTCTCCATTCCATAGTCAGCTATATCCCATAATTTAATTTTCACACCAGTTTTCAAAATTCCATGAACCCATGCAGCCTTCCTTGCTACCCACCACCTCTGACAGAAGCACGAGGCATGTACAGCTCTGCACTACTGTCATGAGCATTGCAAGCACAGGACACACAATCCTCTGGAATTTGCAGAACCACAAGAATAACCAAATCAGCGGGGGAACATGACGATTCCTTGGAGGACAGACTGCTGTGTGACATAGCGAGACTCAATTAAAGGTTGATGGTGGCACTCATGGAGCAGCTGCAGATGGCGGAGCACTGCTTCTGGGCCCAAGAAATGAGCACAGACTGTTGGGGTTGCACTGTAATGCAGGCTTGGGATCATGAGCAGAACTTTTGGATGTGCAAGGCCACATTCCTGGATCCGTGCACCAAGCTCTCCCCAGCCCTCCAGCACAGAGACAGCAGAATTTCAGAGCTGCCCTGACAGTAGAGAAGCAAGTGGTGATTGAACTGTGGAAACTTGCAACATCAGATTGCTACCAGTCAGTGGGAAATCATTCTGGAATTGGAAAATCCACTGCAGAGACCGGCATCATGCAAGTGTGCGGTGTCATTAATTGCCTCCTGCTATGCAGGACTGGGACTCTCAGCAACATGCAGGACATAGTGGATGGACTTGCAGCAATGGGGTCTCTGAGCTATGGTGGAGCAATAGATTCCAAGCATATCCCTATTTTGGCATCAGAACACCTTGCCACAGAGTACATCAACAGAAAGGGCTACTTTTTTATGGTTGTGCAACCACTGGTGGATCACCAGGGATGCTTCACCGATATCAGTGTGGGCTGGTCAGGGAAGATGCACGACGCTAGCATCTTTAAAAACACAGGGCTGTTCATAAAGCTGCAAGCAGGGACTTTCTTTCCCAATCAGCAGATTGCCACTGGCAACGTTGAAATGCCAATAGTGATCCTTGGTGACCAAGTTTACCCCTTGCTCCCCCAGCTCACCATCAAGGAATGCTTTAACTACCACCTCACCAGATGCAGAATGACAGCTGAATGTGCTTTTGGTCGCTTGAAGGGACTCTGGCACTGTTAACTCACAAGATTTGACCTCAGTGACAAAAATATCCCAACGGGTATAGATTATGATTATTATTATTATTTATGATTATTACACTGTGTTTGTCACTGATCCTGAGTTGTGTCACACTGCACAGTAACCAGTAGGGAGGTGCTTTCAGAACTGCTAGGCATTCTGCAGCATATGTTGTGAACTAATAAAGATGAATTATTTTCCAAATAATATAACTTTATTGAGTAACAAAATCAGTGCAAAGAAAAATCTGTGCAATTTAAAAGCAAATACATTAAAAACTTAATAAATTAATAGAACAGAAGTTAACAATGGGAAAGAACATTCATATCCGTTTTAGCTACACATACAGCTACCATGTCTTTCACAGGTCAGCCTATGTGAAGCTGTGGTTGTCCTTAATGTCCTCCTGCATGGAGAGGTAGAGAGAGGGCTGGGGGCCCTGATGCCATGTGGAATGTTGAGTGGTGGGGCAGAGAGATGCAGCAGTGGAGTTCTCCATGGACTGCAAAGGGAGGTGAGCCTGGGATTGTTGAACCTGTAGGTTCCACAAGAGTCTGCAGCAGCTGTGTTTCCTGGTGGAGAAGGCCCATTATGTCCTGGTGCATCTTCCTCTCCTTTTCCTGATGGGACACTTGGGCCTTTCTCTGCTCCACTCTTTCCTTCTCCAGGCTCTCTGCAGTGTTCATCCTCCAGGCCCTGTGCTCATGGTCTGAAGCAGCACTGACTTGCAGGATCTCATTGAACATGTCATCCTGTGTCCCCATCTTTCTCCTCCTTATTTGGTTCATGTATTCTATGGGTGTGGAGGGGAACCTCTCCAGGCCGCAACAGCAGCAGCTGCAGATAAAACACAAAGAGGTACAATTGTCAGTATAGTCAAAACAGGAAGTGAAAGTTAATATTCAGAACTCCCTGGCTCCCCTAAAGTTTTAAGCAAGACCTGCTTATTGATACTTCTGCTTCGGAGCACTTGTCTGCAGTGCCACTCACAGCACCAGCCATGGTGACTATGGCCCTCCAGGCGTGAGGGAAATGAGAAGGGAATTGCTTGGTTGCATGAAACTATGAGTATAGGGCAATGACACTGAATACTGGCACCATTTTGCACAGGTGGTGGTGATTTAAGCTGATACCTCACGCCTGAGGGTAACAAACACACAGAGAGCACAGCTGCTGCTGGCATCCCAAAGCCACCTGGGCTCTTATGCTGCTAGTCTGTGTACTGCAATTGTGCCTGCTGAAGTTATCACTGACTGGCCTGGGAAAGTGTCCTACCGCGGAGAAAGAAGTAAGGCTGCCGTCCCTAGAAACCTTCGGGAGAAGATTGCAGAGTACATCCATGAAAGTTTCATCGAGACATCCTTGGGATGGGATATTCTTACATATCCAAACAAACTGTTCCATAAGGCTCTCCTTGCCTAGGGGAATGAAAAGCAGACAACACTGCCTCTCTTTGTTGTACCGCTACCTCTTTTGGTATGAGTACATTAATGCGAAGTCGATAGATGTGTCCTGTTAAGTTGGGGACCCCCATCACTGTAATGGGAAATAAATGTACACACTTACCAGAGGATCATTCTCCTGCATTGGGCTGGCCTGTGCTCGTCTTCTGGGACTGACTAGACTGCAGTGGAGTCTCAAACAGGTCCTGGCTCATGGCACAGCTGGACTCCCAGGTCACAACCCCCATCCTCCTCTTCTCCTCCTCGTCCTCATCCTCAGGGGCCTGTGGCGTGGACTCCTTGGAAGTATCCACGGTGGTGTGCAGGATGGCAGTGATGTCTCTGCCAAGTATGGCATGCAGCTCCTTGTAAAAGCATCAGGTCTGCGGCTTGCCATTGGATCAACTCTTGGTCCCCCTGGCCTTGTGATATGCCTGCCACAATTCCTTTGCTTTCACACTGTACTGCTGCTGATCCCTGTCATACCCCTTGCAATCTGCTCCTAGATGTTGATGTTTCTATGGCTGGTCTGTAGCTGTGTCTGTACAGCCTCTTCTCCCCACAGACCCCCGCGATCCAATACCTCCTCTCTACTCCAAGTCAGAGCCTGAATGGAGTGTGTAGCCATCATGGTCAGCTGCACACAAGAAGGGTGAGCTGTTAGGTGTGTTTGCCAAGCTGAGCAATCAGGATAAGGTGTTTCAAAAATCCGCAGGGCTTTAAAGGGGCAGGAGGCCTTCTGGTCTCTGTGACCGCTGGACAGTGGAGCTCACAATTATGCCTAAAGCAGTCAGTGTCTGGCATTGTGGGAAAGCTGCTGGAAAATGTTAGGGTTGACACGGGTAACACAGTGTTTACATTTGTGCTGCACCAACGTCAATACGTCAGCCATGGCTCAATGCTGCTTGGGGAGGTGGTGTTGCTTTGGCAGGTCGCACTTAAAAAGCTGCAACAGCACAGCTGCACTGCTGTAGCGCATCAGAGAAGATGCCACCTACGCCAACAGGAGGGCTTCTCTCATTGGTGTAGGTGCTCCACCTCCTTGTGAGGCGGTAGCTATGTTGACGAGAGAAGCTCTCCTGTTGACATAGCGCTGTCTGCAACCAGGGGTTAGGTCAGCACAGCTGCATACTCAGCGTGTGGTTTTTTTAATTTCCTAGTGTCTCCCTCCCCCTTCCTTTCAGTTTAGCTGATCTCCTCACAAAGCTACCCTCTTCCCCACAGATATCATGGCACTATTTGCCATGCTTCACACTGTGTGCACTGCTTGTATCTAATATCCCTTTCCACCCATCCCTTGTCTTGTCTCGTCTATTTAGATTGGAAGCTCTTTGAGGCAGAATCTGTCTCTTCTTACACTGTTTATACAGTGTGTAGCACAAATGGGGCTCAGATTTCAGTTATGGCCTCGAGACACAACCAAATAATAAACAACAACAAATGCAATGTGAAGTTAAACGTTCAAACGTCTGGAAGTGTGCGCCGGATGCTACAATTGTAGCTTTACCTTGTGTTCAAATGCATTAAAATACCATCTTTATTTACATTACCGTGTACTATTTTTCATGTCTCCAGATGGATTAAGGATGGAGAGAAGTCAAATAATTCATTTCTTACAGAACATCAAAGCAGTTCTAGTAACAGGTAATTTAGCTGTAAGGGACTAGGTAAGAGACACAAGGAATTGCCTTCCTGCAGAAGAAAAGACGAGAAACCTCCCAATTTATAACAGAACCCAAAAGGATTTGTAAAATATGGAGACCTGTTTTAGTAACAGAGTATAACACACCAGTGCACAGGTTTTGATAAGATCCCTGAAACTCTCCTTTGACTCTGGAGTTAAATTTAAGACTATGGGGAATGGCTGGCTACTCTCCAGACATGATTTACACTCCTTTTCTTTCCTAGATGGTACAACTTGCTACTTGGTATTCCCAAAACGATGCTCTCTCTGCGCTAGTCCAGTCCTGGAGCCTTGTATACCTCTGTCAATCCACCTCCATTATAAACTGCTACTCCTGTTTGGAGCCCCACACAACTCCACCAAAGTACCTCAAAAATCCTGCCTTCAGCACCTGCCTAACATCCTGAGCAGAGATTCTGGATGAATCTGGATTTCCTCCTGAAATGCATCAAAACATTCCGCAGCAAACAAAAGGTTTTTTTGAAAGAAAGGCTAAAAGCACAATCAGTACCTGAGTGGGCCTCACCGGGGGAGGACAAGACTCCAGCTGTTTGTTGACCTCCTTCATCTCTTGTCGGGGACGCTGCTGCACAATGTACTCATAGGTGGTCAATTTGTTCCACACTGGGAGGAAACAAATAGACATTTCAGCATGTGGAACTCTGTCTGCTTTCTCATTAGGAGCTTTAGAATTACCAGGCTGCTTAGTTAAGTGTGGATGCACACACAGCAAAGTCTACTTTCCCTCTGAATGGCAGCAGGAGCTGGTAAAAATACTACAATCATTGTGAAAACTGTACTTCATTTGCACAAAGAAAGACTTTTTAAATCCTCCTGACCCAGCCAAATCTAAACCAACTTTCACTGTGACACTGAAAGGCGGCAACTCTCAGACAGGGAATATTCCTTGCTATACTTCAGCTGTTGCTAGAGCTGGCCATAAACAGGTCACAAGAATAATTTTTTTAATATCTGGGAAATTGTATTTCCCCTGACCCTTAACGTCATGTCCCAAAATGCTACATAGTTTTTGAAGTCTCTCTAGGTATTAATGTAAAACAATAAGGATACTAAATAAAAATCTCTTTCAAACTTATGGATCACAAATGTTTTTAAAACAAAACTCAACTTGGCTCAACATTCCTCTAAAAAAAGCAGAGTAAAATTGATTCAGCAGGTGAGAATCTTCCTTCATACAAAGGAAAGCCCATCTTTTGTACCAACAATCTGCCAAGAATGACCTTGAGCAGATCACTGCAGACTATGTGACTCTAGGAAGAAGGATAAAAGAGTTTGGGGCACAAGTGGTTGTCTTGTCCATCCTCCCTGTTGAAGAAAAAAGGCCCAGGCAGGGACCATTGAACTGTGGAAGTAAATGCATGGCTACGCAGGTGGTGTTAGTGAGAGGGCTTTGGCTTCTTTGACAATGAGCTGATGTCCAGGAAAGAGGATTTCTATGCTGGAATGGGCTCCATCTATCAAATACTGGGAAGAGCATCTTTGGAAATCATCTGGCTAACCTAATAAGAAGAGCTTTAAACTAGGTCCTATGGGGGATGCTGACAAAAATCCGGGCAACAGTATTGAGGGGAAGGGGCTAATTTCTAGAGAAGAGACTTGAAATCACAATTGCATTAAAAAGGCAAGAAGAAATGCAACACGGCAGTCTTCAAAATATCTTCGATGTCTGTATACAAATGCAAGGAGTATGAGGAACAAGCAGGATGAACTGGAAATCATGGTATATGAAGAAAATTATGACCTAAGTGGCATTACAGAGACTTGGTGGGACAACTCCCATGATTGGAATACCAGCATTGAGGGATATAGCTTGTTCTGAAAAGACAGATACGGGGGTAAAAGGAGGAGGTGTTGCATTGTATGTCAAGAATGTATACACTTCCCAGAGGAAGTGAGCAACGGACCTGCTGGAAGTCTCTGGGTGAGGGAAAAAAGGGAAAAGAATAGTAGTAATGTTATGGTGGGGATCTAGTATAGACCACCAAATCAGAAAGAGGAAGTGGATGAGTCATTCTACAGCAGGTAACAATATTTTAGCTAACATACTTGAGCTAGTTTTAATGGGGGATTTTAACTTCCCTGATATCTGTTGGAAGACTATTACAGCAAAACATGATATGTCCGGCAAATTCTTAGCATGTGTAGGGGACAACTTCCTGATTCAGCAAACTGAGGAAACAACTACTGGGGGTCATCCATTTTTAATCTGGTTTTGACCAAAAAGGAGGAATTAGTTGCGAATGTGAAGGTGGTCGGGAACTTGGGAGGAAGTGACCATGATCTGAAAGAATTCAAGATCCTATGGAAAGCAGGACATGAGAACAGCAAAACAAGGACACTGGAACTTCAGAAAGGCAGATTTCAACCAACTCAGAAATAGCAGGCAAGGTTCCATGGAAAAACCAGTTAGGAAGAAAAGGAGTCAAAGGATGCTGGCAGTTCTGAAAAGATGTAATACTAGAGGCTCAACATCAAGCTATTCTGATGCAGAGGAAAGATAAGACGAGCCACAGGAGGCCAATGCTACCTAAAAACCAAAAAGGATACATACAGGGAATGGAAGGAGGGGCATGTCACCAAGGAAGTATACATGGGAATAGTGAGTGTGCAGGGACAAAACCAGGAAAGCCAAGGCAAAGAATGAGTTACAGCTGGCAAGGAATGTTAGCGACAACAAGAAGGAGTTCTTCAAATATGTTAGACAAAAAAGAAAGATTAAAGACAGTGTGGATCTGCTGCTCACTGGAGAAGATCTGCTGGTAATGGAAAATGCTAGGAAAGCAGAGCTGCTCAATGCCTACTTTGCTTCAGTCTTCTCACAAAAAACAACATGTGATTGGATGACTAGTAAAGTTACCACAGACAATACAGGGAAAGGGATGCCAATTGGGATAAGCAAAGACTATATCACAGATCTTCTGACCAATTTGAACGAATTCAGGTCAGTGGGGCCTGATGCTATTCACCCACAGAAGGCAGGACAAGAGGTAATGAGTTCAAACTACAGCACAGCAAATTTAGATTAAATCTCAGGAAAAAAATCCTAACTGGAAGAACAGTAGGACAATGGCACAGACTTCCTAGGTTGTGGAAGCTCCTTCACTGGAGGTTTTCAAAAGGCAGCTGGAGCCATCTGTCTTGGATGGTTTAGAGATAACAAATCCTGCATCTTGGCAGGGGGTTAGACTAGATGACGCTTGTGGTCCCTTCTAACCCCATGAATCTCTGATTCCATGAGCCTAATCCCAATAAATCAGCACCATCTTGTGGAAACTGTGTATCAATACAGTAACCACATAGCTTGCATTAGATCTGCACTTAACTAAATAGATTCTAGCCATAGGGAACTTTTTCTGATACAGCCACATCATTTATTTTGTTTTTAGAGTTTTCTATATTACTAAAATGGCCCTTTCATTTTCCAGCTGTTATCATTATTCCAGTACTGGTACACTCAACTTCCCTTCCACTCTGCTACCACTGACAACTGCAGCTTGCAAGATAGATCTTTCTGCTTATGACTGGTGAAAACCAGCTAGGAGTTGTCAGCTTCATTGTTGCTGGAGACTGATCAAAGGGTACTCGGAGAGGTTCTCAATGCCATCTATACTTTTAAATGGGAATGTGCCTCCTGGATGAGGCAGAAGGTGGGAGAGACTGTAAGTAGCCCCTCCACTGTGCGTCCATCTACATCCTCCTCAAAATCTCACTTTGGGCAAATGCAGTGCAATTTTCACAATGATTATCAGGGGACCGCAATCAAGAAGTTGATATTCCTAATGGAAAAGGAGTTATAAGTTCTTTTTATTTAAATAAAAGGCCTGTGTTATTATATTAACCAAAAGACTCCAATGTGTTAACAGTTTAGTTAGACAGTTTATTGTCTCCTTTCAGCCTTAAATTCAAGAAGCCGTCACTTGAATTAAGGACTTAGCGGCTACTGCCCAGTCTTAAACCTTTTTCATAGGGTGGTTCTGGAGAAGGTTATTGAAATGGTTGCAGAAGGGTAACTCTGAATTCAAGCCTGGGTAGAGCAATGAGAGAGCATCAGTATCCTTGGTCAGTGATGTCCTTGTGATAGACAAGTCAGGTGTCCATGCTGATTTTATTAGATCTATCAACAGCCTCTAATACCATTAACCGCAAGTGCTGCTCACCCACCTGGGGGGAACCTGGCAGAGGTGGCACTTTATTCATTAGTGGCTTCATTCCCTCCTTTTGGAGAGGTACAATGGGCAGCTACCCATCCACTCCAAGAAAGATGGACCAGTGATGATTCCTAGAGAGAATTTAGGCACAGCTGAGGCTTAGCATACCTCAGCCAAAGGCTCTGAGGTGTAAAGAGTTGTTCTACAACTGAAGAACTCCAAAACTAATTTGAGTCTTAGAGACATCATGAAATATTAGTTTACAGACCTGCAGGCCGGATGGACCAATAGGTACTGTGTTGTGCTGTCTCATCACAAACCAAGCATTTGCAGGGCCTTTTCTCCCTGCTAGATTCTGAACTGTACCAAAAGAATCTTACTTAAGTTAGAGAACATTTCAGGAAAAATGAGCAAGAGACAAGGATTTCTTCTATTCATCCTACAGAAGGCAGAGCAAAAGCACAAGCTCAGGAGAGAGGCAGGAATGCCAAGGTGTGGGCCAAAACCTCTGTGCTTTCATTGGTGCTCTTGCACAATTTATGTGTGTGATACGGGTGAAAGGCCAATGAGTGTATAGCATAAAGTGAAGAGAGAATCAAGTGGACAGTGCAGTGCAACCGGACTTCAATACCTACTAAGATAGATGTGAAAGATCAGCAGGTGGCCTAACAGGATCACAGTTAACAGGCCCAGAAGAATGAGAATCCCAGCTAAGACCAAAATGGCAGGAGCTTGGGTCTCGATGGGAGCTGCAGGTAGAAACACAAACCAGATGTCCGTGTCGTTCTTTAATACTGAAAAAGAGAAACACAACAGTGGAATGAAAGCAAAGCAATAGCACACATCAGGAAGGGAGAGTGAGCAAGTTACAGTGGTGGGGACAGATGTGGGGCAGAGAAGTGGTGAGGCCAGAAAGTAAGGAGCTAAGAGGTGGAGGGAGAAGGTGACTGGGCCAGAGAACTAAGAGGGGGAGCAGAAGGTAAAGGAATGAAAACAAAGGAACTGGGGGGGAAACAGATTGTCCAGACATTAAACACCTCTCACTAATAAAACCTCATAGCTGGAAATATTGTAATTTTGATAAAAAGCTAGCTATAGGCCTGATCTGCTGTCCTGAAGCCCCAGAGTGCCTCTGGATCTTGCAGGCTGTCTAAGAACCCCCTTGGAGAGCAAAGTCATTGGGCTCAGGAGGGAATTATTGGGGTCACGGAGATGGTTGCAGTCACATAATAGTTTGAGGCAGGGTAGAGAGCTGGAGGCTACTCTTGCACGTAAGGGCCCAAAGGAGTCCAAGCCCAGTGAACAGCTGAAGCCCAGGCATTTCGGCTGATGCATGGATCAGAAGCAGCTCTCACTCAGAGTGCGGCCAGATACCTTCAAAGTGCTGGTTGGTGCGCAGCATCATGGGGTTAACGAAGAACTCCACAAGGACATAGAACGCAATGAGCAATAGGAGGACGAGGCCCAGGATGGCAGACACCACGCTGTTCAAAAAGAGCCTGCCAAGGAAGCATAACAGACCTCAGCATCTTCAGAGCAAAATGCAAAACCTACTCCTTCAATAATACCACATACATACAAATAAACCACCCATCCTCTACTGACTGGAAGGAAAAGACAAAGGCACAGTAAAACAGCTTTGTATACATGCCATAATTTTAATTTCAGAGTGGTAGCCGTGTTAGTCTGTATCAGCAAAAACAACAAGGAGTCCTTTTGTCACCTTTAGAGACTAACAAATTTATTTGGGCATAAGCTTTTGTGGGCTAGAACCCACTTCAGCAGCCCACAAAAGGTTATGCCCAAATAAATTTGTTAGTCTCTAAGGTGACACAAGGACTCCTCGTTATTTTTGTATAATTTTAGTGGTGCTCAGATACTTCAGTGATGGCTACTAGATCAGACCCTACCAATTTCACGGCCATGAAAAACGTGCCATGGACTGTGAAATCATCCCTTCCCCATGAAATCTGATCTCCCCCTTGCTGCTGGGAGTGCCCCAGCCAGGGGGGTCCTAGCTGCATGGTAGCTCTTGCGGGGAGATCAGATCCACCTCCAAGTGCCTCCTCCTGCTGCAAGCAACTCCAGTGCTGGGCAGCAGCCCCAGGGGTTCCTGCAGCTGGAGGCGGCTTGTGGAGATGGGTCCGATCTCCCCCGGCTGCTGGGAGTGCCCCAGCTGGGGGACTCCTAGCTGCAAGTCCCCGCCAGGCTGGGGAGGGACAGGATTTGTCTTTCCCCTGCAGGGCTGTTAGGGAATTGGGAGGGGGGGAGATCAGACCTACCTCCAGGTACCTTTTGGGTTGGGACCCCCATGGTTACAACACCCTGAAATTTCAGATCAAAACATCTGAAAACATGAAATTGACCAATTTTAAAGCCCTCTCACCATGAAATTGATCAAAATGGACCGTGAGTTTGGTAGGGCCCTATAGATAACCATCTAGACCAGTGTCCAATATGTTGTCCTGGAGTCTCAAAACTGTGGCCCTTTAGAGTAGGTGTGGTAAGAAAAACAGTGTGTATTTGATGACGAGTGGAAAATGAACTCCCTGCACAAGAACTCGTGTGGCTGAGAGGAGACAGTAGGGGACAACGCTTGCCCCTACTCTCCTTGTGGTCCCAGGAGCAGCTCTGAGCATCTGCTCTCCTTTCCCTGGGCACCTACTACTCCCTAGCTACTGCTTCACAAGCGAGGAAGGAGAATAGCTCTGGCTGTTCCATTTCCTGCACGTAGCACAGGATGGCCACCCTCCTCCACACAACCACCCAGGGCAACCCAGGAGTGAAGGAAAGAAGCCGAGCAACAATCTCCAGTTATGGCTCCCTGATTCTATGCTTTGCCCCTAGCACAGGAATCCCAGTGCTCTGGCTGAAAAATGTGGATACCACTTCCCTTATTGCTGGAAGGAGTAACACTCCTTTTCCTTTCCCCTCCCCAGCACACACTTACACTGGCTGCTCCTGTAGTCCCTGGCCTTCACTGACCTCACAGTAGACAAACAACACATGTTTTTTCTGCTTTCCCTGCTGCTGCCCCTTCCAGAGCATCACACATTGAAACTGGTGCCTGGAGACAAGAGTGAGAAGGCAGAATGCTTTAAACGCCTGATCAAGCTAGGTGTATCTGCCCAAGCTGACTGTGATTGTCTAACCACTCTTTTAGGGATACCTGTACAACTTCCAATAAGTATTTCTGAACATTGCTTCAGAAGCAATTATGAAAATATTTATTATTTAGCTTTTGGTCTGAAAGATGCGTCACATGAAACACCCCCAGGGTAAAGCACCCTAGACGTACATTTAAAATTACAGGAGCGCAAAAGATACAAACCACAAATCAGACAAAACAGCAATTCTTTTCCCCCCATCCCTATCACACATCATCTGATCACCACCCTTGTGACTCTACCACTTGAGAGGGAGATTTTTAAAGACACAAAGAGCAGACAGGTACCCACCTCCTACTGAAAGTCGATTAGAGTTGGGCGCTTAATGCCCCTCTGTGCTTTGGAAAAGTCTCCCACTAAATCTCCACTGCACTTTCCCACCAGACACGTGCCAACTGCCTCAGTCCTGGAACAACGTTCATTCAATCAGATGGGCTTTGCAGCACACCTGGCTATTTTGGACCTTGGGGAAAGGGTAAGACCATGCCAGCAGCTCCTTCCCTCTAACAAAGAGGTGATCACGCTCAAGGACCTCTGCTGATCCCAGCTGTGGCACTATTGCATCGGGATCAGTTATTTACAAAAGGTTTAAGCATGGAGCAGAGGTCTTGGCAGATGTACTAATGAAGCCCTTTTACCACCCTCTAGCCCAAGACTAGGGCATCAGCAGCAATTCTCAGCCTGAACATCACAACCCACTCCAGTTGTCTGGGTGTCACAAGCCTGATCCCATTTTTAATTTCTCTGGTTTCTGCATGAAACGAATTTATTTGGCTCCTTGCCAGCAGTAATCTATAAACCGCTGCACCAATTCTTGCGGTCCTCCAATATGCAATGAAAATCATAGATTCATAGATTGTAGGGCTGGAAGGGACCTCGAGAGGTCATCGAGTCCAGTCCCCTGCCCTCATGGCAGGACCAAATACTGTTTAGACCATCCCTGATAGACATTTATCTAACCTACTCTTAAATATCTCCAGAGATGGAGATTCCACAACCTCCCTAGACAGTTTATTCCAGTGTTTAACCACCCTGACAGTTAGAAACTTTTTCCTAATGTCCAACCTAAACCTCCCTTGCTGCAGTTTAAGCTTCTTGTTCTATCCTTAGAGGCTAAGATGAACACGTTTTCTCCCTCCTCCTTATGACACCCTTTTAGATATCTGAAAACTGCTATCATGTCCCCTCTCAGTCTTCTCTTTTCCAAACTAAACAAACCCAATTCTTTCAGCCTTCCTTCATAGGTCATGTTCTCTAGACCTTTAATCATTCTTGTTGCTCTTCTCTGGACCCTCTCCAATTTCTCCACATCTTTCTTGAAATGCGGTGCCCAGAACTGGACACAATATTCCGGTTGAGGCCTGACCAGCGCAGAGTAGAGAAGAAGAATGACTTCTCGTGTCTTGCTCACAACACACCTGTTAATGCATCCCAGAATCAAGTTTGCTTTTTTTGCAACAGCATCACACTGTTGACTCATATTTAGCTTGTGGTCCACTATAACCCCTAGATCCCTTTCTGCTGTACTCCTTCATAGACAGTCTCTTCCCATTCTGTATGTGTGAAATTGATTGTTCCTTCCTAAGTGGAGCACTTTGCATTTGTCTTTATTAAACTTCATCCTGTTTACCTCAGACCATTTCTCCAATTTGTCCAGATCATTTTGAATTATGACCCTGGCCTCCAAAGCAGCTGCAATCCCTCCCAGTTTGGTATCATTTGCAAACTTAATAGGTGTACTTTCTATGCCAATATCTAAATTGCTGACGAAGATACTGATATCAGTTCAAAGGAACCTGCCATCGCAGCACAGGGTGGTTTTGAGGAGCTGAATATAAATTGGGCCAAGATATGAGAAAGGCTGAGAAGTCCTGTACTAGCGTTTCCTGGATGGCTTTGCCCTGGAGTCGGAGGGCCAGACCCTTACCAGTAGTTCCTCTCCCCCACGCAGTTATTAAGCCATTTGCAATGATGATCAAAGCCACATACACACTTGTTGCAGGTTCCACAGTGTTTCGACTTGGAGCTTCTGCCAAAGAAAGGATCATGTTAATGCAGATAAAACCAGAACAACAACAGTAACTCATCTTCGTCTGGCTAGAGACCTTTCTTGTGAAACAAATGTTCAGAGAAGGGCTGGGCCTCAATGAAAAAACTAACTAGGATCAGAAACACTTGAACCCCCTTTATTCACTTTTCTCTTACTGAATAAATGAGCTTTTCACACAATGCACCTGTTCGAGCCTCTTAGAGTCCACTGGACATGCCCTATTCCCCTTCGCAATTCCTATTACTTGCAGCCTGCTCTGTCTGCTGGCCCGTCAGCTTTTTCACTTACTTTGCCCTACGCTGCCCCTTGGGGCTCACTGCAGCTCCTTCTTTCAGTTGGACCGTTCTGGCCTCTATCCTTTGTCACCAGCCAACGTATACAGCACGGCATTAGTATTGCTCTTGGCGTGAGCAAATAAAATAAAGCAAAGCAAACACCCCTCTTTGATTCATTCTCCATCCTGATACGCCAATCTTTGCCTTCACCATCTGCCATCACCCGAAGTTCTCCGCACAAACATAGCGACAGATACAATGAACTAATCAAGCAAAAACTTCTGGAGCCTTGATAAACTACAGCCTTGATAAACTATGCCCACTGGTCACAATATTTACAAAAGAAAAGCCTACCATATTTTTCTCCTTCAAATCCCTCCATAAAATTCAGTTTTACCACAATTCCTACCTAGTGTTGCCAGTAGATAGCACATATGCAAGTAACAAGCTACACTGTGCACACTGCTAATCTACATGAAAATGTGCTCCTACTGTTGCTACCACATCCTTCCTCTCCCCCATCCCTACCTGCTTGTTTGTTTTCTCCACCTCTTGCATCATCATGAATCAAGACTGCAAGCTGTTTAAGGCAGGTAACTCTTTATTGTGTGTTGGTAAGGAATCTAGCACAATGGGGCCCTGAACCCCGGGGGACCTCTAGGCACACTATAGTAATGATAAGAATCATAACCTCCAAGACACAGCCATCTTTACAAATATGATAGATTCAGTACCAAACTGATAATACAGTGGTCTGACAGCTCTTCTCCCATAGCCCAGTGAAGTCAAAAAGACTTCAGTTGACATCAGTGCCGCATTGCATCAGACACACAATCCCAATGGGACTAGCCTCACTCGAGCCATAATGTTAAATATTCCAAAATCTGCCTTTTCTGAGTTTCTGAGGCCTTTTCCCCAAGTTTAGAGATTTCTAATCTGGAAATGACCACTAAAATGCTTTCAATCTGTGAATCTCTCTACAAATTCTGCTACCACATGTTAAGCTTAATGTCTCCCAAGCTAAATATATCCAGCTTCAAACTGGTATCTGCCCAGAATCCAAACACAAAGAAATTCATCGAATCATAGATTCCAAGGCCAGAAGAGACAACATCTAATTTGACCTCCTATATAACAGGCCAGGGAATTACATGTTGCTCTCTGGGATTCAAGTAACACAGAACTAAACCCAACACAATCTCTCCCCCAAAACAGGAGCTCAATTGAAAATACAGTAGAGACACCGATACACATGGTGGAGCGCTCAGAAGTCTTTATGGTCATGAGTTTGGAGATGAGCACATTATGCTCAGTTTGCTATCCCAAAGCCACATCCCTAAAGACTTTAGGGTACCCATCCCACCTTCTAACTGTGATGAAGAAGAAAGAAAAACAGAAGGGCAAGGTCCTGGGTGGTACTTACACATCCACATCACAGACATGGCAGTGACGGTTTTCAATGACATGAGCATGTTGGTCACGGCTGAAAGTGGCCAGCTGCCCTAGGTACTTGTTCTCTCGCACATTGGCATCAGCTGGATCAATGGAGACTGCAGTGAAATGAACCACTAGGTGGCAGATAAAAAACACTCCTGGACACTGAAACACATAGTTAAGGAATGGCTCAGAAGATTAACGCTCATGCTTATCATCAACAAACTAAATCCAAACAAGCAAGAAATTTATGGTCTGCAATTAGAAAGTCTTATGCAGCTGATCACAGTATCACTCAAAAATCTGCTCCCCATTAGGACAGAGAGATGCACATCTCACCCCCAATAAGTCTTTCTCCAGGCAAACTTAGCTAGGTTTGAAGGAACAATAGGTAATAATTGGAGATATACCAATCTCCTAGAACTGGAAGGGACCTTGAAAGGTCATCAAGTCCAGCCCCCTGTCTTCACTAGCAGGACCAATTTTTGCCCCAGATCCCTAAGTGGCCTTCTCAAGGATTGAACTCACAACCCTGGGTTTAGCAGGCCAATGCTCAAACTACTGAGCTATCCCTCCCCCCGAATGCTTCCTGTGATCTTGTGAGGGAGTACCATTACCTTTCTGTTACAGAGATTTCACAAAACTTAACTTTACTTTCCAGTAGCTGTCCTTCTTTGAGTGGATTTTTGACAGGTTCCCCCCAGGGTGCCATCTGGAACTGGGGTACCACTGAGCCCTGACCCACCAGCATGGGCTCCCTCTCACACAGTACTGCTGTGACAAGCTGCAAAGCCCTCCAGCCTGCACTTTCACCAGCATTCACACAGCTAGGGACACGCCCAGCTGCAGTTACACGCAGGCTCCCTAACCACCAGCTTCCCAGCCTGGGACCTCAGGGCAGTACCATCCTGCCCTGGTCAAATCTGGCCAGTATGTGTGTTTAATACCTGGTCCACCTCTCCCTCAGCGTGAAGAGAACAATGCACTCTTGTGGTAACCAAGCAGAGATTTTCCCCAAGCACTCCAGTCAAAGCTCATTGGTTTAGATTAAAACAAAAACAAGTTTATTAACTACAAAAGATGGCTTTTAAGTGATTAGAAGTGATAGCAAACAGATCAAAGCAGATTACCTAGCAAATAAACAAAACACACAACCTAAGCTTAATATATTAAATAGATTGGATATGAATTAGCAGATTCTCACCCTGAGAAATGATACAAGCAGGCTGCAGATTCTTAAGGGGCAAGCTGCACTTGCTTTACACCTTGGACTCCGCAGGTCTTTCATACATAGGCTAGAAATCCCTTCAGCCTGGATCCAGCCCTTCCCCCAGTTCAGTCTTTGTTCCTCAGGTGTTTGCAGAAATCTTCTTGGGTGGGGAGTGAAGAACCCCAGATGATGTCATCCCCTGCCTTATACAGCTTTAGCATATGGCGGGAACTCTTTGTTTCAAAGTTTGGTTCCCAAACCAGTTTGTGGAAAAATACTGACATCCCAAGATGGAGTCCAGAATCATGTGGCCTGGTCACATGTCCTTGTAGAGTCATGGCAGCCATTACTGTGGCTTGTAGAGTCATGGCTGTCTGAAGTGTTCTCAGGAAGGCTCACTAGGTGGGGGATAAGCTTCTCCCAAGGCCTACTGTTTTTCCTACTGGCCCATTATCCTGAATAGGCCCTTCCCCACCCACAATCTAGACTGAAAGCATCTTGTCTAATGCTGGCCTAATGGGTGTAACTACCATCTGAAGTACAGATACATAGTCAGTATTTATAACTTCAGATACAGAAATGATACATGCATACAAATAGGATAATCATATTCAACAAATCCTAACTTTTCCAATGACACCTCACTTGATTTATACAGAAGGAGACTACTCTGTAAAAGGAAGCTTACTGGAACACCACGGAGGGTGAGATTTTGTCTGTATTCAGTTTTCTTACTGTATTACACTCAGACTTGCGTGTTTTATTTTATTTTACTTAGTAATTCACTTTGTTCTGTCTGTTACTACTTGGAACCACTTAAATCCTACTTTCTGTATTTAATAAAATCACTTTTTACTTATTAATTAACCCAGAGTATGCATTAATACCTCGGGGGGGGGGAACAGCTGTGCATCTCTCTCTATCAGTGTTATAGAAGGCGAACAATTTATGAGTTTACCCTGTATAAGCTTTATACAGGGTAAAACGGATTTATTTGGGGTTTGGACCCCATTGGGAATTGAGCATCTGAGTGTTAAAGACAGGAACACTTCTTAAGTTGCTTTCAGTTAAGTCTGCAGCTTTGGGGCACATGGTTCAGACCCTGGGTCGGTGTTGGAGCAGACGGGCGTGTCTGGCTCAACAAGACAGGGTGCTGGAGTCCCGAGCTTGGCAGGGAAAGCAGGGGCAGAAGTAGTCTTGGCACATCAGATGGCAGCCCCAAGGGGGTTTATGTGATCCAACCTGTCACAAGGGCCACATATATGTTCCCTCACAGAGCCAAACTTTCAGAATGAAGTTAAATAAAAGAACTGTGACTCTGATGCCGCCAGTTCCTTTTGCTTTTTCAGAATTACTACAAAAGATTGAGGAAGTCTGGATGTATACAGATAATCTACTCGAAGAGTCACAGTTCCTAGAAAGTAACTTTCCTTTCTGCAGCTATTGTCTATACAGATCTCCACTACAGTACTGGCTGTACCAATTCTCAAAGGAGATGGGTCTTATTATGGAGAGGGAGTTATTGTGAGTGCTGATTAAGTAAATACTGCTCTTCTTCATTAGATCTAGAATGTATGCAAATTATTTTATGCAGTATTGTTGAAGCCGTGTTGGTCCCAGGATATTAGAGAGACAAGGTGGGTGAGGTAATATCTTATTTGACCAACTTCTGATGGTGAAAGAGACAAGCTTACAAGCTACACAGAGCTCTTCTTTGGGTCTGGGAAAGATATTCCGACATCACAACTAAATACAAGGTGGAACAGATTGTTTAGCATAAGTAGTTAGCACATATTCTAAGGGACTATTCAAGGTGGATTGGTGCATTAACACACAGACTCATCATATCTGGCCACGGTACTCTTAATGAAGGAGTATCAGGATTCAGAAACCATCCTCAAACCACTCACCACACTCACCAAGAGGCAGCTTTCTCTAGGACACAAATGACTTCCTCCACAACATTTACAGCCTCCCTTAGAACACCAATCCTTGCCACCATAGATTTTCCCTAAACGCCAACATCACTATGACGGCATAGCCGCCTGCCTCAAATACTTTACAAGACAGTGGACAACCCTCAGATAGCACCCCAGATACATGTCCAAACTCATCCATTTCATCCTCACCCACAACAATTTTACAAAGCCCTGGCTGGGATGATTTAGTTGGGGATTGGTCCTGCTTTGAGCAGGGGGTTGGACTAGATGACCTCCTGAGGTCCCTTCCAACCCTGATATTCTATGATACATTCAGTAAACACTTTGTCCAAACCATGGGAACAGACATGGTTACTAGGATGGCTCCCCAATATGCCAACTTCTTCATGGGATGCCCTGAAGAAGAATTTCTGGACAAATGCACCACAAAACCAATGATATAGCTGAGATACATTGATGATATTTTAATCCTCTGGACAGATGACTTCAGCTCCCTCACTGATTTCCACCATAACCCCAACAACCACTATGAGTCCATTAAGCTCTCCCTGGAACACTCCCATACCAGCAGCAACTTCCAGGACACCACCATCAGCTTCAGACAATCATATACAAGAAACTCACAGATCACTACACCTACCTTCATAGTTCCCTACCCCAAACAGCCACCCCAAACAAACCAAGGAATCTCTTATCTACGGCCAGGCACTCAGATACCACAGAAAATGCTCTGAGGAGAAAGTCCGGGATATATGTCTTAACACACCTTCACCAAACAAGGACACTCCACCAGAGAAGTAGATCACATCATGGACAGGCCACCCAAATACCCAAGAAAATCTACTTCAATAAAGAAATAGAATCTCCTTCGACTGCACAGCCTCAGTTATCACCTACCACCCCTCAACAGAACCCATACAAGGTATCATCAAACCACTATAACTCATACTCGATGGGGACCCCATCCTGAAATAAATCTTTCCTGATCCCCCACTTCTAGCCTTCAAACAACCCCAGCCCCTTCAAGCTCATTCTCAGAAGCAAGCTCCCCACAGACCAGAACATACCCACTCAAAGAGGCACCAGACCCTACCAGAACAAAAGATGCAAAATCTGAAGACATATCACCACTGCTGCAATGATCTATATGCCCCACAAGGCACCTTTCAAGATCCATGGATTCTACATGTGCCTCTATCACAACATATGGTATATCTCACCCAGTGCACTAAATGCCCCAACAACAACTACAATATGTGGGGGAAACCAATCACTATTCTCTCAAATGAACTCACGC
Organism: Mauremys mutica; assembly: GCF_020497125.1. Classification (NCBI taxonomy): domain Eukaryota; kingdom Metazoa; phylum Chordata; order Testudines; family Geoemydidae; genus Mauremys; species Mauremys mutica. Next base: position 8,083,401 of record NC_059085.1, read on the forward strand.
AGGAAAATGATAAAAGACAAAAACACCCTATCACCTGTGGGTGGACAGTTTTTCACAAAGTGATTACTCTATATCTGTCTTTTCACTCCTCATCCTCAAAGGATGCAAAAAAACGAGGGTGGGAGCTTAAATTCATAACTCTGCTAGACACTAAAAATCATCGACTGAACAGAAATACTGGGTTTAATACAATCTATAACACACTTAACTCCCCCACTTTTATCCTATGACTGTAGAGCCACTCTACCTTGAATAGTCCTTTAGAATATGTGCTAACTACTTATGCCAAACGATCTGTTCCACCTTGTATTTAGCTGTGACGCTTAGCATACCTTTCCCAGACCTGAAGACGAGCTCTTTGTAGCTTGAAATGTCTCTGTACTGTATATCAAACCCCAAACCTTGTTTAAAACAGTGTGACCCATAAACCCTTTAATGCCATCTGGTAAGGGGGTTACAAGAATATCATGATTCTGGAATATACATTCTGGTTCACCAAAGAATGTCATGTGAGGTCTTACATGACAGCCAGGGTCACACTGGTACATAAGAACAGCCGTACTGGGTCAGACCAAAGGTCCATCTAGTCCAGTATCCTGTCTACCAACAGTGGCCAATGCCAGGTGCCCCAGAGGGAGTGAACCTAACAGGCAATGATCAAGTGATCTCTCTCCTGCCATCCATCTCCATCCTCTGACAGACAGAGGCTAGGGACACCATTCCTTACCTATCCTGGCTAATAGCCATTAACGGACTTAACCTCCATGAATTTATCCAGTTTTAATTGGTAATTAATGTTCTTGTGAGATGTACATACAGACACTATGTAAGGAGTTATGTATGTACACTGAAAATATGTTTCTGAAGTCTGTATCAAGGCAGAGGTGAAGAAACAGGTTTTCCGTCACACACAAGATTCACCTGTTTCTCTGTCGGGGTGGACTTTAATAACAGCAACAACAAGAGCTCCAGCCGATCTCAGCTAACCTCTTCTCTTTTCTCCCCAAACAAAAGTCAGACAAGAGAGGGGTTCCTTCTAAAAACTTTCTCTAGCTAAAGAGGAAGGGAACATGATGTTGTTAAAAGCATTGTAAGATAGCACAATGGGTAACTATTTACATATGAAGTTATCAAAGAGATGGGAAGTCAATAGAGAAGAGCACACAGGAAAGAGAAGCCACTGGAGTTTATACTGTGTCTGAGTACAGACAATGAACTTTGGCAATATAAGAAGGCGGCAAAGAACAAATCCCCTTATCCTTCAGGAAGTAAAATGGCAGCGTGTTTACATTTGCAAAAACAGAATCTCAGCCAATCTTGGCTGAAGACGCTGAATAAAAGAATTTGAATGAGGTAAGTTTCTTTAGACAAGAGAGTTACTTGTTAGTTAAGTTTAGTCTCTAGAAAGCATGTTATGATTTTGTTTTATATATAACCATTTGTTTCCAATTTCATTAGTTACTCCCACTTGACTCTTTGATAATAAACTTGCAGTTTTCACTATAAATATACCTCAGTGCTGTGATATTAAGCAAGGTGCTGATCCTGAGTTGAATCATACAAGCTGGTGCATACACTGTCCCTTTGGGGAGAGCAGACCTGGTACTTCTGTGAATGTTCAGTCAATAAGGGGCTGAACATTACAGGGGGAACACTTCACAGGGTCTTGGGCACTGGGGTGCACTTATTGTTAACCTGCAAGGCAAAGTAAGGGCTGGCATAGCCCAGATCACAGTGCTTGGGTAGTATGATGGAATGCACCCCTGTACTCACACCCAACACACTATTGTAATAATCTTTGTTTTAAAATGACTTGTAAGGCATCATTTGAAAACTATTAACTTGCTGGTCAATATTATCATGGTGAAATGCATGTAGCAACATTATATGTAAAGTTATGAACATAAGCTGAAACCATGACTGAAGTGTGTTTATCAGGCAAGTCTGGGAAGTGAGTAAACCTGTTTCTCAAAGATAAAGGGCAAGTTGACGCCCCCAGGCAGGTGTCAAAGCTAATGGGCCATCACCTATCCGGTGGCCATTCTTTGGCATGGAAGGGGGGGAGACAAGAGACAAACAGATTTGCATTTTAGCATACATAGGTGAAAAGAAACAGCATAACGCTTCTTCCGCACCAGACTCCATGTCTCCTTGCTCTCCACTGGATAGAACTTTATCTAAGGCTCACTTAGGAAAATGCATTTCAAAAGGACTAAACTATAAAAGTGAGGGGCAAAAGCATCCCAAGTTATGTCTCTCTGTCCATCTCTCTCTTTTCACCTATGAAGACAAAAGAAACAGCCACTGGACCTGGAGAGCAGATCCTGGCCTGAGAGTTTGGTCAGCAATGTACTGAATATCTGTGGTTGGAACATCACCTGAAACCAAGTCTGGTATCTTTATTTTTCTAGTAACCATTTCTGACTTTAATGCCCTAATACTTGAACTCACTTAAAACCTAAAATCTTTGTAGTTAAATAAACTGTTTTATTCTTTAATCAAAACTAATCTAGTGTTGTGAACTGTGTGGGTAACTCCATTTGAGATGGGAAGCTGTTGTATCTTGATCCCCAGACTGTCCAAGAGAGAGCTGGACAGTGCTAAACACATGTTTTGGGGGAAAATCCAGAACTGGGAGTGTGGTGGGGTCACTGTACATGTGGTAACAAAGGCTGATGGAAGCCAAAGTACAGCTGGACTGTGCTGGCAGGCTGCAGTTACCCACAGGCACTCAGGGTGTTACTTGAATCTTGAAAGGCTGGTTTGTGAACAGCCCAGATGGGAGATACAACAGCAAAGCATTGTGAGGCACCCAAGTTTGCAGGGTGAAGAATTGTGTGCAGATCACTGCCTATTCCATGCTGGAAAAAAGCCAGATGAGCTAATAGGCTGGTGGTGTCAAAGCAAGACTCCCACATGCTGAAGGCATGGAGGTAACAAGGTGACTCACAGTCCTGGGTACTCCACGAACCATCACAGACTGTGACTGGGTTATGTTAACACCTTTGACTCTTTGGGCCCATATATTCCGTCTAAATTAATACAACAGAGCCCACTGTGCTGGGAGCTGTACAAACACAAAACAAAAAGACTATCCCTGACCCAAAGAACTTGCAAGAAAAGACCTCAAGGTAGCAACCTTATATGTCTCTGCAGCATAGACATTTCTCAGACGTAATGTGGAATCTGCTTTGAACCTTGTGGGTGGAATGTGTTCCAAGATTCTCAGGTAACTTTAACACATACATTTGTATGCAAAATTTTATCTGCACAGAGAATCTCTGAGCAAAGAGTCCTGGAATCTTCTTCTAGGTTTTCTGTCGCATACAAAGATGTGAATAGGATTTTAGTCCTACAAAAGGCCATTTGTACATTAGGACTACGTAGTCTAGGCTCCACTGGTAAAGTATGCTGTTTATGGAAAAATACAAGTTCAGATGAAAAACAGAAACAACTTAAGCACAAACTAAAGATGTGGGCATAAGACTATCTTCTTTACAGAACATTTTATAAGCAAGTTCAGGTATTATAACGTGGATCGCACTGATCCACTGGCTGATTTTATTGTTACTAGGAATGCTATTCTCAGGGACAGATGATATACAGAACATTTACCCAAATGTTCAAACAGAGAATTGGCAAGACCTAGATTCAAGTCTCAACAAGGAGGTGATTCACAAATAGAAGAGAAAGTAGAAACTAGTTCTTATCCAAATCTTTTGATTGTAGAATGTCTGAACACAAAAGATCCTTGTATAGTGACTAGATAAGTTGATGATATGGACACCACATAAACGTCTACAGTTTGGTTTTGGCTTAAGCAGGCAGAGTTAATAAATATTTCAGGATAGCAGAGATGGGGCAGATGATGGAACTTGAATGCAAGGACACATGCTTACCTAGAGATATTGATCTATCTGGTGCAACCTTAAATATGGACTCACGTCTGCTCCATCATAAAACAGAAAATATTCAAATAACTTCCTTAACACTCTAATTATGGAAAACAGGAAAGGTTATTAATCCAGCAGAACCTGCCCTGTCAGTTACTGTTACTGCATCTGTTCCATGGATAAATATTTATAGCAGGGATTCCCAAACTTTTTCCACAGTGTGGGCCAAATTTAGAGAGACTGTCTCCTAACAGATTGTTCCTCCAACACCATATGCAGTGTAGAGGTAGCTGTGTCGGTCCCAGGATATTAGAGAGACAAGGGTGAGGTAATATCTTTTATTGGATCAACTTATCTTGGCTTGAGAGACAAGCTGTCGAACCACACAGAGCTCTTGAACAGCTGAAGAAGAGCTCTGTATGGCTCAAAAGCTTGTCTCTCTCACCAACAGATAGTGGTCCAATAAAAGATATTACCTCATCCACCTGGTCTTTCTGCTCCCCCAACATTCACATTTGAATAGACTAACTCGCCTCCCAATAATAACCATATAATATATATATAATAATGGAAAAGTAATATTAGGAAATTAATGCATTTGTAGCAATTGGAAACAAGAAAAGCCAACACCATATAACTAGCCATCTTTCTGCAGCTCACCAATAAATTCTCCTTATGCCAGAGTTTGAAACTCTCTGATTTTAGAGAATCCCACAAATTTATGTGGCACTGTTCAGAATACAAGAGGGATGAGGTTTGTCTCTGATGTGCTTGCAATCCAATGCAAACAAATATCAATACAAACATGGGACAGCAGTTCATAACACGAGAAATGTGCAGATATCCCTGGAAGAAAGATCAGCACAGGAAGGTTTTATGAAATACATTAATTTTAAAGAGGGATTTGCAGAAGGAAACAGAAGCTATTCCAAGCACAGGAGGCAGCATGAGTGAAGTCAAGAAGACGAGATTAGGCAAAGAGACAAAAGGAAGCAGAGGAATATAGGGAGTGCAGGATGAAATGAGAGAGACATAGGCAAAGAGCCTTGGAGGTAAGGACCAATAGCTTCAATGTAAAAAGTACAGAGATAGGAAAGATAGAGCAGAATGGTAATAACACAATTAAAGTATCAGAGGGGTAGCCGTGTTAGTCTGGATCTGTAAAAGCAGCAACATGCATCCAACGAAGTGGGTATTCACCCACGAAAGCTCATGCTCCAATACACCTGTTAGTCTATAAGGTGCCACAGGACTCTTTGCTGCTTTTACATTTAAAGTAATGGAAGAGAAAGAATCTCAAAAGAAGTGTTTTATGTAGACTAGAGGAGAGCAAGCTGGTAGTTATCTCAAGGCAGGAGATGACATACAGATGATTTCAATCTACAGTACCTAGAAAAACTTAAAAATACCATCATTGCCCCATTACAGTTGAAGTTGTGTTTGTGATATAACATTAATTGTCAGTTGAAAGGATACAATGTATCCAGCAGGCACCCAGTGGTGAGGCAAGAGAGGCACAAGGATTCCAAAACCAATCAGAGCAAAGAAGAGATATAACAGCCAGGCAATAATCTGGAAGGGATGTAGAGGCCAGCTCCAGCCATTCCTTCGGGCGTGCTGAGATTGGACTTCAGCAGTTGTTTCACCCTCCTTTTCTGGAGCTGTCTTATTAGGAGGTTTGTTGCAGATGTTCATCTACAGAGAGCAGGGGAAAAAAACAAAAAGGTAATCCTTAGGAAAACCCCTTTCCGTTATACTTGGCATTCTCAGAAGGTATGTCCAGAGATTCCAAGCCAGAAGGGATCTATTGTGATCATCTAGTCTGACATCCTGAATAACACAGGCCATTGAACTTCCCCCCCAAAAATTTGTAGAGCAGACCCTTTAGAAAAATATCCAATCTTGTTTTAAGAATTGTCAGTAATGGAGAATCAACCACAATCCTTGGTGGATTGTTCCAATGGTTAACTACAAATTCCACCTTATTTCCAGTCTGAATTTGTGTAACTTCAGCTTCTAGCCATTGAATCGTGTTATACCTTTCTCTACTAGATTGAAGAGCATATTATTAAATATTTGTTCCCCATGTAGATACTAATAGATTGTAATCAAGTTATCCCTTAACCTTCTCTTTGTTGAGCTAAATAGCTTGAGCAACTTGGATCTATCACTATAAGGCATGTTTTCTAATCCTTTAATCATTCTCATGGCTCTTCTCTGAACCCTTTACAAGTTACCACCACCCTTCTTGAATTGTGGACACCAGAACTGGACACAGGATTCCAGCAGTGGTCACACCATTGCCAAATCCAAAGGTAAAATAATCTCTCTACTCCTACTCAAGATGCCCCTCTTTATGTATCCAAAAATTGCATTAGATCTTTTGGCCACAGCACTGGTAGCTCATTATCCACCACCTCTCCAAATCCTTTTCAGAGTCTCTGCTTCCCAGGATCAAGTCTCCCCACTCTGTAAACATGGCCAACATTGTATGTCTCCAGATGTATAAATTTACATTTAGCTGCATTAAAACGCAAACTGTTTGCTTGCACCCAGCTTACCAAGCAATCCACATCGCTTTGAATCAGTGACCTGTCCTCTTCATTATTTTCCACTCCCCCAATTTTTGTGTCATCTGCAAACGTTATCAGTGTATTGAAAAATGTTACTGTAATGGAGCCCTGATCTTGGGTCCATTCTCTTTGTAGCTGGAGCTCTCAAACATAGAGATTTCTGTGAGGATGAGACCTTCTCCCCACCAATCAAAGATGGCTTTGTTAGACTTTATAGTTGTTTATTAGTTTTTACTAATATTATTTTAATAAGTTTTAAAACATCACACTTTTGTATATAAAATAATTAGGTTATCAAACACCTCTCCCTTCATTCTGATTTATTTCCATGGCCTACTGGTGAATGAGCTGAATATGAATCAAACGCTGATCAGATTCTTAGCTTGTATGGGAGACAGGCCAACCAGTCAGTTTAGAGAAAACAAGAATCCGCTTTCCTCCCTCACCATTCACTCAAACCAAATAATCAAACTGTTCAAAGATTTAATTTTTTCCTCTTGGTCATTTCTGCTTCCTTTGCCCCAAACCATAGTGGTTGCCACAATTCCACAATGTGAGCAGAGATCAGCCACTCCACGTCTGAGCCTGATCAGAGTCCTCTAAATTAACAGTGCGTTTCCCAAAGGGGAGCAATGGAGGGGGCATCTATCTTAGCTCCAGCTGTGGCCGGGTGGGGAGGGAGAGCTCAGACCATCACAAGGGAAAATAATAATAATACCTCCTGCAACAAAGTGAAATCTGTCTTTGTCTTCAATCAAACAGCTTGTTATAGGTTTCTAAAGCTATTACAGGAAAGTTAGGCCTGGTCTACAATACAGAGTTAGGTCAACATAAGCCGCCTTGCACTGACCTAGCTGTGCCTGTGTCTACACTTATATTTGTCGCCCACCGATGCAAATGCCCTGTTACAGCAACACAATAACACCACCTCCCCAAGCGGCACTGAGCCACGGTTGATATACTGAGGCTGATGCAGTGTGAGTGTAGACCAGAGGTGGGCAAACTACGGCCCGTAGGCCGGATCTGGCCCCTCAAGGCTTTGGATCTGGCCCACGGGATTGCCTGCCACGGGATTGCCCACCATGGGCCCCACGCCCCTCTCAGAAGCAGCCAGCACCACGTCCCTGTGGCCCCCGGGCAGGGGGCCAGAGGGCTCTGTGTATTGCTCTTGCCTCCAGGCACCGCCCCACGCAGCTCCCATTGGCCGGGAAGGGGGAACCGCAGCCAATGGGAGCTTCGGGGGAGGTACCTGGAGGTGCGTCAAGGGCAGCGCAGGCGGAGCCTCCCCCCTCCTCCCCCAGGGGTCGCAGTGCTTCCTGGAGCGGCATGGCATGCAGGGAGACTGCCCTGGCCCGGGTGCACGCTGCTGCCACCCCGGAGCCGCTTTAGGTAAGAGACGCTGGGCCAGAGCCCAAACCCCTCCTGCACCCTGCCCCCCAACTCTCTACCCTAAGCCCCCTGCCTGCACCTCACACCCCTCCTGCACCCCAACTCCCTGCCCTGAGCCCTCTGCCACACCCCGCAACCCTGTGTACCCCAACCCCCTGCCCTGAACTCCGTCACACCCTGCACCTCTTCTGTACCCCAACCCCTGCCCTGAGCCCCCTCCTACACCCCTGCCCTGAGCCCCCTTATACACCCTACACCCCTTCTGCCCTGAGCCCCCTCATGCACCCTACACCCCTCCTCTACCCCACCTCTTACCCTGAGCCCCTTCCTGCACACCACATCCCCTCCCACACCCCAACCCCCTGTTCTACATACAATTTCCCCACCCAGATGTGGCCCTCAGCCCAAAAAGTTTGCCCACCCCTGGTGTAGACAATGCATTACCCATGTTGACCCTAACAGTCCTCCAGCAGGTGTCCCACAATGCCCAACTGACTGTTCTGGTCACAACTGTGAACTCCACTGCACAGGGGTCACAGAGACTGGAATGCCCCCCACCCCCTTTAAAGACCTGCATATTTTTAAATGCCTTTTTCCTGATTGCCCAGCTTGGCGAGCACACCTAGCCATTCTCCATTGTTGTATGCAACTGCCCAGCTGACCATGATGGCTACACGCTCCAGACACTCTGGCTTGAAGTAGACAAGAGATATTGGATCTCCTGGGCCTGTGGGGAGAAGAGGCTGTGCAGGCAGAGCTACTGACCAACCACAGAAACAAGGATATCTATGAGCAGATTGCATGGGGGAATGCAGATGCAGGGATACGACAGGGATCAGCAGCAGTGCTGTGAGAAAGCACAGGAACTTCGGCTGGCATATCAGAAGGTCCGTGAGGCCAACAGTCGATCCAGTGCCAATCCACAGACCTGCCACTTTTACAAAGAGCTGCATGCCATACTTGGTGGGATCTCTGCCACTACCACACACACCTCTGGGGATACCTGAGATGTTTGAGCCACAAGCCCCTGGCGTGAACTGCAAGAATGAGGAGATGGAGGAGGAAGGAGGAGGATCGGGGACATGCGGCTGGGGGAGTCCAGCTATGCTGTGAGCCAGGACCTGTTTGAGACTCCACTGCAGTCAAGCATGGGTGAGCCCGATGCAAGGGAAGGAACCCCAGGTAAGTGTTTAATTGTTTTCTCCATTATAACGATGTACTGATGGTGCCCCCAATTTAACAGGACACAGTAATCGAGCTTTCATTAATTTCCTCTTACTAGAAGAGGTAGTGGTACAACAAAGAGAGGTAGAGTTATCTGCTTTTCATTCCCCTGTTGAGTTAGGCAAGGAGGACCATGCAGCATAGTTTGTTTATGTGCATAGTGTGACAGGGTCAGGCCAGATGGCTACAGAAGAGTGTTAGAAGGCAGATATGTTAGTCCCAGATTAAGTAGATCCCTTTTCCCTGGGTAAGGTAACAGGGGCGGTTCCAGAACAAGCAGGAACTTACTGGAACCAACTACGGCAGGCAGGCTAATTAGGACACCTGGGGCCAATTAAGAAGAAACTGCTAGAATCCATTAGGACAGGCTGGCTAATCAGGGCACCTGAGTTAAAAAGGACCTCACTTCAGTTTGTAGTGTGCATGCAAGGAGCTGGGAGCAAGAGGCGTGCAAGAAGCTGAGAGTGAGAAGACATATTGCTGGAAGACTGAAAAGTACAAGCGTTACCAGACATTGGGAGGAAGGTCTGGTGGTGAGGACAAAGAAGGTGTTGGGAGGAGGCCATAGGGAAGTAGCCCAGGGAGTTGTAGCTGTCGCGCAGCTGTACCAGGAGGCACTCTAGACAGCTGCAGTCCACAGGGCTCTGGGCTGGAACCCAGAGTAGAGGGCAGGCCCGGGTTCCCCCCAAACCTCTCAACTCCTGATCAGACACAGGAGGAATTGACCTGGACTGTGGCTTCTCAATGAAACTTCCATTGAGATTCTCTGCAATCCTCTCCTGACAGTTTCTAGGGATGGCAGCCTTATTTCTTCCTCAACGGTAGGACACTTTCCCATATCAGTCATCAATAACTGCAGGCACCATTGCAGTACACAGGATAGCAGCCTACGGGCCCAGGCTGCTTTGTGACATCAGCAGCAGCTGTGCGCACTCTCTCTCTCTGTTACCCTCAGGCATGAGATATCAGCTAAAATCACCACCACCTGTGGAAAATAGTGCAAGTATTCAGTACCATCGCCTTATACTCATAGTTTCATGCAGCCAAGCAATTCCCTTCTCATTTCCCTCACACTTGGAGGGCCAGAGTCACCATGGCTGGTGCTGTGAGTGGTGCTGCACAGAAGCGCTCTGGAGCAGAAGTGTCAATAAGTATGTCTTGTTTAAAACTTTAGGGGAGCCAAGGAAGGGAGTTCTGAATATTAACTTTCATTTTCTGTAGTGACTCTATTGACAATGATACCTCTGTGTGTTGCAGCCTTGAGGCATTCCCCCTCCACACCTGTGAAACACCTGCACCAGATAAAGAGGAGAAAGAAAAGGACTCAGGATGACATGTTCAGTGAGACCCTGCAAGCCAGTGCTGCATCAGACTGAACAGAGAGCCTGGAGGATGAATACTGCAGCAGACCGTATGGAGAAAGAAAGAGCAGACAAAAGACAGACCCAGGAGCCAGAGAGGAAGATGCACCAGGACATAATAGGGTACCTCCACCAGCAAACACAGATGCTGCAGACTCTTGTGCACCTACAGGTTCATCAATCACTAGCTCGCCTCCCTTTGCAATCCATCAAGAACTCCATTGCAGCACCTTCATTTCCTCCCCCACCACGTCACATGGCATCAGGGGCTGCAGACCTACCACTCACCGCAGGACAACTACAGCTTCACATATGGTGATTTGTGAAAGCCACATTAGTTGTATGTGTAGCTAGTATGGACAGAATGTTCTTTCCCCTTGTTAAGTTCTGTTCCAGTAATCTATAAAGTTTTTAATGTCTCTGATTTTAAGTTGCATGGATTTTTCTTTGCATTGGTTTTGGTACTGAGTAACATTCCATTATTTGGAAAATAATTCATCTTTATTAGTTCACAACATATGGTGTGGAGTGCTTAGCAGTTCTGAATGCTCCTGCTTACTTGGTACTGCACAGTGTGACCATTCTTTGGCTCAGTGAGAAATACAGTGTAATAACCCTAATTGTACAGCAAGCACCACCGAATTACTAGGTGCACTGACACTGTTATAGTCACAGATGTACACCAAGCGCCACACAATTTGTAACAGGCCAGTGAGAGAACACTACACAACAATGCATTACTGTGACTCACTGTTAAAGTGCACTTACAAAGTCTCCCTGATCAGTAGAGCTGTCAGAAGTAAGGCCCCCGGCTGTACCTGCTCAGTACTTCTGAAGCCTTAACGAGACAGCCAGATTGCTTGATTGGTCCACCCTGCCAGATTGGCTGAGGAAGCCAGCAGACTGACAGCTCATTGGCTGCTCAAAGCACACGTCCACGGACTCTCTGCTTTCCTGTGCTCGTCTCTCCAAGCGTTGCTCCTGCTTTGCTCATCCACACTCCAATCCACATCCTGCCCTGCACCCAGTCTTGTTCCCATATTGTTCCAACCTTGCTCCTGCCTTCCCTGATTCCTGGTAATCCAGTTCTGACTCTCTGCTTTGACTCCAGACTCAGACTGTCTCTCAACCCTTGGCTCTGGCATTTGGGCTCTGATCACTAGGCCCGACTCCCACGCTGACCACCAGGCCTGACCTGCCTGCGTTCAATCAGGTCTACGGGTTGTATTGCTGTTCAAACTCAGACACGCCACGTCTGCCCTCCACCACTGCAGCAATTTTTCTTATTTGTACTCAAATAAGTCATATCTTTAATTATCTTCAAAGAAGTCAAGGGCAACCATTGAACTCCATGTACTACTTGAATGCTGCAGTGTTCTCCACTGAAAGTAACTTAAAGTGACTGCTGTTTTAAAACAGTATGTCTGAAGGACAACAATGGAAGACAAGTCACAATTTAATGACATTTCATCCAGAAGGTGAGGTAACTTACACAAATTACATTAATAGATTCACCCTTTAGCACACAGGAGGTTGTTACAGTTATTGAATAAAGTCATGGAAAAGAAGTTCAAAAGCTGAATAATCTTGAACTGCTTTAAAAAACTGTGATGGCTTTTTAAAAAGTTCCAATAAGCAACACTTGTATAAAATCAAGATGGACTGGCTTCTCTGTTAGGGGAGCTGGGGCTGTTCCAGGCTCCTTGGACCACCAATACAAAAAGGTGGTGGATTTTCATCTCCCACCAGTCCATTACAGGCTCTGATTTATTAAAATGTTCTTGGATTTACTGAAGACCGGAATGGGAGGCAAAGGCTGCAGACTGTCAGTCGTAGTGGATGGCAGTGTAAAAAATTATCCAATCAAAAACAGTGCAAACGATGTCATGAATCCTTCTTTCATTAGCTTCCATGTGCCTCCATACTCCTCATAAGTATTACGCAGGATATAGCAGACAGCTATAACCATTGGGATGTTTCTTTCACTGAGATCTAGTCTTGTAAGTAAATAATGCAAACGTCCCTTCAATCTACTAAAAGCTCATTCAACTATCATTCTCCCCCTGCTGAGCCAGTAGTAGAATCTTTCCTTGGTGTGATCAAGATGGCCAGCGTATGGCTTCAGAAGCCAGAGGAGCAAGGGGTAGGCTGGATCATCCAGGAACACTATTGGCATTTTATCATTACCAGTGGTAATGTGAAGGTTGGGAAAAACTGTCCCTGCTTGCAGCTTTCTGAACAGTACTGTGTTCTTAAACATGAGAGCATCATGCACCTTCCCTGACCAGCCCACACTGATATCGGTGAAGCGTCCCTGGTGATCCACCAACATTTGCATAACCATAGAAAAGGAGCCCTTTCTGTTGATGTATTTTGTGGCAATGTGGTCTGGTGCCAAAATGGAGATATGCGTGCAATCTATTGCCCCACCACAGTTTGGGAACCTCATTGCTGGAAATCCATCCACTATGTCCTGCACATTGCTGAGATTCTGGTGTCCCTGTGCTGGAGGGCAGGGACAAGCTCAGAACACAGATCCAGGAACGTGACTTTGTGCAGCCAAAATTTCTGCAGCTACTGCTCATCATCCCAAGCCTGCATTATGATGCGATCCCACCAATCAATGCTAATTTTTCAGGCCCTGAAGCAGTGCTCCACCATCTGCAGCTGCTCTGTGAATGCCATCAATAGCCTTGAATTGGTTCTTGCTACGTCACACAGCAATCTACCCTCCATGTTGTCATGTTCCCTGCTGATTCAGTTCTTCTTGAGGCTCAGCAAGATTATACGTCCTCTATTTCAACATTCATGACAATGGTGCAGAGCTGGGCAGGCTCCATCATTCTGTCAGATCCTGTACATCATTCTGTCAGACCCCTTCTGTCAGACCCTGTACACCCGCTCGGCCCTTTGTAACAAGGCCCACAGCCTGGGGTTTTCCTTGGCTGGAGCTCCCCAGCATCTTCTAGCTTTCCCCAGCACTGCTCTGTCCAAGGTACTGGTCTCCTACTCCAGAGACAGACCTTCCCCCATGAAGGTCTGGGACAGACTGCCTGCTCCTCTCCTAGGCAGCCTTTATATAGGGCCTAGCCTGGCCCTGATTGGCTGGCTCTAATCTTGGTCCTGATTGGCTCTCAGTAGGCCCTTCTCTAATTGGCTGTTCCCTGCACAGCCACTCTGGCCTACTCTAGCCCTCTCTCTCATGGGGGTGGGGCAGCCACCCCACCACATAAGGTAACATTAATTGTTTAGAAAAAAGTTAATATTAACATTGATTAGGCAAATTTTTTAAAATCAACAAAACTTGCAATAGTTCTGAAAGCCACATGAATGCACTTGTGAGGGAAATGTGAGCTGCATTTCCTGCAATGGACAAAATTTCCTGCTGGAAAGCTTCAGGACAATAACAGCTCTTATTGAGAGAGACATCAGCACCATCCTGAGCTCAGGAAATACCAAAAAAGGGCAAGACGGGGATTGCTAAAACCTGTTACTAAGGCCAGGTATACACTACAAACTTACATTGGTATAACTACGCCGCTCAGGGGTGTGAAATATCCACACCAGTGAGCAATCCCCCGGTGTAGACAGCACTATGTCAACAGGATGGCTTCTCCTGTCAACATAGCTACCGCCTCCTGCGGAGGTGGATTAACTACACCAGGGGTTCTCAAACTGTGGGTCGGGACCACATTTTAATGGGGTCGCCAAGGCTGGTGTTGGCCCTGGGCCCCAGCAAGTCTGAAGCCCAAGCCCCACCGCCCAGGGCTAAGGTTACATGCCCTCTACCCCTTGGGCTTCAGCTTTGCCCCCCCTCGTGCCCTGCCCAGACGGTGGGGCTTGGGCAGGCTCGGTCTTCAGTCCCCCCTCCTGGGGCCACGTAGTAATTTTTGTTGTCAGAAGGGGGTGACAATGCAACGAAGTTTGAGAACCACTGAACTACACTGATGAGAGGAGCTCTCCTGTCAACACAGTAGCATCTTCACTGAAGCACTAAAGTGGCACAGCTGCGCTGGTGCAGTTTTTTAAGTGTACAGAGTCTTATTTAACCACCTGTACTTGTAGAAGTAAACCCTGCCGTTTTCCTTTAACAATAGGATTTAACAGCAACATGCAGTGCCCACATGCTGTTTTTTAGTTCCCCTAGATAAGCACAAGACAGGGCACCACCAGTCCAGCCCAACTTTCACAGGACACTTATATAGTCCCAAAAGTGCTCAGTGGTTGACTCTGGCACCCAATTTGGTCCAGAAGGGCAGGAACTAATAAGTAGCAAATCAAATGAGCTGCAAGTTTAACTTATTTATTTACTCACTGAACTTACTTGGTTTAGGATTTTCACAGGGCTGCCTGGGGGTGGGGGGGGCAAGTGGAGCAATTTTCCCCAGGCCCTGCAGGGCCACCCCCACGAGAATATAGTATTCTACAGTATTGCAACTTTTTTTATGGAAGGGGCCCCTGAAATTGCTTTGCCCCGGGCCCCCTGAATCCTCTGGGCAGCCCTGGATTTTCAAGTGATATTTCTCCCTAGCATCCCAACTAAACTGTGAGGGTGGAATGCGGTACAAGAGGTCAATGAACATTACAGAGCACAGACTAGGAATGTCTCTTAGCTGGGCAATCCCAATCCAAGCTTTATTCCTGATGAGGACAAGGTGCACTAGAGATATTTTGAGAACTGTTCTGACATCTAATACTAGCAGAACAGGGTGTGTGTAAAAGCGTGTATACAAGTGGAACGGGGAGTAAGCTTTACCCAGTAATTAAGGAATTCTGCAGAACTCAAACTTCAATTAAAAATAATTTCTAGCCCTTATGATTGTGGGGGAAAAAACCCTACCAAATGTGAACCATGCAGCTCCAGTGCCTACACTTCTGCTCATAATTTTACTATTGCTACAAAGGCCATGTCTACATTATACACTTACATCAACTCAAATTACGTCAGCATATAGCCACCATAGTTAATACATCACTTGTGCGCATGCATATTTGACTCATGTCGGCAGTGCACATATTCACCAGGAGTTCTTGTACTGATGCAGAGTGCAGTGCACGATGGGTAGGTATCTCATTGTGCAGCTCACCCATGTCCAGCACACCCTCTTTTGGGAAGTTTTGGCAATGAGTGAGTCACACTTGAAAAGGGAAATTGAGCCTCCTACATCACTAGCAGCTTGGCACTGCTGCCTCGTCTGTTTCTCCTTATACCTAGAAGCAGCGTTTGACTTGGTGCCACATGACATTTTGATTAAAAAGTTAGAATGATATAAAATTAACATGGTATACATTAAATGGATTAAAAACTGGCAGGTCTCAAAATATAATTGTAAACTAGGACTTGTCATCAAGTGAGTCTGTATCCAATGGGGTCCAGCAGGGATTGGTTCTTGGCCCTACGCTATTTAACATTTTAATCAATGACCTGGAAGAAAACATAGAATCATCACTGATAGAGTCTTCAGATGACACAAAAATTGGGGGAGCGGTAAATAAAGAAGAGAAGAGGTCACTGATTCAGAGGGATCTGCATCGCTTGCAAAACAGGGCGCAAGCAAACAATATGCAGTTTATACATTTTGCCATATTAAATCTAGGAACAAAAAATGTAGGTCATATTTACAAGATGGGAGACTCTATCCTTGGAAACAGTAACTTTGAAAAAGATTTGGAGGTCATGGCGGATAATCTGCTCAACGTAAATTCCCAATGTGACACAATGGCCTGAAGAGCTAATGCGATCCTGGAATGCACAGAAAGAAGAATCTCAAGGAGAAGACAGGTTATTTTACTTCTGTATTTAGCACTGGTGTAAGCACTGCTGGAGTATTGTGTCCAGTTCTAGTGTGCACAATGCAAGAACAATGCTGATAAATTAGAGAGTGTTCAGAGCCATGAGAATGATTAAAGGATTAGAAAACATGCTTTATAGTGAGATTCAAGGAGCTCAATCTATGTAGCTTAACAAAGAGAAGGTTAAGGGATAACTTGATCACAGTCTACAAGTACCTATATAGGGAACAAATATTTAACAATGGGCTCTTCAATCTAGCAGAGAAAGGTCTAATACAATCTAATGGCTGGAAGTTTAAGATAGGCAAATTCAGACTGGAAATAAGATGTAAATGTTTGATAGTAAGGGAAATTAACCATTGGAACAATTTACCAGAGGTTGTAGTGGATTCTCCATCACTGAAAATGTATACATCAAAATTGGATGTTTTCTAAAAGATACGCTCTAGGGATTTTAGGAAGAAGTTCTGTGTGTTATATGGATCAGAGCAGAGAGTAGATTATCACTATGGCCCCTTCTGGCCTTGTAATCTACAAATCTATAAAATGCTATGGTCTGTGAGACAGGTTTGACTAGATCACCTATTGGTTCCTGCTGTCCTTAAATTCCATGAATCATGAAAACCTTTCACCAATCCTTCTACACAAACACTTTTACCAAAGTTTTTCCCTCCCTGTGGATGTTTGGTGTAGGACTTGGTAACATCCGTATTACAGATCATAAAAGCTTCGTTTTGGAAAGGCAGAGAGCAGCAAATTATGCAGGAATTCATGAAGAAATGTTCCTTCCATGTAAAAAAGGGTCTTAATACAAATAATTAGGAATGCTTATAGTTGCATGCATGCACGCACACACACAGGCACATACACATTCTTACCAGTGATTAGCACTAACAATAACAGCAACAATTGCTCAAAGAGTTATAACATTAACTGCAACTTTTTTCTTATTTTACAATTTCAGAGTCAAAGTGAACAAGTGGAATGAGTTGTGTCAATTGAGTAATTTTGATTTAATTAACAGTGAACCATGCATCTCACTTACTACACTTGCAGTTGTCTGACTTCAGAAAAATTCAAAAAGCTGACCCTCGATTATTTTCATGAGAGATTTCTGTGCATGACAGCGTGTAAGTTGAAAGAAAACAAGATACACTTTGGTTGTTATATCAAAATACTGAATCACATCTTTTCAAATGCTATTCACTGAATACTAAGACAATGAAATGCCCATATTCCAGAAAAACCCTTTATCTGTCACTCTTTCCTATGTAATTTGAATGCAGCATTATTGTTTCAAATACTGATTAGTTCAATAGAGGACAACATTATCTGCATAAACATTAAAGCAAAGGGGCTACCATTTTATATGTTTCCACAAACTTGGAACACAGTTGGCAAATCTCTGATGGAATTTTGGAATTAAAAACAGGAAAGAAAGTGAAGATATTCCAGCCACAGATGAAATGTTCTCCAAATTCCTTGAAAAGGCCAGTCACTCTGCTGCTGTATGAGTCTCACAACAAGTATAATGACTGGTTCAACTAATTGTATAACAGGGTCATATCCTTTAAATAGTTTGTGAGCCCTTTGGTGACATTCACACTTTTCTATATTTTAGAAACCATCAAAGACCAGTCAGAGCAGTATTAAGGTAGGTCTTGTATGTTTTATATAATTAATAAACTTGATTATTTGGGAACCAACTGTGCCCATGTGGTTTGTTCATATTTTAGATGGGAAACAAACAAGAGACATCAAAATAAATATTTTTATATTTATTACACAATTAAATGAATTTTGATAAATGTAGCCATTTTCCCTGTTCTTGATTTGTCTAACAAATAGGATTCATATAGACTTCCTAATTTTTAACTGTTCATATAATTCCTATGAAAACATTCCAGCCATATTTGCAACAAATTGGTTGATTATTGCTTTTTTGGGGGGGAGGGTGTTTGTTTTTATATGCATATTGTATGTTTACTAACAAAGAAAATGGGAATACACTATTTGGCAGAAACATTTTGGCCAAGAAATGAAGCTTTGGCTCTGGGCGTGGCATATCCTCATCTATTCATAATGGTCACAAGGATGCGTCCCTTGAGGTGACCCAAAAGTATTTTGTCATATAGCGCTAGTCATAACTCAATTCCTCTACAAATCGGGAGTGGACCAGTGTGTGAAACAAAACATTAGTACTTCTTCAAACTAAGCACAGTAAACCTGTAGAACTCTTGCCAGGGGATGTTGTAAAGGCCAAAACTAACTGGGTTCAAATAAGAATTAGATAAGTTCATGGAAGATAGGTCTATCAATGGCAATTGGTCAGAAATACAACTCTGTGCTCTGGGTGTCCCTAAGCCTGCCAGATGCTGGGACTGGATGACAGGTGTGGAAGAGAAACAGGCCTTCACGCTTTGGTTGGGTGCAGCAAGTCAGAGACCGTCTTTATTCTCAAGCAATTGCAAAGAGGAGAGAACACTCTGGCAGGGATTCACCCTGTCCAGGCAGGTCTCTGTTACGTAAACAATGAAAGCAAGCTTTTATACCTTTGTGTTACATATAATAATGAGCAACAGCTGCATTTTGTTATACATTTTTCTTCCTGATATCTCACTTTTCTCATTCATTTCTGCTACAGTCTACATTCCAGTCTTATCTAACAGAAGGTCAAAACAGTATCTCCTACTATCAGTTCCCATTCGCTTTCTCGCTTTCTACCCACCTAGGCCTTCAGGTCTTGCATTATTAGAGTCAGTGTTGCCTGACTTTGTTAGCCTGACTCTTGCTCAGAGACAAACTAAGATCTCTATGTTCAATTCCCTTTATCTCTTTCTCCACTTCCACACAGGAGATAAATCACTTTGATAATTGCCCTGTTCTGTTCATTCCCTCTGAAGCACCTGGCATTGGCCACTGTCAGAAGACAGGATACTGGGCTTGACGGACCTTTGGTCTGACCCCAGACGGCCATTCTTATGTTCTTATATGTCAGCATATTTGCTCAAGTATAAAGGGTCAGGCTGGAGGAGTGACATGTCCCAGCTACTTCACAACAGTCCAAGTCACCACAATGTGTCCTTTGGGGGACCTGAGAAGTATTTTATACACAGCCACTGAAAGCCGCTTTCTTTATTTGAATAATAATTAAACCCTACTATAAGTTCTTATACAAATCAGTCACATTTACTGTGGTAACATTTCTAATAATGCATCATACATTGATGATTTAAAAAACCCATATGGTGTAGGAAGGAGGACGTGGGCTACAGTCATAGGCGGCAGGTTATATACATTTGTGGTGCTCGAGCACCAAGAATATTCAGGGCTGGGGGCCCTGCTCCAGCAATATTTGGAGCTGGGTCTCTCCCCCGGCCCTGCCTGGATCAGGCCACGGGCCTCCCCACCTCCTGCCGCGTTCCTGCCTGGAGCAGGTCCCAGCCCCCGCCTGCCACCCCTCCCCCTGTGTTCCCGCCCCTGCCCCACCCCCTGCCTGACAGAAAGCAGCACAGCGCCTCTCCCCTGCCTGCTTGTGCTGCTGGAGTAGAACGGCTCCCGGCAAAACTGCTGTCTGCTGCCCCAGGGTCCTAGCGCCCGCCATTCACTAATGGCAAGGCAGGCTGCCCTTACCCTGCCCTTCCGCCCTAGCCCTGAGCCTCTCCAATGCCCCAAACCCCTCAGCCCCAGCCAGAGACCTCATCCCCCCGTGCCCTAATCCTCTGCTCCAGCCCTGAGCCCCCCCACATCATGAACCCCTCATCCCCAGCCCCACAGCCCTCACCCCACACCCCAACCCTCTGCCCTAGCCCTGAGCCCTCTCCTGCATCATGAACCCCTCATCCCCCAGCCCCAGCCAGAGCCCTCATCCCCCCGCACCCTAATCCTCTGCCCCAGCCCTGAGCCCCTGCTCATCCTCAGCCCCATAGCCCTCACCCCAACCCTCTGCCCTGAGCCCCCTCCTGCATCATGAACCCCTCATCCCCCAGCCCCAGCCAGAGCCCTCATCCCCCCGCACCCTAATCCTCTGCCCCAGCCCTGAGCCCCCTCCTGCATCATGAATCCCTCATCCTCAGACCCACAGCCCTCACCCCTGCACTCCCTCCTATCCCCAAACTCCCTCCCAGAGCATACACCCCCTCCCCCTTCCCACACACCCCTTCCCACCCCCAAACTCCCTCACAGAGCCTGCACCCCTCACCCCTTCCTACGCCCCCACCCCCAGCCTGCACCGAAACTCCATCCCAAAGCCTGTACCCCTCACCCCTGCCTGCACACCCACCCCCTACCCCAGCCCAGAGCCTGCACCCAGCACCCCTCCTGCACCCTAATCCCCAGCCCAGGACCTGCACCCCAGACCCCTCCTAGAGCCTTAGGCTGGTGGGGACGGAGTTGGGGGGCGGGTTCTGGGCACCACCAAAATTTCTACAAACTTGCCACCCATGGCTAGCGTTGCCAACCCTCCAGGATTGGCCTGGAGTCGCCAGGAATTGAAGATCAATGTTTAATGAAAGATGACGTCATGTGACGAACTCTCCACCAATACATCCCACCAACATTGGCAACCCTACGGGGGGCACCGCAAATACAGGGCGGCGGGAGTCAGGAATCCCCTGCAGCCCGGGGAGGGGGGACTCGCAGTGAGAAGCTGCTCGCCGGACAAAGGCCAGGCCAGGGCGCAGCACCCCGAGTACCGACACCCTCAGCAGGCCCCTGCGGCTCTCGGGCCGCGGCTCCTCGCCCAGCCGGGTCCCATCGCCCAGCCCCCGCAAGCGGAGCTTCCCTCCGGGCCGGGCTGCCCCTGCCTAACGGCTCCGCCCTCCGCAGCCGGACGAACCGCTCGGGAGACCCCGCTCCCCCCTGGGCCCCGCCCTCCAGGCTGCGGCCGCTCCTCACCTTCTCCCCGCAGTGAGAGGCGGCTCTGGGCACCCCGCTCCTGCCTCATCCCGCGGGGCGCGCTCAGGGCCAGGCCGGCGGCTCCAGGCGCCTCCCGTGCGCGGGCCTGGGTCTGGCCGCTAGGCCCGTCTCCATGGCGACGGCTACGGGGCGGCGCAAGAACCAAACCGCGCAGTCAACGTTCGCACGGCTCGGTCCGGGCGCTCGCGGGCAGGGAGCAGCTTCTAGGCCTTGCACCAGGCGGGGCAGCGCCACTCACCCTCCCCCCGACCCAGACCCACTGCCCCAACACCCCCCCGAAACCCTCCACCCACCGCCCTAACACCCGCGAGACCCCATCCACCCTGCCCCCCCGAGACCCCCCACACACTGCCCCAACACCCCCCGAGACCCCCCTCAACCTACCCCCTGAGACCCCCACCCACTGCCCCAACACCCACCAGAGCCCCGTCAACCTGCCCCCCCGAGACCCCCACCCACTGCCCCAACACCCCCCGAGACCCCCCACCCACCGCCCTAACACCCCCCCGAAACCCTCCACCCACCGCCCCAACACCCGCGAGACCCCATCCACCCTGCCCCCCCGAGACCCCCCACACACTGCCCCAACACCCCCCCGAAACCCTCCACCCACGGCCCCAACACCCGCGAGACCCCATCCACCCTGCCCCCCCGAGACCCCCCACCCACGGCCCCAACACCCGCGGTTCCCCATCCACCCTGCCCCCCCTAGACCCCCACCCACTGCCCCAACACCCGCAGGACCCCATCCACCCTGCCCCCCCGAGACCCCACCCACGGCCCCAACACCCGCGAGAGCCCATCCACCCTGCCCCCCTGAGACCCCACCCACTGCCCCAACACCCCCCGAGACCCCATCCACCGACCCCAACACCCGCGAGAGCCCCCTCAACCTGCCCCCCCAACACCCCCACCCTCTGCCCCAACACCCGCGGGACCCCATCCACCCTGCCCCCCCGAGACCCCACCCACGGCCCCAACACCCGCGAGAGCCCATCCACCCTGCCCCCCTGAGACCCCACCCACTGCCCCAACATCCCCCCGAGACCCCATCCACCGCCCCCAACACCCGCGAGAGCCCCCTCAACCTGCCCCCCCAACACCCCCACCCACTGCCCCAACACCCGCGGGACCCCATCCACCCTGCCCCCCCGAGACCCCACCCACTGCCCCAACACCCGCGAGAGCCCCCTCAACCTGCCCCCCCAAGACCCCCACCCACTGCCCCAACACCCGCGGGACCCCATCCACCCTGCCCCCCCGAGACCCCACCCACTGCCCCAACACCCGCGAGAGCCCCCACTCCGTACCCCCAGTGACCCCCACCCACTGCCCCAACACCCACAAGAGCCCCGTCAACCTGCCCCCCCGAGACCCCCACCCACTGCCCCAACACCTGCGAGAGCCCACCCCCCCTGGCCCCCCGAGACCCCCCCAACTGCCCCCACACCCCCCCGTGAGCCCATCCACCCTGCCCCCCCGAGACCCCACCCACTGCCCCAACACCCACGAGAGCCCCCTCAACCTGCCCCCCCAAGACCCCCACCCACTGCCCCAACACCCGCGGGACCCCATCCACCCTGCCCCCCCGAGACCCCACCCACTGCCCCAACACCCGCGAGAGCCCCCTCACCCTACCCCCTGAGACCCCACCCACTGCCCCAACACCCCCCCGAGACCCCATCCACCCTGCCCCCCCGAGACCCCACCCACTGCCCCAACACCTGCGAGAGCCCCCTCAACCTGCCCCCTGAGACCCCACCCACTGCCCCAACACCCGTGAGACCCCCCCACCCTGCCCCCTGACACCCCCCAACCATTGCCCCAACACCCTTCCCCCTGACTCCTCACCCGCTGCCCCAACTCGCGGGACCCCACCCACCCTGCCCCCCTAACATCCGCACGCACTGCCCCAACCCCCACGAGACCCCACCCAACCTGCCCCCCCTGACACCCACTGCCCCAACACCCATGGGACTCACACCCATCCTGCTCCCCCGAGACCCCCACCCACTGCCACAACACCTGCAGGACCCCCCCACCCACTGCCACAACACCCTTCCCCCTGAGACTCCCACCCACTGCCACAACACCCGCAAGATCCCACCCACCCGGCCCCCCCAGACCCACCCATTGCCCCAACACCCGCGAGACCCCACCCACCCTGACACCCTGAGACTTCCACCCACTGCCCCAACACCCACGAGACCCCACCCACCCTGACCCCCTGACACCTCCACCCACTGCCCCAACACCCGTGGCACCCCCACCCACCCTGCCCCCTGACACCCCCACCCACTGCCCCAACACCCTTCCCACTGCCCCAACACCTGCGGGGACCCCCACCCACTGCCCCAACACCCCCGAGACCTCCACCCACTGCCTCAACACCCGTGGGACCCCACCCGCCCTGCCCTCCTGAGATCTCCACCCACTGCCCCAACCCACCCTACCCCCCCGAGACTCTCACCCACTGCCCCAACACCCTTCTCCAACCCCCACCCACAGCCCCAACATCCCCTGAGACCCCCACCCACTGACCCAATACCCACGAGACCCCACCCACCCGAGATCTCCACCCACTGCCCCAACACCCACGAGACGCCCACCCACTGCCCCAATACCTGCAAGACCCCACCCACCCGAGATCTCCACCCACTGCCCCAACACCCACGGGACCACCACCCACCCTACCCCCCTGAGCTCTCCACCCACTGCCCCAACACCTGTGGGACCACCACCCACCCTGCCCCCCCTGATCACCCCCACCCACTGTCCCAATACCACGAGACACCCATCCACCCTATCTCCCTGAGACCTCCACCCACTGCCCCAACACCCATGAGACACCCACCCACCCTACCCCCTCGAGGCCCACACCCACTGCCCCAATACCATGAGACCCCCACCCACCCTGCCCCCCCCAAGGCCTCCACCCACTGACCCAACACCCGCGAGACCCCTACCCACCCTACCCCCCTGAGGCCCCCACCCACCATCTGCTGTGACTGGCTACCTTCCTCCTGGCTTGAAAACAGCTCCTGGCTGCATGCATCTAGGGATGCCAGGCCATCCTCTGGCTCTGGGCCCCCGTCCTCCTCAGCACCCTCGCTCCCACTTTCCTCCTCCTGTCTTGTTGAACTCTGTGCTGCTACGGCTGATGAAGTCATGGTGGTCTTTGGAATGGAGGTGTGGTTGTCCCCAAGTATCGCGTCCAGCTCTCTGTAGAAATGGCAGGTCGTGGGGACAGCACTGGAGTGGTGGTTTGCCTCCCGCACTTTGCAGTAGGCACTCCGCAGCTCCTTAACTTTAACTCTGCACTGCAGTGCATCCAGGTCATGGCCCCTTTCCATCATGTCCCTTGATATCTGCCCGAAGGTATTGTAATTCCTACGGCTGGAACGTAGCTGGGACTGGACAGCTTCCTCATAAGAACAGCCGTACCGGCTCAGACCAAAGGTCCATCTAGCCCAGTATCTGTCTACCGACAGTGGCCAATGCCAGCTGCCCCAGAGGGAGTGAACCTAACAGGCAATTATCAAGTGATCTCTCTCCTGCCATCCATCTCCATCCTCTGACGAACAGAGGCTAGGGACACCATTCTTTACCCATCCTGGCGAATAGCCATTTATGGACTTCACCACCATGAATTTATCCAGTTCTCTTTTAAACACTGTTATAGTCCTAGCCTTCACAACCTCCTCAGGTAAGGAGTTCCACAAGTTGACTGTGCGCTTCGTGAAGAAGAACTTCCTTTTATTTGTTTTAAACCTGCTGCCTATTAATTTCATTTGGTGACCCCTAGTTCTTGTATTATGGGAATAAGTAAATAACTTTTCCTTATCCAGTTTCTCAACATCACTCATGATTTTATATACTGCTATCATATCCCCCGTTAGTCTCTTCTTTTCCAAGCTGAAGAGACCTAGCCTCTTTAATCTTTCCTCATATCGGACCCTCTCCAAACCCCTAATCATTTTAGTTGCCCTTTTCTGAACCTTTTCTAGTGCTAGAATATCTTTTTTGAGGTGAGGAGACCACATCTGTACACAGTATTCGAGATGTGGGCGTACCATGGATTTATATAAGGGCAATACTATATTCTCCATCTTGTTCTGTAGGGATATTAAAGAAGGTTTATATTAGACATGGTTTATATGAAAAATGACTTATTGGTAATTGATGCCTCATAACTAAAGGTTTATGTTAAAAGTAAATTTGTGATTCTAACCTGCAAGCCACCAGCTGTGTCTGTGTGAAGCCTGCTCAAAGAAATACTTTGTATAAAACTTGTTAAACATTAATTAACTCTAAGTAAGCCAAAACAGTAGCTGTTATAGTGTATAGCTAGAGACCCCCACCCTCTGTAAGTTTTCATCTCACTTTATCTTTGATTGTTAAAAGACAGGGAGTCTCACATAAATTGGTAACACCCCAAAAAGCAAAGAGACAGTAAAATAGATGTGATTAAGATAGAGAATGTATGTGACTGAATGGTTAGGGAGTTACCAGTCTGAAGAATTCAGTGTTGGCTGAAGAAGGTGTCAAGTGGGATCAACCAGATGACCCACCACACCTCAAAGGAAGGAAAAACAAGCATCTGACAGAATGGAGCCAGCCATCTGCTGATTGATTTAGCAACAGCAGAATGAGGCAACTCCTATGAACTAACATAGGGAAAAATCCCTATAAAACTGGACTCTAAAGACTGAGGACTTTGAGTCTATGGTTCTGATACCAACCTCCAGGAGCATCAGATGCATCTAACACAGACTCGGCTCCATCCTCATGACCAAGATACCTGGCCAGTAACTTGGCATGAGCAACATCTAGGCTGGTAACTATAACATCTATACAGAACCTGAATGAATGATTGTGTGAATGAATATGTGTGTGTGTGTGTGTGTGTGTGTGTGTCTGTGTCTGTGTGTGTATAAGGAATAAGTAGTAATGAAAACAAGTAGAAAAACATTGTCTTTTGTTTTGTTATGGTATTTACAATAAATGTGGCATCTTTGCCTTATCCCTCTTAATAAGATCCTGCTGGTTTTTTTTATATTGGTACAACAGTTCTCTATCCCCTTTTTAATGATTCCTAACATCCTGTTTGCTTTTTTGACCGCCTCTGCACACTGCGTGGACATCTTCAGAGAACTATCCACGATGACTCCAAGCTCTTTTTCCTGACTCGTTGTAGCTAAATTAGTCCCCATCATACTGTATGTGTAGTTGGGGTTATTTTTTCCAATGTGCATTACTTTACATTTATCCACATTAAATTTCATTTGCCATTTTGTTGCTCAATCACTTAGTTTTGTGAGATCTTTTTGAAGTTCTTCACAATCTGCTTTGGTCTTAACTATCTTGAGTAGTTTAGTATCATCTGCAAACTTTGCCACCTCACTGTTTACCCCTTTCTCCAGATCATTTATGAATAAATTGAATAGGATTGGTCCTAGGACTGACCCTTGGGGAACACCACTAGTTACCCCTCTCCATTCTGAGAATTTACCATTAATTCCTACCCTTTGTTCCCTGTCTTTTAACCAGTTCTCAATCCATGAAAGGACCTTCCCTTTTATCCCATGACAGCTCCAAACACTGATGAGGTACAGCATCTTGCCATTGCTCCATACTGGGGATCACCTGGCGGGTGGAGGCATGGTCACCTGGAAAGATGCGCTGAGAGCACTCCATGCCTGGCTGAGCAAACAGGAAGAGGAATTTCAAAATTCCCAGAGAATTTAAAGGTCAGGTCTGACGGTTGGTCACCTGAGGGCAGGGCAGTAGGATTCAAAGTGATGACCAGAGTGGCTAGAACAGGCATTGTGGGACACTTCTGGAGGCCGAGCAGAGCGCATTAATAGACCGGAGTGTCCACACTGGTGCTCCGGTGCTCCAGCTGGGGCACAGGGAGCTTTATGGAGGTGGATTACCAGGGGCACTCCAGCCGCGGAGTCTGGGCGCTCTACATGCCTTGCCAGTGCGGACACCTCAGGAGTTAGGGCGCCTGGGGCTGACTCAATGTGCTCTAACCTGTAAGTGTGGCCAAGTCCTAAGTGTGTGCAGGGTCAGTTACATATTTAAATATTTCACTTGGTCTGAAAAATAACAAGCCCCCTCCCCAATATGCCTCACAGATCAGCCTCTAGGGGAGGTGTTTGCCAGTAAGGAGCTACCCTAATTAGTCTTTTCCACCTCTGAAGAACCTGATCCTATGAATACAAAGCCCCAGCAAACAACTGTGTGGCAAGATCTGAAACCTGTTTTGCTGTGGGGTCTTGTTTATTGCCCTGGCTGGAGGAAGCTAGCTTGATAAGGTGGAAAACTTTGTACAATTGTGCTGACCTGGTGGGAACCCTCGGGGCCGTGAAATGGAGAAGGGAAACCCAGATCTTGCTGAGTGTTTATGCTGGGTTAGGAAACAGGAAATTACTCATAGAGGGAGCAAGCAGGCAGCTCGGCAGCGGGGACTCAGCTGTGGCTGGGAGAGAACTACAGTTCCCAGCCTGCTGTGCGCCGGGTGACGCCAGCTGGGTTGCACGTGGTGCTTAATCAGCTGCCTAAGGAGCTCGGAGCCGGTGCTCAGGGGCAGGAGTGGGACCGTGGGAGGCTTTTTGTTCCCGTTCCGCAGGTATGAGTAAGGGGCGGGGGCTGTGCGATTCCGGAGGGGCTTTGGGGCTGGGCTGGTGGATTAATGAGCACAGGAGTCCCCCAACGGCCAGCAGAGAGGGGTTTGGTGCCCGTATGCACCAACTCCCCTGTATCAAAACAGGATCCCTAGCCCACCCCGTCTTCCCATCCCCTTGTAGGCATCAGTACTGGAGCCCTCAAGTAGTGGCCTCCTCCCCATCTGGGATGACTAAACAGGCTCCCTAGCAGCTATATGATCGTCAGTTCCCTTTCAGTGCTGAAATAGAGCCCTGGAAACCCACCATCACCCACACAGCTACATGCTTCTGTGGATGCACCCAGGTGACCCATCTGCTGTTGCAGGGCCCATGGTGGAGCTGCCTGCTGTGGACATTGGATCTTAACCATCCTGGCACCCGCCATAAAATGAGGATTCCTGTTCCCTGTGAGGTGCTTGGTGCAGGCTCTGTGCTTGCCCGGCCCCATTCTTTTGTCTCCATTTACTATGCTAGTG
Organism: Mauremys mutica; assembly: GCF_020497125.1. Taxonomy (NCBI): domain Eukaryota; kingdom Metazoa; phylum Chordata; order Testudines; family Geoemydidae; genus Mauremys; species Mauremys mutica. The sequence continues at coordinate 8,111,698 of NC_059085.1, forward strand.
GGTCTGCTCTTTTTTCAGGCAGGTGTGTGAAAGGTAGTTTGTTTTTGCCTGGCTGGAGTTTTCCTATTGCAGGCTGCATGTGGCCTGGCTGTGCTGTGACTGAGGGTCAGCAGTGGCAGAGGGTAGGGCATGGAGCTAAGAGTCTTTCTCCTGGTTATAGTGTCCCTGCTGTCAGCAGATTTCAGGGTTAGACGCCTCACAAGGAAGCTCTGCAGTGGAAGCAAGGGTTTAAAAGTTTCTCCAGGCAGTGTAGTTCTTCCAGATGGATTCATAGGAATCGTTCATTGAACTTGGCTAGTTGCAGAAGTTTGAGCCTCCTGGCTGTAAGCAGACACAGATGCCACCTGCTTCATAGGAAGGGCTGATACCCTCTACTACATCTGATGGACTGTGCCATGCTATTTGAGGGTTTAGTGTGAAATAAGCCGGGAATGGAGAACATTTATTCCTGACGTTATGAAGTTTGCTGCCAGCATGGATATTGCAGTATGCAAGCCAAGGGAATCTGTTCTGCTAGTTCCGCTCACTGGATGACTATTGCAATAACTGGAACCTGGCCCTGGGGGGAAATTTCATCCAGACCCTAGATGGCAATCTGTTTTGTACCCATAAACGTTGACTGATCACCCTTATTACTACTTCCTAGTTACCCTACAAGTGTGGTTCTTGTCTAGGTATGTATTTAGTTTAATAAGCTTCTGAAGAAAAATATCTCAGGACTGTCCTGTACATGTGAGTTCCCCTAGTTAACTACATAGTGGGTTAGAAGTTATGAATTTGGATATGTATGCCGTCAGCTGGCTTTCAGCCTGGAAGGGTGACTTGCTCAGTAATCATACAGATGTGTTTGAAGTCAATCTCAGGGCTGTGTGAAGAGATGCTGTTCTCAACCTGCTGCTCAAAAGTGCTCCACGCTGTATGTAGTGTTTGAAGACATCCACTTTCCTTGTTGACCAAGAAAACAATGGGGGAGGTCATAAAGATCAACTCATACCTTCCCCTAGGTGTGGCTGCTCCTCATGCTCCTCCCACAAGAATGCTCAGCCCACACCCAGGATCCTCTTTCCCCACAGAGCCCTTCCCAACTCACTTATGTGGGTCTAACAAGGCACCTGACTCAGTATTTAACTGCCTCCCCGGGGGATCAGGAGCTGCTAACAGGTTTGAGGCAAATACTGCTGGCCTGTTAATTTTATGGTTTAGGTTTGTTTTCTCTAATCCCATGCTATAATGCTGATGCTGCATGGCTGAGTTACACTTAGAGTAAGACCCTGGGTAACAAAGCTGATAGCTTATTTTACTAATGCTTGGGTCTTAGCTGATGATCCCATGATAGGGCAAACTCCAGTCTGCTCCTCATTCCTGTCTGCATGTTCCCTGCTTCCTGATCAGCACTAAAATGAGCTGAATAAATATACTGAGGAGCTCTGAATTGCACCAATTGGTATCATTACTGTTTTGTGGTGGAAGGAGGGAAGTCTCTCTCACCTCGTACTATAAGAGTTAATCCAGTAACAGTGCATAGTGGGGCCAATGAAGGACAATATAAAGGCCCTCATTGCCGGGGGAGGTAGGAAAAATGCAGTCCAACTCCTAATTCAAGCTGCTCCTCTGCATCATGACCAGTTTGTAATTAGTGTAGCTCAGTTGTAAACAGAGTTTTGGGGACAAAGCAACCAGTGCAGACATGTGAGTAATACTTCTGTGATTAAAAGTAACCTGGATTTGTGCCCTTTTAGGGCGGGTGGAAAGGGAGCCTTTTCCCCTCTTTGATTTTTTTTTTCCTGTCTTTCCTGCTTTTTAACCCTTGGGGAGTTTTAATTTTTGTTTTCCTTGTTTTTGCTGGAGAGATCCTTGGAGGACCTACAGCAACAGAGTGGCAGCTTTCTTAACCCATGATTCAGGGTTTCCTCCCAACTGTGTGTCAGGTATTTGACTTAGCAGTATTAGCGAAACCCAAAAGATTTTAAACAGTCTAATGAAAATCACTTCCTCTTTCAATGAATCTAGTTTTACTTCCTTGGTACTTGGAGAGGACAAGTTCATAGAATCTTCCAAGAGAAATGAAAAACAAGATCTGCATTTCTAATGGAAAAATAGACTTTTTAGGCCTCCTGTCCTCAGCACACTGAAGCAAACAAGGGCATAACCTCTATTATTATTTTATTGTGAACTGTAGCACCTAGGAGCCGTAGACGTGAACTCAGGCCCCTTTGTGCTGGGTGCTGTACAAACACAGAATAAAGAGATGCTCCCTGCCCCAGAGAGCTTACAGTCTCATCTCTTGCCACTACCTTTTGCATGTCCCCTTTAAGCACTGGCAATAGCTCTTAGTGTAAGGGGAGGATTTCATAGACTTGTGCATCTCTGAGCTCCAGAGCTGTGGATCTTAAACAAAAGTTGGGATCCCCAACCTAGCAATGACTTTGTGGTGTCCTCTCGTGATGAGTGTGAAAACCCATAGACCAGTGGTCCCCAGTGTGGTGCCCATGGGCGCCATGGCGCTCACCAGGGCATTTATGTGCACCCGCCTAGTGCCCAGCATGGGAGAGAAGCCGGGGCCCTGCACCTGCCGGGGACAGAGAACTCCAGGGCTGCAGGCTGCGGGCGCCTGGGTTCTCTGTCCCTGGCAGGCTCGGGGCTGCGACTTCTCTCCGGCTTCTCCGGGGCTGCAGGTTGCGGGCACCGGTGTTCTCTGTCCTCGGCAGGTGCCGGGCCGCAGCGTCTCTCCGGCTTCGAAGCCGGAAAGAAGCCATGGCCCTGCCCCTGCTGGGGACAGATAACTCTGGGGCTGCAGGCTTCATTCTGTGTTAAAGTAAGAATAATAAATATATTTGGACCAGCAGTTCAACAATGTTTTACTTTTTTTAAATAAACAAGGTGAAAACTGTTTATGATATTTATTTTGTAAAAACTCCTTCATTTTTCTTACAGGTAGATAAAAAAGAGCAAATTCACATGGTAAGGTGAAAGAGTAATTGCCGAATAATTTAATTAATACCTTTTACATGTAAAATTACCCTTTTTATCTTATGGATTCATATATTATGTCATAAAATATGATTTTTTTTGTATTTATTTAATGTACAAATACAAAATAAGCCTTGAAAAATTGTTGGCGCCCGCCACACACTTCTGAAAACATGAATGTGCTACTGGCCACAAAAAGGTTGGGGACCACTACCATAGACGATGCTTGGGGGAGGGGGGATTGTGGAGTGAAGTGCCCCCTCCAGATTTCTGCTTGGCCTGCCAGGGGTGAGGGAGAGGGGCTCCCTGCCCTGAGGCAGGTTCGGCTCCTGTCCCTGGCATCCGGGGCTAGGCACTTTGCATGCTGGCTGCTCTGGATCGTGGCTCTCTGCAGCCTGGTGGCTGCCTGAAAGGCTGGGGGTGGGAGGGGAAGGGGGTGGCCTGCCCTGCCCCTTCTGCTTCCCACCCCGGCCTGACTGCTGGGGACAGAGTCCGACTGAGCAGGAAATGTGCCGGGGGAAGGGGGAAATTCCAGCTCGCTCCATCCCTGTACCCAGCAGCCAGGCTCGGGCGGGCCAGGCCACCGCCCCAGCCAGGTGCTCTCTCAGGCCACTGCAGTGCATGGAGTCAGCAATCCAGAGTGGCCAGCGTCAGCCGGTGTGAAAAGTGGCTTCCTCCTGCTCCCTGCCCGGGCCTCGTTGCCAGGGAGAGCAGCCGAACATGCTGTGGGAGAGGCTCAGTGGGAGATGGACAGACCTCACCCCATCTGCCTCCCCCACCCCCACAGGTAATTCTGGTGGGGTGGGGAGAGCGCAGCAGCCCTGGGAGGTTGCTGAGTAGAGGAGACACGTGGGGCGTTCTGAGGTGCTCCCTCTGCTTGGTTCTGTGCTCCCGTCATTCCAACTGGCAGCTCTTCAAGTCTTGCCCTGAACTTTGTCCCAAAGGAGGACAAGGGCTTTTGCTGTGTTTGCAGAAACATGGGTTGGAAATAAGGAAGTTGGCTTTGAGATACAGGAGGGGGGTGTGTGTGTGTGTGTGTGTGTGTTTTAGTGACCAGGCACCAGTTTCACACCCCTGCGGCATGAAGTTCTCTCGAGCCACAGGATGGGTGCAGCATAGACCACACGAGCAGTGCAAACAGCTCACCGCTGTGCCTCAGCTCTGACCTGGAGGGGCCAGTTGTTCGGAGACAGGAGCTCTCTTTCTGTCTGTCCAGCCCCTGGGTCTGTCAGCTGAGACAGAGATGACCAGTTGTGGTGATGGCGTGCAAAAATCCTTATCACAGGTGACAACAGAGCTGGGCCGTCTAGCTCAGGCAGCAGATGCTCAAGCTATAAGAACCAAAGGTCCCAGATTGGGTTCCCACTGCTTACGACCTGCCCAGGATGCAGTGTCATATTTAAATGGGAGGTTAAGTTGTGCAACAGCTGGTAGAGTACAAGAGGAGTGTTGGTCCAGCAAGCCAGCTGTGTCTAGCCTGATTTTCATATACACTTGATGACAGGGTGGATTTGATTTAGATCATGATTTAAATAACTAATCAGGAAGACTCAATTTTAATCATGGATTTCTACATAAAAGTGCATTCTTGTTGGTTGTTATAACCTTAATACATATTCTTCACAACTCAGAGGTAGATGTAGGTTTCATTTTTAGAAGGTACTTGCTATACATTTTTAAGTGATTTATTCTGAAAAGTTTTCAGATTAATTTTACAGTTATATCAGAGAATGAATGATTGATTATTTCATTTACCAAAAATAATTGAAGCAGATATTTATGAAGTCACTGGGAGGTGAACTATCTCCAATTCAGGAGGTTAATATTTGGAGGATTTTCTTGCCATGGTGCATTAGGAGGAGAACATCACCAGACAGACATTTTAACTGTTTTATTTAACTAAAACAACATCTTTATGTATTCTGGATTTTTTTCTTCAACAGCAAACATGCTTGTTTTGTTAAAATACTATATGAACTTTTGAATTTAGTTAAACATTCAAGTTTTTTAAAATCAGGTTTGTTTATGTTAAAATTGTTCTTAACTAAAATAGTTAAATGAAATATTAAAACTTTTTCTTTTTTTTTTAAGAAAACACCAGCCATTTTTTGCTGTTAACAAGCATGTTGTCTCTGGAGACACAAATCCACAGTTTGAGAACTGCAAAACTAAGCATCTCTGATGGTATCTTCTACACTGAGCACTGAGTCCCATTGGGCAGATAGAAAGATTAACCTAAATAATCTATATAGAAGCCCCGGAACCCCATAAGATTGGGTCCCTAATCCATGAACTTTTGTAATGTTTAAGAAAAGTTTTGTAAATGAGTTCCATGAATATATTGTCTTATACTATAGAATTAGAATTTATAATCCCTATTCCAGCATGAGATACATTATAGCTCAAAGATATCTTAATTAAACCTGTCTTTAGGTAGGTTTTTCCTCAAAACATTTTATCAAAAAAAATCTGATTTATTTTAATTGATTTTTATCCACCCTGCTTGATGGTGATGCTCCTCCTCTGCTCCTCTTCTAGGTGCAGTAAAGTAGCCTGAACTCTGTGCCTGGGGACCCCTGGACAATGCCACTTGTGCCTGTAGCAGGAAAATGAGGCTGCCTGCTTTGTGACCCCTTGGAGGCTGGGGACGGATGGAGTCGACGTTGTCTGGTGTTTCCTTTGCCTGAGGTCTTGGCCTGGTAATGAGGCCCTAGGGAGAGGCAGAGAGCGGTTAGCGCACTGCCGGACGGGGAAATGGCCCAGCACAATGTGGGGATCAACAGGGAGTACGGAGACTGGGACTGGAGCGCCGACGCCGGGGAGCGGGCAAGGCTACTGCAGAGCCCCAATGTGGAGACTGGGCCGAAGAGCAACGAGGGGCAGAGACCCGGAGCGGGGACCACCTCCACCCTCGGGGCCGTCTTCATTGTGGTGAACGCTGCCCTCGGGGCTGGGCTGCTCAACTTCCCTGCAGCCTTCAGCACTGCGGGCGGCGTGGCCGCAGGGATCGCGCTGCAGATGGTGAGCTGGGCAGGCCTGGGGGAGGGGCTGTGGGGGCCTGGGGTTCCCTGCAGGAGAAGACAGAGGATCGTGCAGGAGACATCCTAGCAAATGATCCCACTCACTGCTCCAGGGCCAGGTGGTAGGCCCCGGGCTCGGCATATCTGTCTGGGTGGGATGGGCCATTGGCTTGAGGCGCCAGAGCTCTGACTGCCCTGCTCTGCCCACAGTCCCTGCTGGTGTTCATTATCGGAGGGCTGGTGATCCTGGCTTACTGCTCGCGGGCCAGCAATGAGCGCACCTACCAGGAAGTGGTGTGGGCTGTGTGCGGCAAGGTCCCTGGCGTGCTCTGTGAGGTCGCCATTGCCGTCTACACCTTTGGCACCTGCATCGCCTTCCTCATCATCATCGGGGACCAGCAGGACAAGAGTGAGTGCTCAGGGCTGCCCCGGCCCTGGGCCAGCCCCCTGAGAGGGAGGGGAGGGTGTTACACCTGTGGGAGGGCGTGGAGCAGGGGGGAGCCTGCTTCTCTGCAGGTGATGGGCATTTTCCGTGCCCCATCCTGGCAGCCTGTGCTGGGCCCGGCAGCCCTCAGGAGCCAGGTTGAGGGGATGCCCTGAATGACGGCCACACAGACCTGCAGTCTGTTGGGTTCCTTTTGCCAGACCCTCCAGTGTCCCAGGGCTGAACTGCCAGGGCTGGGGCCTCTGAGCTCCCTGCCTCTGATACAGAGCAGCTTCCATTCCTCTTCCTCCTTCCCATGTTCCCTGGCCCAGGTTCGAGATCTGCCCTCTAGCAAGAAGTTGGCACTGGGCTTGGTTGTGTCCTGACCATACTGTTCTACCCTTGTCTCCTCACCAGTCATCGCTGCGCTGGTGAAGGATCCCCAGGGGGCAGATGGCAGCCACTGGTACACGGACCGCAAGTTCACCATCAGCATCACGGCCTTCCTCCTAATCCTGCCCCTCTCCATCCCAAAGGAGATTGGCTTCCAGAAATATGCCAGGTGGGTGGCTGGGAACTGTGGGTGGGAGGATGCCAAAGGGACAGGCAGGCAATTGGGCCTGACCAGAGTGTTCAGTTGTGTTCTAAGATGGCCGCAGAGCCCAACGAGTAGGGCATTGGACAGGGATCAAGGAGACCAGGGTTCTAGTCCCAGCTCTGGCAATAAACTCTGTGACGTTCGGCAAGTCCTTTCACTGCTCTTTGCCTCAGTTTCCCCACCTGTAACATGGGGTGTAAAGTGCTTTCAGGGCCTCGTATGAAAAGCATTGTATAATTACTTCTCTGAGGCAATATATCACAAGCCCCCCTTTCTCCAGCTCTTCCATACCAAGCCGGAGTAGGAGACTGGGGTGGCGGGAGTGGGTTCCCTGTGTCTCTGGTTTCTCCCTGGGGACAATGAAGATGGTCCCATAGGTAAGCAGGTGTCATATGTCTCTGCTAACACTTTTCTTTGCATGTCACACTGTCCCCAGAGCGAGCAGTGGGAGCACAGGCGTATACAGGCATCTGCTGCTTTAACCACCAGGTCCTCTAATGGCTTGGAGCAGGGCTAGACAACAGGAGATGTTCTAGTTAGAAAATCAGTGGCCATTGGTGGCTGGCTTATCCTAAGGCTACCACTGAAGGAGCTGGATTGATGGTAGCAGTGGTGGGAGATTGGAAGGAGCCAGGGTCCTGGAGGGAGAATTGGGTGGTGTCTAGTGGGATATCACAGCTGGGTCCCCTGTTAGAACCGTGGGAATGTACCAGGGAAAGGGAGATGCGGTTGGAAGATGTCCCTGTCCAGGCTCACCAGATTCTCCCCAGGGAGGCTCTGAACAAGGAGTAAGAGTGAGCAGAGGCGGGAAGCAGCACTGTCATCTGTCCAGTCTCTTCTTTCTTGCAGCTCCCTGAGCGTGATTGGCACCTGGTATGTCACCGCTGTCGTCATCATCAAATACATCTGGCCTGACAAGGAGATCACCCCAGGGTACATCCCCACGCGGTACGCGAAAGCGGCACCCATGCTTCAAAACCAGGCTGTACCGAGTCCCAAGTTAGATCAGGGAGATAAAGGGGTGGCCCTATACCGGAAATCCCCGCCCCTCCCGTCCCAGAGCAGCTGTCTGATTCTGATCAGCAGTGAAAGAGCTAATGATGCTGAAATGCGAACGGTCCTACATTCCCGCTCTGAATGAGTTCAGTCTACACGTCTCCAAGAGCTGCTCTTTTGGTTTGGCTGCAGGCTCAGGCAGACAGCCCACCATTGGGGCTGCTTCTGGGGGGTTTGCTTTGCAACCAGGTGGCTAAGAACTCTTTGAATTAAAACTTTTCAATGAATATATCTTTTAATTGAAGCTTCTTACTCCAATCCCCACAGGGAAATTAAATCCACTTTCATAATGTGTGTAAACGCTGACTCATGCCAGCCAGGTGCCTTCTCTGTCCCGCTGTTATACAGGATGGGAGAGAGCACTGGATTACTTCCCTCTGGGTCTCCCAGTGCATTTTCTCCTGGAGAATTGTAAGATCCTTGGGGCAGGGACTGTGTCCATCTCTGATTTGTACAGCACAGAGCGTGTTATTGGTTCTTAAATGACACAGTCTGCAGAAACGTCTGGTACATCAGACAAGCACTGGCCTTGGGTGCCACCAAGCATCTATCCCCGGTATCACTGTGGCTTGCTTGTATTTCCCCACTTGAAATCCAGCACAATCTTTAGCAGTCACTATTCTAGCTGGGCGATGAATATTTAAACTGGGAAGACGGGCTCTTAGCTGTTATACCTGGTTCTTGCTCTGAAAGCTTTTAAGGCAAGAGGCTAATGAGAATAATGTGGTTTTTGTTTTGTTTTTTAAAGGCTGGTATCTTATGAGCCATCAGGGCTAGAAAGAGCTACTATATGTTATGGGGAAGCTGGGATTTCCGAATGGTTAGAGAGGAAACCTTAAAATAGTCACTCAGAACAGCCAAAAATATAGTGTGTTTTCCAGGCAGGTCAGCTTTGAATGTCCTGGCAATGGACAAAATACCCAACAGGTCTCTTCTATAGTTATTAATCTTAAACAAATACCATCAAATATCAATAATAAAGGAAAACAATGGAAGTATAATCCATTTGGCTAAAATGAAACGTAATGGATTATATTGTGCTGTACGGGGAAGCAAAGGCTGTTGGCCTTTGTTAAATGTATCTGTAGATACAAACTGGTGTCTTTTATGGCACATTCCTGGGCGAACAAGAGATTTGGTTCACTGGTCTCCAGTAGTGTTTCAGAGTAGGTCCTCTTCTCTGCTAATGGGTCACTAGATGGCACTCTGCTCTTTTGAGTCAACGTCCCGGCATTGTGTGTGTGTTAGAGCACTGTGCCATCTTATGGATGAGCCGTAAAACCGAGGCCTTGATCGCTTGTTGCCATTTTAAAAATTCCCTCTCTTTGCAAGTGTCCGGGCCAATTGCATCTTGGGTGATTAAATTCTGTCCACCTCACCCTTTGTACGTGTACCTCAGAAGAAGGCCTCACTATCATTTTTATGTTGGTCAAATAATATGATGATTTTCTTATGTAGCATTGCACCCACCATCCATACTGTGGTCAAACAGAGTTTAGATCCAGCCTGATGATCTAACCTCTCTTCTATTTGCTTAGTACCTTATAGAGAATTTTCAGAACAAACTAAACAGGGATAAGAGGGAAACACAGGCCAAGATTTTCAACAGTGGCTGGTGACTTTCCAAGTACCTCTGTTTGGGGGTACCTGACTTGAGATGACTTTTAGAGGGGCCTGATTTTTGAGAGGGTGGATGCTCAGCACTTTGTGAAAATCTGGGCCCTTTAAGGTGTCCAGTGGGGCATCCCAAAAATCACTAGTGCCCTTTGAAAACATTCAACACTGCATGTGCGGGAAGCCTCCAGTCACTGTGCAGAACTGCAGTGAAATGAGCATGCCCTGGTGCACCCCCCAAATGCCCTCTGGAGGGTGACTATACATATGCTGTTGAGATCTGCTATTTAACCTAAGTGTCTGCACTGGCAGCTAGATCTGAACTGGCTGTGATTTCCCTCTCCACAGCCCCTCCTCCTGGATGGCCGTGTTCAATGCCATGCCCACCATCTGCTTCGGATTCCAGGTACAGCTGCTCCCAGGAAGACCTGGGCCGATGGAGATCTAAGACAAGTTAGGCGCAGGAAATGTCTGTCTGTCTCATTTGCTGACCTTCTCCTTTAATACCAAGACTCCTACTGCCCCTGCTGGGGCCTCAGACTGATGTGGGATAAAGCCCTAAAGTGAAGGGTGCCAGTAAAACAACAGTGTTTTAAAATGACCATTGAAGCTGAGGACAGAGATGACCTGTTGTGCTCCACTTGGTCCCTTTTTTGAGGCCAGAACTGGCTTGTTCCCTGCAAGACCTTGTCAAGTGCTGTGTCCAGTCTAGTTCTAACTGGCCCAAGTAACAGGATTTCCACCGGTTCCTTGGGAGATTGTTCCCCAGCGAGAGAGAGAGAGAGCTGCTCACTTGTGCTCGGGGTGTCTCCCTGGGAGTTTAGCCTAGGAGTCCCTTTAATTTCACTTCAGTACTCCAAATTATGCCCCTACCTCAGGCTGAATAACACTCCTGAGCGTTCACACCCTTCCAGTGTTTGCAGATTGTTATTCTGTCGCTTAGCCCTGCCATCTATATTAGCTGTTCTGCTTTCCTCCTCCTCCCGCCCCCTGGCCTGTTTTCCTTGCCCTTCCCTGAACTCCCTGGGGCTGGGCAGTGGCATCCGTCAGGCTGAGTAGGGAGAGGGATGCTTTCGCCATCCGTGACATTTCCCATCATGTCAGTTTCACAGCCAAGTGTTTCCCTGCCAGCACACGGCCTGGCTTTGTGCTGGACGGATCCGGGGTGGGTAAATTAGACTGAACCCAAGGAACAGCTGGGAGGTGGGCTCCCCTTGTCCAGAAACAAATCCAGGTGTCTCTTAACTCAGTTACGGTCTCTGCTTCGGTCGCCTTCCCTGGTGACATGCTCCAGTGTGTGGAGGGGCTGCCTGCCTTTGTGTCCCCTTCCTCTCCCATAAGGCTGGTGTCGATGGGTCCCCCCGGAGCACAGAACGCCTGGCCCAGCAGCCCCTTGCACGCTCTCTTTCTATCTCTGGCAGTGCCACGTGAGCAGCGTGCCCGTCTTCAACAGTATGAAGCGGCCCGAGGTGAAGCCGTGGGGAGCGGTGGTGACGGCAGCCATGGTTATCGCTCTCTTTGTCTACGCAGGGACAGGTAGGAGCAAGGCCCTTGTCTCTGGCCTGCCCACGGGGCCCAGCCGCTGCTGCCGCAGCACGTTCTCTTGAAAGACTTCGGTTGGGGAAGCTGCGAGCTTCCCCTCGGGCAGAGCTGCTGAGAGAGAGACCCCGGGGCTGGAGTCGCTGTAAACTGTCCCGCAGCCACCGCGGCTGAAGAGCTGCTGTCATCGGGGTGCATTCGGCACTCTGACCCCAGATCCAGCTAGAGCCTGGGCCCCAGGGACAAACCCAGCCACCTCCTCCAGCCAAATCCCTGTGCCCCATCTTTCCCTTAGCCCCTGCTGGCATCCTCCCCTGGCTTTCTCTTCCCCTCCAGGGATCTGCGGGTTCCTGACGTTTGGTGCGAGCGTGGACCAGGATGTGCTGCTGTCCTACCCCTCCGACGATGTCCCCGTTGCCATTGCACGGGCCTTCATCATCCTCTGCGTGCTGACGTCCTATCCCATCCTGCACTTCTGCGGCAGGTGGGAGGTGGCCAGGAGTGGCAGAAGTGCCCCAAAAGTTTGTGTGTTTGGGGGGGGGGACACATAGGCACTCAAACCGTGGCCCCCTGCTTGCTCCCCCCCGCTTGCTCGCCCTTACTATTGGGATCGTTCCAGTGCCCCTGGAGGTGGCTCGTGGGGCACTCCAGACTAAATGGATTGTGCTGCCATGGGGTCTTCGAGGGGCAGGCCGGGCTGTCCCCAGGTTTCTAGAGATCCTGCTGTTCTGAACGTACATACATTCCTGGTAACCAATCAGTGGTGGGGGAATCCTGAAGCTGGGATCTGATACATGAGGTCTGGGATCACAGTCGGCAGCCCCCCGATTCTCCCGTCTCTCTGCCTCCTGCGCAGGGCCGTGCTCGAGGGGCTCTGGCTACGCTACAAGGAGGAAACGGTGGAGGAAGATGTGCTCCGCGAGAGGCGCCGGCGTGTGTTCCAGACAGTCTGCTGGTTTCTCCTGACTCTCCTCCTCGCCTTGTTCATCCCAGATATCGGCAAAGTCATCTCTCTCATCGGGGGCCTGGCTGCCTGCTTCATCTTCGTCTTCCCGGGTACGGCCCCCGCGTTGCGTGGCTTGGAATGACGCGGCAGCCGCTCAGAAAGCAGCCAGCCTGTTGAACAGTCAGCACTGTGTTTCACTGGGTTGCTGAAGAAGGCCCTGGGGTCACGCTTCACAGGCAACGCTGGAGGTTTATGTGCCAGGAGTCAGTTCCCCTCCAGATCAGTACAGGCTGTCTGGCTCCAGATCCCCTCCGGCTCCATGGCGTGGGCGTGTATCAGAGGCAAGGGGAGGCCAAACAGGGTGCAGCGCACCTCCCTTTGGAGACCCGCTGGCCCGCCGCCTTTGGGACACCGCCACCGAAAGGGCACCCGGGACATGGCTCCGCCCCGAGGCCCCGCTCTCGCTCCGCCCCCTCCTCCAAGGCTCCCCTGCCCTGTGCCTCGCTCCTTCCTCCCCTCGGGGGAGAGGCGAGGGGCTTGACTTGGGTGGGGAGTGAGGGCAGGCCTTGGGGCAGGGCAGGGGGCAGGGCACAGTCCAGGTGCCAATGCACTTCTAGGGAGCTTCAGGCGTTCACATCCAGCCTCCCCAAATTGAGGTGTCACGCACCACCCATGCTCCATAGCATGCTGAGCGCCAGACCGCCCCTGTGAGCCAAGCTTCCAGGAAAAGATCACAAAAGGGGACGGACGCGCGCGTACACCCACACCCACCAAACATCTGGTGGTCCTGAGTGAAAACAAAACATTATTTTCCCCTCCCCTCCCCCCCAAGGACAGGGAGACATCAAAGGCTGAATTCTCAGCAAAGGAGGCCCAAAGTCCATGCCCACATTTGCACTGGCTTCCCCCTCTGCACCCCCCCTCAAAAAAATGTGGCCCCGAATCATGAGAAGTAGCATAGAGGAAAGGACTGGTCCTGTGCCCATGTGACGTTCAGTGTACCACACACTGGTGAGTCGCTGTGGAGCCAGAGTTGTGACTGGGGGATCTAAATGGGGGGGTGGGAGAGAGTTTGGCTGCCTGTGTCCTGAACTTAATACGCTTGCTGGGTGAGAGGGGTGTGGGAGGGGTACTGAGTGCCCCCCCTCCAGCCTGGTTAGCAGGGCACTTAGCACACACTTCTAGAGGGGGTGGAACTCTTCCCTTCCTAGGTCCCCTTTGAGAAGGCAATAAAATGCAACGTATTGGGACAGAGGGCATGGCCTGGTGGTACTGATTGCCTGTGCTGTCTCCTGCCATGCAAGGGAATCCAGTTCTTTCTTATTCTGGACTCTTTCTTCTTGCGTCATCCATGCTCCTGGACAGGAGAGGCTGCATGCTGAAGGGGGGTGCAGAGGGAACTCCTTGATCCCTTTAATTGATTAGCAGCATTGATAGGACAGCTCTTCACAGTCAGGCTGGGAGGGTGATGGTGATGCGTGTCTTATCTTCCCTCTGTCTCACTAGAACAAGTCAAGAAAAAACAAAGAGGGCTTGTCTGTGTCTCTCTCAAATTCCTGACTCCTCTGCCTTCTGGGTGTGGCTGTTTAATTCTCCACTCAGGAATCTGACTGCTCATCACTATGATTATTCTGATGTTCAATGTTGTTTGCATTCCCTCCCTGCTAGGACTATGCCTGATTCAAGCCAAACTTTCCGAAATCCAGGAAAGCAGGTCAGCCAGGTAAAAAGCAAATTTGCCGTCCATTTCTCCCTCCCTTTTCGCAAGATGATTCAGATGTTGGTGCCCATTGGCGGGGTTCAGCCAGACACTGTATCAAGGTGGGTTCCCTTGCCTGACATTGCACACTGACCTGTCTTCTCTATTCACAGCTGGTGGGCGCTGGTCAGCTACGGGACGTTTATGGTCACGCTTGGAGCCTTCATCTTTGGACAAACCACTGCCAATGCCATCTATGTGGATCTGATGGCCTGACTCGTTCCACAGGACTGGCTGATGCTGCCCTCCTTAGAAGTAGCTTTGCCTTTGAGATGGCCTGGGATTGAAGAAAAAAATTGATTTGGCTTCCAATGTTTCCAAAAAGTTGGTTGGAGGGGAACATATTCCTCTCCTGCTGGGGATTTTGTTAGTCTGTTTCATTGGGAGAGTCGTACAGGGTAGTATGTTCATCGTCTAATGCACCATCAGGTCAGGGTTTTGTTCTAGCTTCTGGTTCCCAGGCCTTGGGAATTGCAGAGGCTCACTACAGAGAATTCAGACACTGACCCAGTGGGCGTGCACAGCGTGATACCCTCCTGGAATGAGGTCATGACGGAAGCCTTTGTGCAGAAGGCCCCTGGAGCGCCGCACTGGAATTCTACGCTGAATTCTTGTTACCCTTTTTGGGGTAGAAATCTCTAAAGAAATGCGTTTGGGATTCACAGTGTGTAATAGGCAGTAGCCCCCCCCTTCCCCCACAGGGTAGGAGACCAGCTGGGAACCAGGAGACCATACTACATTGGGCTGCATCTCCTCTCTGACAAATCCTCTCTCCCAAACAAAAGGGCCTTAAGCTACCTGTTCTAATAGTGAAATTACTGGTGAGATGTTTGTCGTATAAAGCAAACTGGTAACCTTGCTTTATGAACTTAGGAATTATTCATGTCCAGGCTTTTAGCTTCAGATGATAAAACCACAGGAAATTTTCCCTAAGAAACAATACTTGTATTGATGATCACTCCTTATGGTGTGTGAGAGAATGAAGTACTCCATTCTTGCATGATGAGACCATTATCTCTGTCATGGTAAGAGTGCTTGAAAGGGAAGGGAATAGATATCAGATAAGCTGAAGAAAGGAATGCTTTTTAATACACTTGAGTGCAATTCCTCAATCATGCTTCATGAAGAACTCTAGTAATTACATTCCTTTCTTTGTACCAGGCTATCAATTTAGTTTCTATAGAAAAATTTCTGCCATATCACTTTATTCGGTTTTGTTTTTGTTTTGTTTTAAATGCTGGGCTCTCTCATCTAGTCAGTCTTTTCTGTTCTCACTTACCTCAACCAGGGGATTACTTAACCTGCCTCTGATTGGTTTACATTTTTACTGGAAGGTGCTGCTGATTGGCTATTTTGTAACAAGCACTTTTTTGCTTCTTTGTAGTTGGGTGGAAACAGGGCTGGGGAAGACTCTAACAAAGCACATCTGTCCTGACATGCCACTGGGCACCAACAAAGCAATGTGATGTTTACAGAACCAATATTCCCCCTTCATGCATTTGGGGGCTTGATCGCTATTTAGTGAAGGTGCTATGACTCAGTAATAATTCTTTATTGATTCGAGGGTTCAGAGTTTTCAAAGGCTCGTGTCATTTCAAATCCTGTTCTTCCAGGACGGATGTTTGCTGGACGGGGCTGATCATCTTAGGCAGGGCCGGCTCCAGGGTTTTTGCCGCCCCAAGCAGCAAAAAAGGAGGAGGGGGGGAAAAAAAGGTGATCGTGAGCTGCAGCTCTACCGCTGCTGCTTCAGTCTTCGGTGGCAATTCGGCGGCTGGTCCTTCGCTCCGAGAGGGAGTGAGAGCCCCGTCAACGAAGACCCCGGATGTGCCGCCCCTCACCATTTTGGCCACCCCAGCTGGGCTGGTGCCTGGAGCTGGCCCTGATCTTAGGTTTAAAGGGACACCGTGAGGGCAAAAATCTTAAATAACTTAAAAAGCCCTCCATGTGGGTTATATTAAAGACCTACCATTATTAAAACTGAGACTTTCTAAATAGGCCAGAGTAAACTAACTATACTATTCACTGTTTGCATTTCGCTGCACTTGGAGGAGGAGAAACAAGCTGGTCAGTTTCACTTTTGTTTCTAGTCAGTTTCACTCTGCTAGCCTCAGAGGTTAGCACAGTAGCTGGGTTGCAAACTCTGTAGGGGGTAGTTAGATCTCAGTGGAAAACTGTTCTCATTGGAATTTAAAAACAAACTTTTCTGTTGGTCTGTTTTTAAAATAAATAAAATAATTCTGGGTTTGTGTTTTACCATAAAACCTAAATATTGAACCTAAGTTGACTTGACCACTCTTTAATATAGCCACATTCTCCAAGGGTCCTGCCTCTGTCCCTGAATGTTTGTTCCTACGGCTGGAGAAGCACGTTCCCAGGAACACCGAACTTTACTGACACAAGATTTGCAGAGTGTTACTCACAATGTGATGGTCAGTATAAGAAATGTAACATTCTGTTTTCAATCACGCGTTTCTGATTGTTTCTCTTCTCCTGTGCATAGATGATGTGGGAGGCCCAATGGGAATCTGTTTAATTCTTTATAACGTTTGCTCTCTGCAAACACTCTTTCCAATAAAACACTACAGTAGCAGGGCTTCTGAGCATATCACACCCTTGCTCTGTATGCATGTTATCCTCCCCCCACCGGCTCCCTCATTCTGTGATACT